>NC_030681.2:78960799-79275174 GCF_000004195.4 Xenopus tropicalis | reverse complement strand
GATAAAATGGGTATGGTTTGAATTAGGCGTGGTTTAAAAGGGGAGTGGTCAAAACTGGCTTCCATTAGCGGCCCTCCACCATGTATGCGAGAGAAATTCTGGCCCTCGGTACCACAGAAGTTGGACAGCACTGCTCTATCCTGATTCCCTATCCACTGGGATCCCTAAACTACAGGCAATGTGGCCTGGGAGAGATACCTCCAAAACTACCAGTCCTATGTAGGAGCTCAGAACTGCTCTTTTTAGCTCGACCCTAACTGCGTTACACTCCTAGAGTGTACTATAAATTGAGCTACTCCTACCACTATCTAATGCCTCATTCATGGTGCCCTGTTTCCCGACCTTAACTAGGCCTGTGAACTGAGCATGAAGGGATTTAAAGCCAAAGGGGCCTTTTAACCCTATGGGTCCCTACAGTTGCATATGAAAGTTCTGTTTAAACATGGGCAGAGTAGCCCATAGTTAGCTTTTACTGTACTAAAAAAGGGAAAGTTGTGCTATCACAGTTAGGTAGGGATGTAATGAGGTTATGACCACAAAATACATATAGACAGAAACAAGAGATCTGCTCATCCATTGTCAATTTATATAGGACAGTAAGACATTCTGTGCATTAAGCTACCAAGAAATGCCCTCCCCTTTAAGCAAAACAGGGTTTGATTGTCCATTCAAGCTGGCCAACTATGTCAAAGTCATACCCGGTCTGGCCAGTTCTACACTCACTTTGATCTAATTCACTAAGAATTATACTGCTTCATTACACATTTTACAAAGGGACTGAGTTTTACCTGCAACTTGCTTGCTTTCTAGGTTCAAACCCACAAATGGTTGGCCTTTTATTGGCTCCACTGGGATCACCTGACTGGGAGTTACAACATTAAAAACTATGGCAAGAAATGGGAAGTCATCCTCATCCACTAAATTTTAAACCATTAGGTGGGTGCATTGAGGCTGTGACCACAAAATTCCTATATTCATTTTACTGTGCCAATGGAATTACAGTAATATGAATAAAAATACAATTGGATTCTGTGGGTCACTGAACCAGGAAAGGAAGTACATATGCCTCAAGATTAACTGCACTTTTATGTAAATGGTACATTTGTGCTGTTATAGTTTTACAAGCAATAAAAGTAACACCTAAAGCTGAGTTATAAATGTAATAAAATGTCTTCATTACAAAATGTAATTATCCTAATTTACACAGTCAATGTTTAATTTGTTAGTTAAGTTAATTAATACACCTGCAATCTTACAGGCAACATAACAACATACCAAAACCTTACTGCTAGGGTGGCACCACCCCCGCTGCTCTGTCTCTCCAGAAACTCACTCACTTCCCTCACTGCTGGCTTGTTCACCTTACTACCTTACCATACCGCTGCAAGTGGAATTGCCCCTACCCCACTCTCTGCTTACCCCTAGTTCTGGCTCTGTTCTTGGGTTTTGCTCTCCTTAAGGGCTTATTTTGGGGCAAAAAATGCAGTGTGCATATGTTTCCCCCACACAGAGTTGGTGGTATCTCCATGGTGCTATTAATGAATGGTGTATATTCACACAATGACTGCGACTAAAAGTGGCCATACATGGGCAGATTTCAGCTGCTGACCAATTCAGCAGCTTAACTGCCCGTGTATGGGCACCTCCAACAGGCCTACCTGATCAACATCTGGCCTAAAATTGGGCAAATCTTGGTAGGGCAGGTATGATTTTCCTGTCGGAGCGGGGTCCTTGGTCTGACGGCCCATATACCTGCTGTAGTCTAACTTCCAGAGCAATTATGGAGTTAAAGCAAAATCCATTACCTGTTTCTTCCAATTTTCTGTGACACAAATGTTGGTACTAGGGTTGCCACTGGTAACTGGCTAAGAAAGTCAAAATAAGGCTTGTAGTTAATAAGGAAGAAACATCCAAATGTACTGATTTTTTTTGCTGAAAAGGTGCCAATCTTAGGTACCTAAGCACAATAAAAATTGTTCTGCAATGTGTAGGGGTGGGAGGGCACGAGCAAGCTTTGGCAAAGACCATACAGAGAAAAACAGGAAGTTTGCTAATGCAGCTGGCATGTTTGGAGGCTCCAGGTCCCTATCAGAAAATCAGTTTGCTGAAAAATCAGTCGGCCCAGATTTGAAAATGATTTTCTTCCCTCCTAGCCTGATAGGCTGCTGTAAAAGGGAAGTAACATGTTCAGGTAACTAAAGTACTATATAGTCATCCCTAAGGTATAAATATGTTTAATCTGCCACCTAGTGTCCTATATGAGTATATAATAATGCCAATGTATATATTTTATTCATTTAGCAAATATGTTTCCTGCTTCTGACTTTTGGATCTGTTTACTATAGTGTAACTGTAAATTCATTGTTTATAAATCATTACCCATTGACACAGTACTTTTTCTGCAACAAGGTTATCGCCACATACATCTTTTAAATGTGATTCAATAGTATGAAGAATTGGCCCCAGCATAAGAGTTTATGTCAGCATTTATTTTGAGATTTGTTTGTAAGCAGTTCAATGCAAGTCTCTAGTCTCTATAACTATTGCTAAATATTTTTGCACAAATTTGCAGCAAATATAATTCGGAAAACAACATACATTTAAAATCTAAAATAAATGTTTTAAAGGTAAACTAAGTATAATTTATTGAACCGTTTTAATGTAGGAATACAGAACAGTAGTAGAAACAACAATCGTATGTGAAAGCTGATAAATAATTGTAGTACTTCATAAACATCATAAAAGTATTTTTTGTGTTTGGTAATGTTTAGGAAGGCAGATAATTTCACTTTCCATTCACCACTTCCTAGATGTAACTGCACTCCTCACATTCTCTCCTTATTGTCTATAGTTGTGCAGCCTGTGTATGGGTCCCCCATTCTGACACATAAACAATAAGTTTGGATGATGTAGGGCCAGATCTAGGGGTAGGCAGGCAAGGCCCCTCTATAAGGTGCAGTCATTGAGGGGTGCAGTCATACCTCCCAACATTTCATTAAGAGAAAGAGGGACAAAAATATGTGACGCGGGTAGTGTGGCAAAAATGTTTTGGCCACACCTGCTTTGTGACCACGCCCCACATGCCACACCCACTTTACATGCCCCAGATGTGCCAGTATAATCACTAAATAAAAAGAATAAACATATTAACTTCAAACATGCCAGTATGACTACATTAAATTCATAAAGGGCATATTAACCCCAGACATGCCAGTAAAATTACCAATCAACTTCAGACATGCCAAAAGTTCTGTGCATTTTCCAAAGTTATAAATAGGGCCAATTCCAGTGGTACATAAATCTATGTGATTTCTTTCCATTCTTAATCAGTTGAAAGCAAAACAATATTAATGTACTACTAGAATTTTAACAACATATTAACAAGGCCAGCTTAAGGTTCCCAAGCTTATAAGGGCCCCTTTTAAATGTCAGAGATTCCCAGAAGTGATTCCCAGATATATGTTAGGGGTGGAAAGGTGAAACTGTCCAGCACACAAATAAAGGCAGCAGCCTCTTCTGCCTGATAAAAGACAGAGTGCACCCTCAGCCCCTGACCTGGAGAGCAGTAGCAAGGAGAGGAATGTGACCCAATGCAGATAGTTGACCCTTGCCTGTCACAAATGCTCCACCCAGGACAATTAAACATCAAGGTAAACCTGTGAGCTTGAAGTAGCAGGGGAGATTCAAGAGTTAAGGGGGCGGGCTATATTCCCCAGAGCAGAGCAGGCACAGCAATCAATTAAATGGCAATGCTAAGAAGCGGGACATCTAACAGTGAATCCGGGACAGCGGGCAGTGCTATAAATATCGGGACTGTCCCGCTTGGGACGGTTGGGAGGTATGGGTGCAGTCCTCCATAAAATTGCAAGCAGACAAGTCAGGAAGAGTATTAATTGACAGCTTGGAAGTGTTGGAGTGAGTGACAGCTCTGGGGGGATGGGGAAAGTAGGGCTAGTGGAGGTGGTACAACTGGGAATGGAACGAGTAGCAGGTTTTTGCAAGTGTGCCGGCCCATGCCACTGAACCAGATAGTATTGCCTGGGGTGGCAATACTACTTGACCCAGCTCTGTGATGAAGTAAAGTTTGCCTTAATAACTGTGTTTGCAAAAGAGCACTCGCCTATGTGCTCTAATTATAGATTCCAAAAGAACAAGACTTAAATAATTTATATAGTGTAAGTAAAGTTTCTATCACTTTTACATACTGCCCTGGGATCATTTTATCAGAAGCCAACTAACCTGAGTGTATACTTCTGGAGCATGGGAGGAAACCGGAGTATCCAGAGGCAAACCCCTTGCACACACTCCTTGCAGCAGAGCGTGGAATTTGTGTTTCTTTTCATGTTGGGTAAAATGAGTAGTTGAGTAGTATCGCTTTATTACATTTATTGCTTCGTAAACATATATTTAACTATTTAACATCAGTGCTTGTAGTTTTGTTATTTTTATATTGCAACATATATGCCAATATTTGAAAATAGTTTCCAGGTCTTACATAATACTTATAACCTTACATAATTCTTGCTATTAACTGGGGAACAGAATACCACTCATTGCATGCTATATTTGTTTTGGGACACGGAGAACTGACAGGACTTGGAAAAATTGGTATTATTCACTGGAGATGGTCAGTTTTAAAACACCTGAGGGCTGAAACACTAAGGTGCGTTAAAACGAGCGCTATTTATAGCATGCGTTAAAAATTTTATTGCATCTAATTTTTTGCGATTTTTTACGATTCACTAGAAGGATACTTGTGTTAATTTAGACGCGATGTTGTTTGCGTTATTTAAGTCGCGAAGACTATTTTCGTGCGGTACTTGACGCAACATGCTCTATTTAACGCAGCACGCTACTTGTCGCGTGCACTAATTAACACACGTGCGCTACTTATCGCGTGCACGCCATATTAGCCATACACACCATTACGTTCGTACGTTTTGAAAATGACCATTTCCCTGCAAACTGGAGGATGCATCACTCTAGGGCCAACACATACTTGAATAAATCACACTGCAAAGTCCATATTGTGTTGCCAAAAGTTCATGAACTTTATTTTTCTATAATTACCGCCTGCCCCAAGTAGGTGTTAATTTTCGCACAGACTAATATTTAGCGCGTCTAAGTGTTTGTAAATCATTCGTTAGTATTATTTCTGCATGCTAATTAACGCAATGCGGTAAAATTATCGCATTCGGTTGCACGCTATTTAACGCAAGCAATATGCGACTTAACGCATGTGATAATACTTTAGCGAATCGCGCTTTTTTTGTGCGTCAATTTTAACACAAAAAACATGCGATAAGCATTATCAACCCTCTGGTGTCCTACCATAATTTACCAAGGCAGCAACAATCTGATGTCCATAAAAAGACATTTTTATTGTTGACTTTATAAAACATAACACAGCTTATGCTGTAATCATTTAATTCATACTTTGACCTGAGGTTTGCCACAGCCATTTATATTGCTCCCTAGAGGAGTTAAAAATAATAAATACGCTAATAAAACCTTGCACAACAAGGCAGATTTACTAGTGCTGTGTAGCTGTGTGAGGATTAACACTGCATTTTGTAGTATTTGTCTATTTGCAGTATTTAAGTTGATTACTTAGTTGATTACTTAGTTGGTTTCCAGGAAAGTTCAAAGAAGGACATTTTCTTTACCATTTACATTTTACATTAACCAAGGAAAGCTACATATGATCATGTCAGCCAAGGGCCAGTATATAAATGCATTGAAAGCTTATGTGCAGGCCCGGATTTGTGGAGAGGCCACAAAGGCCCGGGCCTAGGGCGGCAGAAGCTTAGGGGCGGCATGCCGCCCCACCGAAAGAAAATTTTTAAGTTTGGCTCCCATACGGAGCAGTCGGGACCTCTCCCCACTGCTCCGTATGGGAGTTTAAAGGAGCGCATGCGCACTCGCGGCTGCGTTCGCGCATGCGCACTGGGGGCGAGCGTTTGCGCATGGGTGGGGGACCAACAGGGGCGGCCTCGGGGCGCCCAGAAGAGAAATCCGGCCCTGCTTATGTGTCATATTTTATTCTTTGTTACATAAACACTTTTTTCTTTTCTCCTAAAGGTCCTATGAAAGCCAAGATAGTGAAGAAGTCCAGTCCTCTTCAATGGCTTCATCCTCTCAAGAAGGGACTGAGGGGACTTCATTTTGCCAGAGGGAGCTACCTCTGCCTTTAGAAGAAAATGTAGAACACCTGCAAGGATCTGTGACACAAACCCATGAGGTAAAAGACCATTAATGTGGTATTTCCAGTATTAGATGATTGGTTGCACTCACAGGTAGCAACAACAAAAAAAAATTACATTTTTACCAAATAACTTTGTAATAACAGCAAGTGTACTCATTACTCAGAAATGCTTACTGATACATTTCTGGGCATTTTGTCATCCACCATCCCAGGGTTAAACTCCAGGTTCATCAAGATAAGGTTCTTTCAAGAACTAAAAATTGACTCAGCTACATAGTCTTGCATTATATTACCACAAGATGGAGCTGTGATGTTATTTAAGACCTTGTGCAGTCAGCTTCATTTTTGTATGTAGTTATATTTTTACGTATAATGCTACTAGTGTAAGCAACATTGTGTTAGCAGAAAAATACATTAATAATAAAGCAAGGGTCAATACAATAATAAATACAAAGTAAAGTTAAATTCAAGATTAAGTGGTGTTAGAAATCGCAAGGAGGTCCCTTTAAGTTTACATGTGGTTGAGTAATTTACAGGCACAAATAGTAAAATACTAAGTGCTACATTTTACAGCAATTGCCACTTTATCATAAGTGCCAGGACTGGGTCAGATATTATGCAAGTGCATTTAGGGTTGTTTTTGTTCCTGTGTCTGTTCTTTGTAGATTTTCAGTTTATATTTAAACATTGGCAGGAATAAATGCAATGGGCTGCATTACAAGTTTATTATTTTTAAGCATTAAACAAATGCAGCTCTAAGAAGGAGCCATTAAAAAAGTATGCAGCAATAGTAACTGCCAGATTGCAAGGGCCGGGGTTTTCATACATGTGTTCAATGAGATTCTCGAGCACGATAAGGCTTGGCAAGGCAGGGTTGATGAACAATGTGTTATCAGACACATTCCACCTGGGTGACAGGAAAACTATTCAGAATATAAAAGAAGACCATATAATATTAATTTAATCATGAAAAAAAATGTTATACAGGTATGGGGGCCTGTTATGCACAATGCTTGGGACCTGGGGTTTTCCCGCATAAGGGATCTTTTTGTAATAGGTATCACCATACTTTACGTCTACTAAAAAATAATTTAATCATTACAATTACCCAAAATTATGATTTGCCTCCAATAAGGATTAATTAAATCTTAGTTTTGAGTAAATACAAGGAACTGTTTTATTATTACAGAGAAAATCACTTTACAATTATTTACTTATAATGGAGTCTGTGGGAGATGGCCTTCTTGTAATTTGGAACTTTTTGGATAACAGGTCTCTGGATAACAGATCCCATATCTGGACAGTGTTAGATAGTAAAAGAAAACCTAAAGGTATAAAATGACACTATTAGAAATGTCACCTCTTACAACAGCTAACCTGTGACCAGGGTCTAGCTTGTACTTACAAAACTACAAAAATGTTAGTCTGGAAATCAGATATTTAATGTGGCAGACACATTGGTGCAATTTCCTGCCACCCTGCTGCTGCCTGTATGTGGTAGACAGAAATAATTGTTACAGAAGTGGTTCTGAATGGGGTTGCCACTATTATATACCAGCCAGTAATCTAGTGGGACAGGGGTGGTAATGCCATGGAAGAAGTGATGTGGGGGACTGTACAGATCAGGGGTTGGAACTGGGTGGGTCATGGGTGGGGACTGGGACATGACTAATGCAGCAGGAGAGGGGACTGGGGTGGATGGAGACCATAAATTGGGGAGTGGGTCAAGGCACTAATAGTGCAGGGAGTTGGAGGGAACAACAAGGAATTATAAATGTATTAGCAGCAAATACTAGCCTTGGCTGATGATTTAACTACCTCCCTGACCCTGCACAACAGCTATAATGCCTAGTTTCCACGCTCAGGTAAGGGTGTGTTATAAATAATGATACAGAAGATGGACAAACAATCACAAATAAGTTTCTTCCTTCTGTCTTGTTCTTAGTTGCCAATGGTCACTTTGATGTGATGTTAGGGGATTAGTTTTTCTTCTTTTAATTAGCCTAAGGTGTGTTTAATCCCACAATTTCTAATGCTTGAAAATATACTACTTTTTTATTTTGCCTCAGAGCTGTACGTCCTACAGGGGATATACAAGGAAAGAGTGATGTATATATAGTAACATAGTAACATAGTAAGTTGGGTTGAAAAAAGACATAGGTCCATCAAGTTCAACCATAATGCATAGCTCTATATCATATCTTATATACTAAACATATTTTTCATGACATATGGGGCCTGATTCACTAAAGGGCGATAAAAATTATCGCACGCTTTTTTGCGTTAAAAAACGCAAAATAAGCGCGCGATTCACCAAAGTATTATCGCGTGCGAAAAATCGCCATTTTTGCATGGGTTATTTCTCACACTAGTTTTACCGTTTTGCGTTAATTTCCGCGCTGAAAAGAATACGATCGCATGATTCACTATAACTTTTGCGCGCTAAATATCGCATTCGGCTATGCGAAAATTAACACCTACTACAGGCAGGCGAAAAATTATACAAAAGTACAGTAAATGATTTTTTGCAATAAAATATGGACTTACAGTGTTATTTATTCAAGTATGTGTTTCCCCTAGAGTGACGCAGCCGCCAGTTTGCAGCGAAATGTTCATTTTTAATACAGTAATTTTCTGCAAGTATTGGAGTGTATGGCTAACATGGCGTGCGTTCATTTGCGCGACTATTTCTATTTGGCTACAAGTGATGAAATGTTTCGCCAGGCATGGATTTGCAGCGAATTTTTGGACGTGCGTTGAATTTTTTTCGCGGCGGATTTTTTCATGCGTTTCTCAAAACATTCCGCCAATGGCAAAACGCATGAAAAAATTTGCCGCGTCAAAAAATAATAGTCACAGCAACAATTTTTTTGCCCGCACAATATTTTTGCCGTTTCGTGGATCTTTCGAAAGATTTCCTAATTTTTCACTAAAGATAACCAGAACACATTTGCTCATCACTAGTGGCTACTATTTATAAGCATCTACTATTTATATGATACCATTTATATGTGGCTAATATTTATATACATCATTTATATGCGGCAACAATTTTTATACACTATTTCTATGCTACCATTCATATGCGGCGATTATTCGCGTAATTTAGCGCATGTACCGGCAAATACCGCATTGAAATAGTCTTTTCGCGAGTTAAATAACGCATGCAATATCGCGCGTAAAAAAGCGCGAGTATGCTTATAGTGAATCGTGCGAAAAATCGCCAAAATTAAGACGCGGTAAAAATTTTAAGCGCACAATAAAAATAGCGCACGTTTTATCGCCCTTTAGTGAATCAGGCCCATGGTCTGTTATGCTGTTTAGGATTTACTTATAAATATTTATATTTAGATATGTATTAATAGTAACATGGCTAGTTTGTGAATTTAATGCTCATATAGTAATTGGAATCCAGATTCCCTAACTAGTAATTAGACCCTAACTAATTTAATGTTTTATTAATTGCTAATGAGCAGAAAGGAACAGTAAACAATTAACACAACCAGGTACTACAGTTATTAGGGTGTTACATGAGTTGGTTCAAAGTATGGCTACATCAATGATGGCGATATGAAAAAGACTTGGCAGGCTCACAATGGGCACTTGTTCTGACAGTTCAGTAGGTTATTCATAATTTTCCCTATCCTTAAACAATGATGTCATTAACAATTTCCACATCTTATAACAAGCGTTTGTTCTGACACAGCATTAAGTTATGAATCACTTTCCTGTTCACAAAGAGAAGACGTGATTTCATGATGATTTTTCTTTTATTAATTAATGACAAAGTTTTACATAAGAGCATTCAGACAGTCAGTAGGGTAATATATAACTTAGCAGGTTGGCTCCCAATTCTAGGCCTTTAGGTATACAGGGAAAGTGGCAACAAATATTGAGCCTGCTGGATTTGATAAAATGATATACTGTAAAGCTGTTTTGTGGCCTTTGTTCTGAGTAGCTTAACTAGGTACCAAAAAGCTTTAGTGCAGAATTTGGTCCCTCTCATTGTTGTATTGAAGTAACTTTGTCCCTTATGCTATCAGCCTCCTAATTCCATCCATTGTACCATCCATCAACTCCAGCATTTATGGTTATGTTGGCTATATAACACATTTTTTTTCCTTCGGAATGTGGTCTTTGGTACTGTCTTCAGTCAAGGCCAATGTATATGTTTTGTCAATGTATATGTGCCTGTCATTTAAATTAATACAAAACACATATATTGAAAACTTTTATAAATTGACCATCCTTATAAAATTGCTTTATTTAACAGAAGTTTATTTGTAACTGAGGTGTTGGTTTTCGCCTTTCCTAGTTACTTAGGTTTAAATTTCTGAGCATAATTTATAGCAGCCCTTCCTAGTTATTATGCACATAACATGGGGCATTTTAATTACAGCTATTTGGTGTGGCAATCAAACTTTTACTACTCATCTTGAATTGCTTACCATTCAGGATACCATGTTTCCCTTCCTATTCAACTGAATTGTGGCATTTTGATTGCAGCCACAAGTAGCAGCAATCAAAATGTCATGTTTGCTTTATCTCATATGCCGATGGCACATGGGGCTGTTTTTCAGCTAGCTGAATTCACTTAATGGCAAATGCATACCCTTTTCAGTCTGACAGTCTCACCAGCATATTTTCCTAGTACTGGCACTTTCAGGCATTTCCTAATCAAGTCACTGGGAAACACAGGGTCATATTGTCTATATGAACCCAGGGGTTCATTGTCTGGGGCAGCAGCTTCAGTTGGGCAGCCCACTAGTGTCTATATATAAAAAAAACCCAGCCAGCCATTGGAGGCAAGAAAGGGAGCACACCCAGATTTAGGTTGGAGTAATTCAATTTGATGAGAAAATCCTGTCTCCTAATTCAGTTCCAGATTTTCCCATAGAGCCAGATGTAATTCAGTAAGAAAAACTTATTTTGCTGTTTATCACATGACAACTCTCGTGAAGTCTATAGGAAAACACTGAACCTGATTAAAGAGAAAAGTTTTTTGGTCTAATGTGTTTTTGGGTGCCAGTACAGAAATTAGGTGCTCATTGCAAGGATATAAACCGGAAATATCCATAAATATGCAAGTCATTTATACAAGGCAGGGCACTCAAATGTTAATCAAATGCTCCTCATTACCTGCTATGGCAATTGTCTGAATGTGTTTGTGCAATACTTGCTAGGCAAGCTGTTTTTTTTTTTATCCTTCCTTACCTACTTTTCCTTCTTATGAAATGGCTCAGAGATATATACTAAGTGAATACGATCTCTACAATAAATTCAAAGAATACACATCAACTGTATTACAGTTTGCATGTAATCATGCAAACTGTAATAGTGCAAAGTACTGATTTTTAAATGTTAAAATACAATGCAAAAACCTATATAGTTCAGATGTTTTTGTTAAGTGTTTTTCATTTTGGCAGATTAAGGAAGGTATATAGATAAAATAGATAGGCCTTTACCACCTCCCTAAATATTTAGTAAAATAGATAGTAAAATCTGTAACTGATGTACCACAAAAAGCCTTATAAAGCAAGTAATTCAGTTTTAGCCTGATTGAACCCTTAAAATCCCCCTGTTGGGGATTTCAAGCCATGGAGAAATGCCAGATACATCCAATCATGTAGACTAACGACAGCCACTGTTGATAGGCATTTATGAGCCCCAAACGGTTCAAATGTGCATTTCCTATCAAAAACTCCAATAACAAACCATGATGTGTGGTTTTCATTCATCTAAATGACAGGTGGCACAGAGATGTATCTGTTTTTTCTCATTCCCTTTTTTAATATGTCAGCAGTTAAATGCTATGTGTACCTTATAAAAGATAAATATGTAGGCCATGTATTAAATTATATCTATAGTAATCTGTTAAATCACTACCCTCTATTCCCTTTGTGAAGATCTCAGCTTATAGTAAATGGTTAGCTGTTTCTCTAATTAAAGTGGCTTAGTGTGTACCTCCTATCCATGTATGATATCATTTTGTCAGGGTGCACTTTGCTAACTCACAATTTTGCCCTTTGGCCAGGGTTTAACCTCATATTTTATAAATACAGTTCCTAGTCACTCAGTCTAGCACATTTTATTGCTACAATGCTCATAAAATCCCGAGCTATGGTAACAGGCTGCTCTGGAAGAAGTTTTATACAAATTATAACTGTTGCGTGTATGTATATAGGTAATGTGTTCAGACAAGCTAAAAAGGTTTTTCTCTTCAGCAACAATGCAAGCTTGACTCTGAGCCTTCTTATCCAGGGTACTGATCGAGCTGGGAGGAAGTTACCTATATGTATAGGTAAGGAAATATAAGAGAGCCATCAATGCAGCCATATGTAACATCAGATATTACTGAAGTTACTGAAATTGTCCCACTCGTAGGGACCCATGCTAAGGTCTGCTCATTAGGCCTGTTAGCTGTATAAGTAATTTGGGCACTTGCCAGATTTTGTTATTTTGGAGATTGGTTGGCATGCATAGGCTTTGGTGGGAAGTGGGACTGTGGACCCTAAGTTTTTATTTATCTACTTTTACTTTTTCTCTATTCCAAGCTCTATCATTATCGTTGCTTGGTGTTTTCTATTAAATTATTTCATGTTTAGAGCTTAATCTGCTCTGCTATTTTTCTCAGTGGGTGCAAGTGACCTGACTGACAGGCTTTGACTCTCTTTGAAACAGACATGCTATGGGGTTGAAGTGGTTGCTGTAAACCCCACATTATGCTACATGTACATTTATTTATCAGAACTCTAGGAAGTGCACCCCTTTTCCTTTCATAGTAGATTATAGCCTCCAGACAAAATTATGTCTCCCTAGAGTGATCCAAAATTCCTGCTCCACCCTATATCAGAACTTGTAAAACATAAATACTTATAAGTTACTGTTTTTAAGTAATGTCCTTATAACTGATGTTTCCTTTTTAGGCGCAATAAATCAGCTCTGTGCTGTTGCATATAAATCTCTTGTGTAGTCAAATTATTACATAGCAAAGCATGATTTGGTTTTATGTAACTTTGTTTAAACTTTAAACTATTAAATAACAACTAAATGTATTTTTATTCTATTAATAGTAAGGCACAAGGCTGCTGCCCTGCTTCTGACAGACAGCAGCCAGAAATGCTTTGTGACCTCTAAATGAGCATTTTTCTAGTTAAATACACTCTTGTACAACATGAGTTTAGTGAATAGGACTTGCTCTGAACCCATATCTGAATCCCATAATCCCTAAATTTAACTTCTCAACAGCACTCATAACACTCTGAGCATGTACAGTGTCTCTGACCCTCAAAAGATGGGGGAGAGCTGCTTAAGCATGAGACATTACTGTTTAAGGGCTGCTAAATCTTTGGTCAAACACATTTTCCTCCAGATTTCTTAATGACTAAAATGTAAATTTGCCCAACACTACAAAGGTTATATTTTGATGATAGTGTCTCTAATAACCAATAATTAAAAGTAATAATATTTGTTAACAAGAGGTGTGGTGGGGAATGGAGGGAGTAGTGACAGCGGTGTGAGGAAGGGATTAGAGGTAGGTGTGGGGCATCATAATAAATAGTGCATTTGGTGACAATGAAAATAATGAGAGGTGTGTGGAGGAAGAGTGACAAGATGATGGTCAGCAATATATTTGGGTGAGGAAGGGGATAATGGGGATATGGGGCACAAATGAAAATGGCATAATCAGCAAACTGTTATCAGAAGGCCCAACAGAGTTTCTAAAGAGATAACTGAGATGTATACGGATTACATTTGAAACATAAATACAAACCCATGCAATATATATATATATACATAGGAGGAAAAAAGAGGGGGGATTAATGGTTGGAATTGGAAAATGCATAGTAGTATTCTAGATAACAGTTGCTGGAGACTCCACCCATGGGTCCATACCTTCTCAAACTTTTGTGGGCATCCTCAATGGCTAAATAGGTTAACCTGTAAAGTTCAAGTTGAGAGTTTATCAACTTTATCCATTTACTTAAAGTAGGGGATGAGGGACCCATTCAGTGTAAGGCCACAGTTTTTTTTTTAATGGAACAAAAGAGCCCTCATAAGTGATCTGGAGGCTGTCTTGGGTAGTAGGGAGTCCACCAGGCCCAATCGGCATGTGATTTGGTTTAGAACTTGGGGTAAAGAGAATTTGTCTGCTAAGAAACGCATCACTTGTTGCCAAAATCTCTGGATGTCTGGGCAGTTCCAAAGTAAGTGGATGAAATCAGCACCAGGTTTTTTGCAGTAAAGGCATTTGGAGTGCTCCAAGCTACCCATCTGGTGTAATTTCTTAGGTGTTAAAGAATTTTGTTGTATAATTTTAAATTGAATTAATATGTGCTTATTAATGGGGAATATATATTATCTGACACCTCCTCCCAGTCATCCAGGTCTAGGCAGAGACCACTTGTTTTCCCACTTGTTTCCCACTTGAGTATATTTATACATACATTAGTTGGGTTCACCACAGTCATTGTATGATAATGAATAGAAATAGAATAAATCACAGGAAGGAAACCATGCACCACTTTTAAGGGCTGTGGCACACGCGGAGATTAGTCGCCTGCGACAAATCTCCCTTGTCACGAGTGACTAACCTCCCCGATATGACATCCCACCGGTGAGAATGTAAATTGCCGGTGGGATGGCATACGCGGCACCGGCGATTTGCCGAAATCATTGCGGCGCCGCGTATGCCATCCCCCTGGCAATTTACATACTCGCGGGTGGGATGGTATTTCGGGGAGATTAGTCACCCGCAACAAGGGAGATTTGTCGCGGGCAACTAGTCTCCCCGTCTGCCACAGCCCTAAAACAGAAATTCATGTTCTCTGTAATTATAAAACAGTAGCTGGTAACCGCATGAATCCATATTGGTGGCAAAACAACCGTATTGGTTTAATTTCATGTTTAAGTAATTTTTAGTAAAGAGATCCTACTTATGCGTGTATGTTTAGCAGAAGGAATACTGTTTCACTCCTAAAATATAAATATTCACGGAATACCCCAAGTTTCATTTTGTTTCATAGCGGTGTGGGAGCAGTTGCTGGTAATTGGGCTAATATGGGTTATAGGGTATTTCATAAAAATTGTAATAATTCTTTCACAGGATTTCTTTTGCTTTGCATACAAAGGTAGAAAGTAGATGCTTTTTCTGTGAATAATAACAGAAATAGGTCTGTGGTTGTTCTCTATAAAAATGCAAGAAGAAGATTTGAAAAGAGACAGAAAAAAAGTTTGTAGAGGTGGATTTTGCCATCAGGG
Organism: Xenopus tropicalis; assembly: GCF_000004195.4. Taxonomy (NCBI): domain Eukaryota; kingdom Metazoa; phylum Chordata; class Amphibia; order Anura; family Pipidae; genus Xenopus; species Xenopus tropicalis. Next base: position 79,259,708 of record NC_030681.2, on the reverse strand, counting down.
CTTTGTTATATTAGAGTTTACTTTGTAAACAGGGAATATATTAAAAATAACCAAATGTCCTTTTTACATAGTGTTGTTAATAAGCTACACCCTCATGCTGCCCTGCAGGGCTCAGTATGTAAACAGAACAGGCCTGTATTGTCTGTTTGAAGTGCATGACACTACTGTTAAATTGTGGCACACAACAATTAACGTATAGGAAAAGAAAGCTTCACAAAGCGAACGTCTCAACAAAAGATTTTCCTCCTGCGTAGTAAACTGTTTACAAAACAGTCACAATACAGAGTAAAGGGAGAGTTTTACATACTGGTAATCAAATTAGCTAGCTTGCAAGACCCAAGTATTGAGTTGCTTCACCATTGTAATATTGTTAGTTGAGAGGAAGTGTACTTTGCAGGCAGTGAAGCTGTATGGCAGATAGTATGATTGTGATGTTTATGCCAGCCTATGCCTGACAGTTATTTCAATAAGTAAATGGGAAGCAGAGCACACAACAAAAGCTCTTTTTCTTGTCTCAATACCTGATTGCTAATAGATGTAAAAAAACTAATCAATAGGGCTAGCGGGTTGGATACATTGAAGATATGATCAGGTATAACAAGGTGTGATCACTATATCATCACTTATTGCCTTGTGGTATCATCCTCTATGATTTCTATAGTCTGTTCAGCATATTTTTTGCGGAAAAGCTCTAATTATTGAACTAAAGCTGCCACCTGTCTGGTTTTGAACGAAACAGCCTTTTTTTTCAAAGGTCTGTTCAGTTTAAAACCTCCTTTCTGGTTTCCAGGGTTGTAAAACTGGCAAAATTCCATCCAATTCTGGGATGAGTGACATCATAGCCCCCCATATCACTATCCCACCCATGAACAACACCATCCTACCCCCTGATTTCACCTTTCCAACCGCCGGCCCACCCCAGATGTCATTGCTCCACCCCCTTTTGCTGCCAGCAACTCTACATTCAACCAATAAAACTGGGGCCTGGATCACACTTTCTTACACCTATGAGTTTCAGCCAACACCTAACTGAATAAGTTCAATGGAATCATTGTGATTGGATGTCTGTGTCTGTACTACCCTTAAGGGTTTAAATAATGGGAAATTCCCTACCAGTTAGTTGAACTGAAGAAGCCACCGGAATGAGCGGTGAAACATTTTCAAGAAAACTGAGAAAGTCCAGTTGCTTTAGACTTAATTCTACTAGATTTGCATTTGCATCTCTTATATTCTTTATTAGGACTGGCACATACAGTGGCTTGCAAAAGTATTCGGCCCCCTTGAACTTTTACACATTTTGTCACATTACAGCCACAAACATGAATCAATTTTATTGGAATTCCACGTGAAAGACCAATACAAAGTGGTGTACACGTGAGAAGTGGAACGAAAATCATACATGATTCCAAACATTTTTTACAAATAAATAACTGCAAAGTGGGGTGTGCGTAATTATTCAGCCCCCTGAGTCAATACTTTGTAGAACCACCTTTTGCTGCAATTACGGCTGCCAGTCTTTTAGGGTATGTCTCTACCAGCTTTGCACATCTACAGACTGAAATCCTTGCCCATTCTTCTTTGCAAAACAGCTCCAGCTCAGTCAGATTAGATGGACAGCGTTTGTGAACAGCAGTTTTCAGATCTTGCCACAGATTCTTGGTTGGATTTAGATCTGGACTTTGACTGGGCCATTCTAACACATGGATATGTTTTGTTTTAAACCAATCCATTGTTGCCCTGGCTTTATGTTTAGGGTCGTTGTCCTGCTGGAAGGTGAACCTCTGCCCCAGTCTCAAGTCTTTTGCAGACTCCAAGAGGTTTTCTTCCAAGATTGCCCTGTATTTGGCTCCATCCATCTTCCCATCAACTCTGACCAGCTTCCCTGTCCCTGCTGAAGAGAAGCACCCCCAGAGCATGATGCTGCCACCACCATATTTGACAGTGGGGATGGTGTGTTCAGAGTGATGTGCAGTGTTAGTTTTCCGCCACACATAGCGTTTTGCATTTTGGCCAAAAAGTTCCATTTTGGTCTCATCTGACCAGAGCACCTTCTTCCACATGTTTGCTGTGTCTCCCACAATGGCTTTCTTCTTGCCACTCTTCCATAAAGGCCAACTTTGTGCAGTGCACGACTAATAGTTGTCCTATGGACAGATTCCCCCACCTGAGCTGTAGATCTCTGCAGCTCATCCAGAGTCACCATGGGCCTCTTGGCTGCATTTCTGATCAGCGTTCTCCTTGTTCGGCCTGTGAGTTTAGGTGGACTGCCTTGTCTTGGTAGGTTTATAGTTGTGCCATACTCCTTCCATTTCTGAATGATCGCTTGAACAGTGCTCCGTGGGATGTTCAAGGCTTTGGAAATCTTTTTGTAGCCTAAGCCTGCTTTAAATTTCTCAATAACTTTATCCCTGACCTGTGTGGTGTGTTCTTTGGACTTCATGGTGTTGTTGCTCCCAATATTCTCTTAGACAACCTCTGAGGCCGTCACAGCGCAGCTGTATTTGTACTGACATTAGATTACACACAGGTGCACTCTATTTAGTCATTAGCACTCATCAGGCAATGTCTATGGGCAACTAACTGCACTCAGACCAAAGGGGGCTGAATAATTATGCACACCACACTTTGCAGTTATTTATTTGTAAAAAATGTTTGGAATCATGTATGATTTTCGTTCCACTTCTCACATGTACACCACTTTGTATTGGTCTTTCACGTGGAATTCCAATAAAATTGATTCATGTTTGTGGCTGTAATGTGACAAAATGTGTAAAAGTTCAAGGGGGCCGAATACTTTTGCAAGCCACTGTATAAATGAACATATTGCATTCCTTTTTTATTTTAATGATCTTTAAAGATACAAATACATTTTCATAAAACAAATGATCTAGTGTGATCTGCTCATTATTTTATTATGTCCCAAACTTTGTATCAGCTGCAAAATCTTTTTTAATTGTTCTTTAAGCTGGCTTTTGGAACCCTGCAGTTCCTCATTGTGTTATGGGCTAGTTCATTATTGTATTGGAAGATACTCATCAGCACAGCCCAGCTTTTCTTGTAATTTCTTCTGGGTGCTAGGTACTTGATGAGGAATTGTCAGTTCATTATTGTGCATATACTCACTGCTATGCAGAAAATATATGTATATTATTCAAGTCAATGTGTAAAATATACCAAATCATCATAGGCAGGGAGCCTCCCAGCCTAAATTTTGGTGAAAAAAATAAATAAAATTGACCACCTGTCCTAATAGATAACAGGAGTAAGAAAGCCCTAGAAAGTGAAGGTCACCACCTTAAAAAAAAAAAAATACATTAATCATAAATAGAAATACACAATATTGCTATAAAATCACACACTGTATTGGGCTTGCCTACCACACATTAAATGTGTAATGTGTAGATTCATAAATATACAGTATACAGTACAGAAAATCATACAATGATAACTATTACTATTACTATTTCTCACTGAAAGAAACCTGAATGAAACAGCTACAGATAATTATGACAAACCACAAAACCCCCAATGTCGTAAGCCAACTAGTGAAATGCCCAATGTATCCTACCCATCATTTCTAAAAAAGTAATTTTCTTTTTGGACAACTGCAGCATGAGCTCCAAATCCATTTTTATCAATATTATAAGCTACCTCTGGAACACCCTGCTAAGACTGGTCTCACCTCAATGCAATACCAGCATGTGAGGAGGAGACACAATCTTAATCAGCCTGACCAGCTCAAGCAACATTTGATATCAGATCTCCCCCCTTCTCCCAGACCAATGTGTAACCACTTGCTCTACTGAGAACCACAAATGTGGGCCTATGCAACTGTACCATAGTCTTGTAGACATAGAAGTCTCCAATAACACACTGAACTAGCCTGTAAAATTCTTTGTAACATTCAAAACTCCTAGGAGCTTAAACACAAAGGAATGGGTGACAAATCCTGCCCCATAGAATCTCACTACACAACAACCACAGGAGAACTTCAAGCCGGAATGCATCATTCACCACTATACCCTCCAACTCACACAGCAAATTCTATTCCTTTCATTCTTTGTTATACACCATTCTTGTGGCTGTTGCTAGGGACCCAATTGTGACCAACCTTAACAGTGATGCTTATTCCACAAGTGCATAGGGCAACGCCAGCCTGACTCTTTGGCTTTGGTGGCTTCCTGCCTGATTTAGTCCCACTGAAAACAAACATTGCACCAACTATCACATTCTAGCAAAATTATATCTGTGCTGCCTTAAAACAGATGTTAAGCCAAAGACAATGCAGAACTAAACACAGCAAAGGTAAGAGGGCAGCAAAGAATTAGGCAAGTTATTAATTTAATGTACCACTACCTATATTATCTGAATGAAACTGCACTCCGTGGTCTGCAACTTCCACAATATGGAACAGCTCAAGAACATAGCCAAAGTTCAAATTCCGGCCCTATATGTGCCAAAACCGCATTCCATTAAAGTGATCCAAGAATTAACCCCACACTTTCAAATCCTCCCACATGGCTGGAAAACAAAATATGACAATGAGGGTTAGTATCCCCACCTATAGCCAGGGATAGTAGCTGGCTTAAAAGGGTTGTTCACCTTTAATGTCCAAATCTTATTGAACCACCAACAATGCCCTCAGCATGTTAGGAAAAAAAGTAAAAAGGCCACTGTAAATGCTACTTTTTATACCTGTTAAATCAGTCATTCTTCTGTCTCTCTGATCAGTTTTCTGAAGGGAAGGGAGTGGCCTATTTTGAAACTGAAGAAAGATGATGAGTATAATGCGAGCGCAGCTTAGCCCCTGCGGGTTTATTCAAAGTGTAGCTGCAACGTTTCGGGAGCGTACCCCTTCGTCTCACAATTAATTACCATAATTAATTACACAATTAACATATTCATTATATAAATTCATTATGAAATTCCATAGTGACACAGTGAGAGGCAGTGGGTACTAATGCCAGATATTCAGGCCCTGGCACTATAACACTGGCACTGATACACAACATTGGCCCCACTGTAACTAACTAGAAATGAACAAAACAATGACAAAAGTAAAAAAAAAAAAAAAATAGTAAGTGCAAAAAACAACAACAACAAATATATAAAAGCACAATGAGCTTTTTCAGGGGGAAAGAGTTAACTTACCGTCTGTTAGGATAGGTGATAGAGATATTATAGATGTCAGGTCAGGCAAAAAACAATTTAATTTCAGCTAGTGATTCAGCCTTTAGAACTGTATAGTACCTGTGTATAGCACCTGTGTATAGTATCTGTGGGAGTGGAATTAAATCTGCAGCAAAAGTTGAGAGTTGGTTCTCAGGTAAAGTTTATAGTCTGCAGATTCTTCTTTTCAGTCTTCATTTCTGCACTGCCTTCAGTTAGTAATATCTCCCGAGCCCTGTCTGCATCTGTGCTTTGATTGGTCAATTTTACTGTCTGTCAAGAAAGCTGTGCTCTGATTGGAGAATCCACAAGAAGAAAGCTCCAATCAGAGCACAGCAGAACCGGCTTGCAGGAACAGAAGATTTCCAGGACATTGCAGAAAGGGAGTAAGTTTTTTTTTTTTTTTGTTTTGTTTTGGTTTTTTTAATGTGCCAAGCAGGTTTGGGGAGGCTTGGCCTCCCCTAGCCTTATTGAAAATCCGCCTATGATTATTATGCACCTACATGGCACACTTTTATTTCCACTCTTCAACCAGCCAATGACGTTATGGTGCTCAGAATTTAATAAACATAATATATGAGAACTGAATCAATGACTCTTGTTGACTTTTCATTATTTCTGCAAATACATGTCATGCTCTTTTTTATCTCACACAGTAAATTGTAATTAGGTTTGGCATTTTTTTGTCTCCTGCCAAGTGACGACTCAGTACTTGTTGCTGGAGCTTTGTCAGGAAAATTGTTGCCACACCCACTCAGGGGCACACCTTGTTAACTCTTCCCACATAGTGCACAAACACGGTGTCCCTGAGAAACTGCAAAACCCAGATACCATCAGTGTCATTTGACTCCTTCACATTCCCATGGATACTCTGAAAGGGTAGAAATAAATGTCAGCTGCCTTCTCTGTAGAAAAGCAACTGTTAAGGAAAACTAAGAAAAAAGAAGAAAAAGAAGTGGCAGTTTTCATGTTATATTTGTATTTTTTTTCTTTTATCTTCCTTCAATAATTTTTTTATGCTGGATCTATTGTGTAACCGATTTGAGAGGAGCCTGTCTTGTAGCCATGGTAAGTGAGTATTATTCTATTTACACTGAATAGTGTTGAAGTCAGAGTGCCTTCTGTGTGAGCTGGGTATATAAGAATACAGTGTGAGAGAAACTTTTAACCCCTGTGTGTTAAAAACAGGATACAGAGGGTACCATTGATATACAGCCAGTATCTATTTGCCTTACACAAACATGATTTTGAGAGGATAATGTGAAATATGCTGTATTTCAAGACAAGCTGAGAGCAGTCTACAGTATTGTGAGATCCACCAGATATTTTAATTACATTTCTTAGACATGTTAATAAAATAACAGAAGCATATATTTTTAAGAAAAATTATACTTGTGTAGAAAAATATACAGTGTAGCAAAATAAAACTTGCAAAGGCTTGACAAAAAAAAAATCTTCCCTATGGCACCAGTTCTGCATAGGGCAGAATTAAAGGGAAAATATACCCAAGAAGTATTTAACCTAAAGATCTTTTTCTTTATCTAGAAAGCATGGGCAGGACCACACCGGTAAATGTTGCATGTGCCTATGCCCCCCCAGAAATGGTATCCCTCATTTTAATTAGACATTAACTTTTTCAGTTATTTTTTTAATTGTTTTTAGATTAACTTTTAAACTGAGAGCATAATGACGTAATTTTAAATCTTATACCTACATTTCCCATGTAGTGCTGTTATGGGATGGCCATTATTTTTAAAAATGGAGAATTTTTAGAAGTACAGCTACATTTCCAGGCCCAGGTTCCTGACTGCACATTTGCTGCAGTCAGATACTACATATTTCTAGAAAATACACAGAAGGTTCCGTGTAGATGGATCAACAACAAATGCATTCAAACATGTATATGTTAATTAGGTGTAGGCAGGGTGCATGCAGGGGCCACATAAAAGGATCTAGATTGGCCAAGGACATCATAGACATTTTTGTATTGTAATACAATCAGTGATGCTTTTAATATAATCAGAGCATGTTACATGGCCTATAACAGGTTGAATATCACTTTATTGAGAATTGTTTCACTGCATATTTACATTAATACATAAGAATAGGGACTGGCATATTAATCCACACATAGGCCTGATCCATAAGTAGCTCAGCTTCCCTTAATACTTATGCTGCTTATGCTGTTGTAGATGGAGATGTGCCATGAACAGATTGGACTGCCCATCTGACCGCTAGGTTATTCTTAAGCACAAGGGAGTGCAAAGGAAGCCTAATACAGGGCACACCGTACAGAATCCTGTGAAAATGGTTGTTAACTGTGTTGGTTATCACTCTGTCTATTATATATGTCTCCAGCCAAGTGCAGGGTATTGTTACTCAGTGCTAAACAAATTGTGGTCACTATGCACATAGCAAACAGTGCCATTACTATTATTTGCAAACCAGTGACAGAATTCTGTGGAAATACTGCAGAAGGATATTCAAAATTGTATCTGTTGTACTTTGAAAAGAATATAATTATTGCAGAGTCACAAGATTGTTTAAAACCATTCTGAATTATAATATCAGGCAAGCTTCCTTTTAAAAGTTTAAAAAATGTGATTATATCCTACTCCCAAGATTTCTAGTAGTGAAGGCTTTTAGCCATACAGAAACATTTCCCCCCCCCCCCCAAAAAAAGATCAATCTCCCATGTAGTCACACCATAGATAAATGGTAAGGTTGGAAATGGGAAAAAAAGATCAGGAACTGCAGGGGCCAGAGTCACCCATATGTTCTCTTTTGGGTTCATTCATAGATGATGTCAGCAATCCAAGGGGCATATTTATTATAGTGTGTAAGACATCACCGGTGATGTGGCCCATAGCAAGAAATCAGATCTTAGCTTTTATTTTCGAACTTGTTGGTGACTGCTCAAATCTATCTGCTGATTGGTTGCTATGGGCAACATCGCCGCTGACGTTGGCTTACATACTGTAATAAATATGACCCCAAGTGTACCTCCAGATTGCACTAATATCTATTGTGCCATCATCAGAGTGACCCAACTGATAATTAGATTTCAGAAATCATATTGCAGATGCAATGCAAGTCCAGATTGCACCAATATCCAGCCAGATGTTCCATGGCTTAATTGCAGACCTTAATTTAAATATAAGATAATAAAAGTGCAGTGAATAAAAATAATACGTGTGTTAGAAATAATAATTCACTTTGCTGAAAAATGAGTAAAACCATAAATTTTCACTGAAATGTGTTGGAGTCAATGGGAAGGCAAAATTTTGTTGTCGTTAAGGTGTTTTTGTCAGCCAGTCCGGATGGTGTGCTGGGTTTAGGGCAGCCTTTATGCTTCCTTCAATTGACACTTGACAGATGCAACAAAATGCACATGAACTGATCTTAATGCAGGGATGTCAGGCCAATGGGGAATCAATATTGATGTAGGGATGTGACAGGGAAGTCAGTCTTGAAACAGGGATGGCAGGCAAGTCAACCTTGATGTAGGAATCTTGATGCTGGCGGAACTACGAGTTTTGCTGCAAATATGTACCAAGCTCATTAAAATGGATATGTGTGATATTTTCACCTCAAAATAAGATCACTTATTGTTTGAATAGATTTCTATGTAAACTGTAAGGCGTTGACATTTATATTGATTCATATGGAGCACAAGGTATCGCATTTGTTAAGCAGCAAACATGATTGTTTGTGGGTGGATAGTCTTTTATTTTTTTTTTTCCCCTTGGTTATATACTCCATATGTCACTTGAGTACCTGTTATTGGCAAAACATTTTAGCAAACTGAATAGACTACAGGGTTGTTTGACAATGAACACTTTTACATAAGGTAGCAGAAATAAAATCTTAATATATGTTTTCTGCATATGATGCAGATTATTTTTCTGCTATCCCATATATTTGAACTATTTATAAAGTTGCACATAATAAAATATTCTACTCCAGGAAACTGCTTGAATTCAAGTATCTGCCATAAACACATAACAAAGTACTAATGGCTGGGGTGCAAAATCTCTACCTGGCACTCTGCCACACATCCATCTATCCTCTTTCTTCAGTGGGTCCTATAGGGGGCAATTGCACCGACCAATTTTGAGCCGGTGCCAATATTACCACAATTTTAGGTGCACTTTTCTGCAAATCATGTGTTTAATATTTTTGAAGTCTGTCTGGCATAATTTCCAGTCTTTATCATTTGGTGCAACTGCAGCAATAGACAAAGGGTGCTGTGGGAACCATAGAGCTACTTCCTGGCCAGGGGGCAGTAGCTCTAGGGTTTCCTACAAAAAGGCACAGCAGCATTCAATTTGGAAGGAGGGCAGGAAGGACTGAGCGGTGTTGAGCACAACTACGGAAGTGCGAAGTGTGCATTTCGAGTAACTTTAATGAAACGGTTTATGTGCAACTCACTGTAGGGGAAAAGTGCAAGTTGCCCACTGTGCTTGTAGTCGTAAATGAGCCCTAAAACCAATTATAGAATTGTCTGCAGTGTAATCCATATAACCTTTGTTAATATGCTTGCATTTAAATGTTTTCAGTTTAGACAATTATTCTATGCTCCTTTTTTTGCATCTGATGCACATTAACAGTGCAGTAGCACTGTATACGGGTGCATGTCTGACGCTAATATATGTATGTGGAATTCCATTTGAAGTGAACTGTGTTTAACTTTCCCATACTTAGCAGCTATACACTAGGGCTCAATTAAGTCTGTAAGTGCAGTGGGTAACTTGTGCTTTTCAGCAAAGTGAGTTGCGCGTGATCTTGTGTCAAAATGTGCTCCTTGCACTTACATATGGTAGTACTTGACACTGAGGAAGTCCTTCCTACCTTCTGTTCTTAAAATGACCACCAATTGCACTTTTGCTCACTGCACTTGAAGATATAAATGAGCCTTAATATCTAAACAAATTCAAGTGCTTTTGAACACAGTATGTGTGTAAAGGTATGCCAACCTTATCTGAGCACACTGGTAAATGCTTATATTTGTAAGTATAATTATGCATTTCATTTGCCTAGTGTCAACAATTTCAAACAGTCTTGTGTACATAGATTTAGTGTGCAACAGTCTTTATTTCCAGCTATTACAAGTTAGTGTTAGACTGCATTTTGCTGCGGACTGCCAGCTAGGTAGGACTGACTATTTTCGGGAGAATCAGTCTTATGGCATCCAGTTTATTATTTGCCACGACCCACTATGAACCAATTTATTGCCGTAAATTAGGCAGTTGCATGTTGGAATATAATAAAATAGTTAAACTCCTTTCAGTCTCTCCTACAAAGTAGCAATTTTGTCATAGTCAGTTTCAGTTGGAGAAAGATACTGTGACATAGATTACCCTAAACCCCTCAGCCATTGTTAAGACAGAGTATGTTTAGCAAGTGCCATTGCTATATTCTACAGTATGCTGCCTGCATTTTATAGATTTCCTATTGATGAATGCCTTCCTGCTTTTATCTAGATAAATGCTTAGCTACAGTAGTAAACAATCAAGAGTGCAGTGATTTATGGTGTTGAAGGGAAGAACTGCTCTGCCTAGGCCTGCAGTATTTTCTGGAATTCGCATACAAATGTACAACCAGAGGCTATACAGTGCTCTTGAATTGTTAGGAGTGCAGGTATTTCAGTAAGATGACACTACATAGCAAAAATAATAAACTGCATTTTTTTTCTAATAACGCTTCAAAAATCGATGTTGGTATAATTTACTAAGTATTTATAACATTTTCACATTTTTATTTATGCAAAATATTACTAACCAAAGGTGACAAAAGTGGGTCACATCAGCATTGTACAGTCTTCCACCAGCATGTATGTCTTCCCCTTTTGGCCATAGGAAAGTAGCATAAATATGGCACCCCTGCTTGTTTCTCCCCAAAAAGTATTGGTAATCAGCAGTAATACCCTATTTCAAAATGTTGGTCTAAATATGACAAATAACACATTGGACAGTAGCATATGAAATAAAAATTGTATTTAGGGAGTATGGTGTAATAAAAGGGGTGTGGGCTGACATCAGTGGAACTTTAACAAGAACTGAAGTAGTGGTCCATATGTATGTATGTATGTATATTTATAAAGTGCTACAAGGATATGCAGCGCTGTACAATCTTACATTGTATACAATTACACACAGGGAGGGCAAGTTTCACAATAAATACAATACATAAGTATAAATACAGAGAGGTTAAAGGAGAAAGAAAAGTAAAAACTAAGTAAGCTTTATCAGAAAGGTCTATGTAAATACAGCCATAAGCACTCACAGAAACGCTGCACTGACTTCTCTGTGAAAAGATTTCTTGTGTCTAATTCATGTGCCAAAGACACGCAGCTCTCTGCTGTCTCCTCTCTCCAGCTCCCCCCTCCCTCAAGAATGCTAAGAACTCACTCCCCCCCCTTAGGAATGTGGATCTGAGCCAATCAGCAGGAAGCTGACTCTTGGGGGCTGATTTACTAATCCACGAATCCGAATGGGAAAAATTTGGATTGGAAAACGAACATTTTGCGACTTTTTCGTATTTTTGCGACTTTTTCGTAGCCGTTACGACTTGCGTGAATTGTCGCGACTTTTTCATAGCCATTATGACTTTCGTGAATTGTCGCAACTTTTTTATAGCCATTATGACTATTACTTTTTCGTATTGAGCGCTCGAAAAAATCGCAAAATACCGATCGTTACGAAAAAAAACGCATTCGGACGCTTTTCGGACGTTCGTGGATTAGTAAATGTGCCCCATAGTCTAACTAACTGAGCATGTTCACTTGGTCTGGGTGTCTGTGCAGGAGTGAGGCATTATGGGAACTTTCTTTACACAGCTCAGCGTTTTTTCTTCCTGTTTGGCTTCTGATCATCTGAACGGGAGAAATATGGGGAGACTTAAGGGCACTACTGAGACAACTGAAGGTATGCCTGCAGCTTTATTAGCCTTTCCTTCTTCTTTACGTGCCCTGTGGTATGAGATACAGTGGGAAGGAGGTCCCTTACCCATAGAGCTTACAATCTAACTTATAAGAAAGTCACACAATTGTACTTACTTTTTGTTGATAAAATGTAAAATCATATATGTATTTCCATTGTTCCAAGAACATTTTGGGGTTAGCAAGCCTTTAAAGAAAGTCTGCAAAAGAAACAAGGAAGTACGGCGTTAGTTCCTTCTGTAATCTCTTGAAATTGGGATATCACAGTCTTTGCCTAAATCAAATAAAAACAGTTATTTGTTTTTAAGAAGTATTTATGATTGGATTTGTTTTCTTTCTCTGGAAATTATACAAGTGTTCCCTCACTCTTGTACCAATGGCCCTATTAGTTCTCCCTTTCAAATTGCAACTGCATATCAAAGCATATATTGCATAAATGGTTTTGCAGTTACAAAAAGCTGTTGGTGGGGGTATGTTAAAATTGCTTAAGGGAAATTCTTTGGTGCTACAAAATTACAAGAACCACACTTTTTACCATGGCACTTAAACGTGCCTTTTATTTGTCCTAACCTGTTTTTTTCGTATCTTATTTTCATTTTTAAAACTATCAGAAGGGGCCAGCATGTTTTTAATGAAAGCATTTCTCCTCTAATATATTTATATATATATATATATGTCTATGAAGATTCTCATTCATCCAGGTCATGATATACAGTATCTAGTAGAATTAAGTCTTGAAAATGTTTCACCACTCATCCGAGTGGCTTCTTCAGTTCAAATTACTGGTAGGTAATTCCACAGCATTTAAACCCTTGAGAGTAGTACAGTCACAGACAATCACAATGGTTCCATTGAACTTATTCAGTTGTTGGCTAAAACTCACAGGTTCTTACACCTGTGAGTTTCAGCCAACAACTGAATAAATTGAAGTATTATCCAGTCACAATGGTACCATGATTCTCATTGATGCAGGTGTTAATCCTTCAAAGTACATGAGTGTGAACTGTTGTGGAACCGCCGGGGTAAGGATGTCAAAGTGGCATTGTATGTTGATGACAAGCGGTGCCACAGTTTTTCCAGGCTGGCATAAATTGCCTCTTTCACACCATCTCTTGGTCCAAAATATGCACTTTACTGTCCTCAAAAGAGTGTCATTTTTCCTTGAGGTGTAGATAAACTGCTGAGTCTTGTCCTGAGGAGTTAGCCCTCCTACATTGGGCCATTCTCTTACAGAGAGGTTGTTTTGTCTCCCCAGTTTATAAATCAGAGCACTCTTCACTACGCTGGACAGCCTAAACCACATTACTTTTCATGTGCTTTGGTGTAGGGTCTTTAGGGTGCACCAGCTTTTGTCTCAGAGTGTTGCTGAGTTTGAAAAACACAGGAATGCGATGTTTGTTGAAAATTCTAAAGTTTTTCTGATGTTCCAGCAACATATGGGATGGCTTTGTTGCTTCGCCTGCTGTGTTCCTCACTTCTGTTTGTTGGTCTGGTCTTTTTGTTTGTCTTTGATTTAGTTTTGATAAAAGCCCAGTCTGGGTACTCAGAGCTCCTTTTAGATGTTTGTATTCCTTCTCTTTAGCCTCTGCATTGGATGCCACAGTTTCAGCCCAATGATGCAGAGTCCTGATGACACCCAGTTTATGTTCCAAAGGGTGGTGGGAACCAATGTTTCCTTATAATCTGTCTTATAGTGTCCAATTTGGAGTTGTACCTCTTAATAAATGGAACATCAATTTGTGTGATATCTTTTTTCTTTCTTCCTGTATATCAGTTGTTCTCTTGACACTTCTTTTGCTCTATCGATTGCTCCCTAGAATATTCTACTGTCATATCTCTTGTCCAATAGTGGGTCTCTTATGTAAATTTCTTTTGGCTCTTAAAACCTGATCAAAGGGAATATTTGTAATTTCATATCATGCCCACTTTGTGCATCTAGCAATGCATTACGGTTTGTCTGTTTCCTATATAGTTTTGTATGGATAGTATCATTTATGCCTATCAGGGAGAAATATTAAATCATTTATGTAGCAAATAAATAAAATCATTTGCTGTGTGTAATGATCTGAGCCCCAAATAAAGGCGTCTTCCCAATCTGCCATGTATAGATTTGCATACAACGGTGCAAATTTAGTTCCCCTAGCGGTTCCATTGTACATACATTTTGTCATCCATAGTGAAATAATTATGTCTTAAGATGAAGTGGAAGCTGTCAAGAGTAAAGTTAATTTGTTTATCAGGTAATATCCCTTAATTTGTTAAAAGTTTTCTAATGGACTGCATGCCTTTATCATGTGGTATGCATGTACATAGTGATGCTACATCACATGTTTTCATCTTGTTATTATGCTAGTAATTACAAATCAATCTTAACCCGATATCTCACCCTAACTGGATTTTGGCCTGACCTTACCTAACTAGCACTAAATCCACTTATTAGCAAACTCTGCTGTAGTAACTGGTGTTGGATCTATAATGATGCGGTTTATGATAGAGGTTCCAGATAATACAGTGAATGATTTTATGTTTCTAATTAAATCTTTTGGCAAGATGGTGGGACTTTATATAGGTTTATAAGATTTTTCAGCAATATAGTGAAGGCAAACTAAGCCAATGACCCATAGAAGCTACAGAAATTAGGAAATAGCGCTGAAAATGTAGCACAAAGGATTTTCCATAACCCATTTCTGTTGGGGCAATCACAAAATATTGTTATTCATGTGCAAAGAATTAAGATCACTCACTGTAGAAACCATGTGTTGTCAAATTCTTCTGGACAAGCAGTAATTTATATTATAGCGTGTATCTTACGCAATTCAGTAAATAGCCTGCACTGAATGATCCAGGAATGGGAGAATTTTCTCGCATAGGGGTAATTTCTCTCACCTAGTAGCCACTGGTGCTAGCAATAACTCTGCAAATGAAATCAGTGAATCAAAGCAAATGAATTATGGGCATTGAACAATTAATATACTTAACCATTCACAAGGCTTTAGAGGGGTTGTTCACCTTCCAAACACTTTATTTTTAGTTGGTTTAAGATTTCAGATTGTACACCAGAAATAAAGACTTTTTTAATTGCTATTTCTTTAACCATTTTTTAATATTAATGTTTAAAACTTTATTTTTACCATTTCACCTCTCCCTGTATTAACTGAGGGAGGGGGTCACCTATGTGGTGGCCTAATTATACCTCATACAGCATATTGGTGTCGTATATAGTAAAGTCTATGGAGCCTATGAACAGACTGGGGGCCATATAAACTTGTGGGCCTCTAGTTGGATGGTCCTGAATTACTTCAAAGTCATTTATTAGAACTGTTAAAATATTTGCTAACTAATGTATCAAATTGTAGTTCAGAATCTGCACTAAAATCACTGAACTGCCAGAGTGAAATACCAGAGAGACGAACATTAGACTTAAAGCTTTCATTTTAGAAAAATGTTAAACATATAAAGGAAAGTCTTAATTTCTGGTGTACTGTATCTGATCACAACTGAACTGGAAAAAAAACAGTTTGGAAGGCGATTAACCCCATTACAGTAAATGCCAGATAAGAGAAATGAAACTGAAACTCCACTGGTTCATACCAACAATATAGGAAAACTTGGTACTGTATATTCATGGTACTATGTATGAGAAAATCTATAGACAAAAAACATAAAATACCCTTTTGTCATTGAAAATCCCAGAATACTCTATAAGTCTTATTTCTTATCTGAGATGCCACAGTTTTCAAAACTGGTAGGGAATTAGCTTCCTGCTCCCAATTTAGAACAGTTGGTGTTGCTATTTGCTAGTTGCTATTTCTTCATAGAGTGTGTATTACAAACATTCTGGTTGTGACATTTTCTACAGAAGAAATTTTTGCAGACAACTGTAATGCTAATTACCATTTCAGCAGTGGTGTAAGACTTGAAAAGCACATGATTTAGAACACTATTTAGATGAAAGAAAAGAGTGCCCTGTTACAAAATATTTTAAATAGAGATATGTAGCATAAAACGGCATATTATCACCTAAGGGTTATATAAATCAAATAAATATATTAACAGTATGTTCAGCAATTTTAATGTATTCCGTTAGAGTACAAAAAAAGCAATAAATATATCTTGATTTTAAGCTGAAAACCTCATAAAGAGCAGTGTCACTTGTTTTCTATTGAAGGCAATAGGAAGCGGCAGGAGCTGTTCCAAATGCTTCTCTGCCGGCTACACCATGGGCACTGGGCTCTGAACACTGAGTTACAATTTAAAGTCCACTATAAATATATAAGATCATAAAGGGTTTGTAAGGAGTTAAAGGCCAAATAAAGTCTTGTTTAATTTTTAATTTAAATGCAAATGTCAAATTTAATTAAGTATTAGCTCTAAAATGAAATCAAATGAAGCAAGGTTCTATAAATTTTAATACTTATTGTGTAGACTTGTAGTTCCTTGGGAACCTTAATATTAAAATAGAAGCCTAAAAATGTAAGTAAATGTCTTCAGCTGAGGATCTGCAGAGACAGAATACTATAGAGGTGGGGGCACATAGGCACAAGGTGTAGACTTAAGTCAGACCCATGGCAGAAGTGCTCTCCACATGAGTAATAATGGTTGCACTCTTCATAAATAACCCCTATCTCGCTATAACCCCTACCATAGTGGTGTTAAACAATGTGTCCTTTACTAATTGTCAGGCATTTTACACTTACAATTAGTAAAGGACTTGTGGAGCTCTGTGATTTGCTGCAAAGCTAATGGGTCCAGTTTTAAGGCCTTTATACATGGAGGTTTCTTCCTGTGTCGCTGATTGCCTGTGATTCAATGAGTACAGCACTATTTGAAAGATGGGTCAGCATTTCTTTTTGCATTCCCCTGCGATGGAATGCATAAAAGATTCACCACAGGGAGAGACAGGAAGAAACACCTGTGTATAAGAACCCTTAATGCTGTTCTAAATACAGTGGCCATAGGACTGGACTAAAACATTCTGTACACCTGAAACCACTAATAAGTATCTAATCACTGTATTAAAAGTCCTGCATTCCCACTCACTATTATTTATTTCTATAGTGCTTACATATTCTGCATCACTTTACAGAGATTATACATCATTCACATCGGTCACTGCTCTAGCTACGTTTACCATTAACCTACAGTAAGGGACCAGGATTATTCTGTAGGTGAGAGTTATCCCCTTGCCACAAATTTCCTTCACCTTTACCAGTGTACCAATACCATAGAATTTTGGATGGAGTGACTTTAAGACAATTGTTTTCCCCAACCGGAATGTTGGCCCTACTAGCCAGCACCTCTGGTAGGGGAAAAATTAGAAGGTGATAGGTGCTCTCAAAAGGGCAAATTTATTTTGCCTTAGACATCTATATGAGAAATATCTTCATATAGATCAATACAAAATGTATAGCCTGCCTAATAGTATTAAAGATATTGTAATAAAATGGCTGGGTTAGTTGTAGATGGACGATATGTTTCTCCCAGGGTTTTGCATAGTTGGTACCCTGGAACATGGAATAATTAATCACAAACCCAGCCCTTTAATACAGACCTTAGCAGCAAGGTGATTGCTGCAGCTGAGAGCCTTTTAAAAAGACTCCAGTGTGGGGAGGGAGAGTCTCTTCCCCACTACACAGGTAGCAGGAGCTGCGCTGCATGGGAAAGGTACTTATGGTTTCTGATTTTGTTCGCTTCTACTAAGTTGGAGTTGGAAAAGCCACCCGACTGTAGTTAGGCTGCCAATTGTGTTTAGTCAGCGCTCTGGTGCAAGGGTTTATTTTCCTGTTTCTTATTTTGTGTTTGTTACTGAAGTTTTGTAACAAAATAAACTGCTGGCATTACCTTTAAGAGAGCAACCTCTGTGACTGCTATGTTTACCCTAAAAGACTGTGGGAAGCGGCCCTAAGACACTGAACCAGATCCCCCTGTAGGTTCAAGTGTCACAATATATATTCTACTCATAGGAAACACTATGGTAGTCTCATTAAGGATTCTTAAATTAGATTTTTGTGCTTTCTACCTTGTAGGATACAAGCTAACACACAGGAGCACAAATACTGACAGACGTGTGTAGGAGCCCATTAGGAAGAAAAAGAGTGTTTCTGCTTCTCTTGGTGTTGGGCAGGATTCATTGTTTCTGCATCAGTGAATCTAAATTTTGATTGTTAACTCCATGAGGCTCCTCTGCCTAAAAACTTTTATAGTTTATAGGACATAAATAACCTGTATAATTTATATATATATATATATATATATATATATATATATATAATGTATATATATATATATATATATATATATATATATAATGTATAGAGAGAGAGGTACTTGTATATGTACAGTATATACCTAACACTCTTTTGGGTTAGGTACCATCTTAACAGGACTTTAAATGAGGCCTCCAGTAAAATTGTGTTAATGGAGCTTACTTTAGTTAACAACCAAATAGCTGACCAGTCTTTAGGATCAATAGACAGATTATGGAGGTGATCCAGAGGACATTAAATTAAAATATTCATTATTAGGCAGATCGATCTTGAAGGTACAATAGGGTCACATGGCCTCTCACTGGGAAAAATATTGTGGTCTTAACCAATTTTTTATCTAGCCACCATTTAAAAGCCATCAAATTTTGACCTGCAGAAAATGAAGGGTTCTGGAATATAGGAGCTGCAGGGGGCTATGAGGTCATTAAACAAGACAATTACTTAATTCTGTCCCAAATTTTCAATGTTGTTTCCAAACATGGGCTAGATTTGTAAATGTGAGGTACTTCAAGAGACCATATTAATGCTTCTGCAATGTAACGATCGCAAACATGGTTCTCAAGCACTACCCATTGAGGGCCCTGTGACCTAGATGCAATATAGGTATGAGCAGCATAGCAATAATGTACAAGATTTGGGAGCCCTTGGCCTCCCTGGTTTCTGGATACAAAGATGGTTTTTCTGTTTCTGTTTGAGAAGGATTGTCATTTTTATTGCATTCATTTTACCTTTTCAGGATATCTGTTATCTGTTCCATTCTTCCATTAACTTAAGCAGAGAAGAATATAATTTGGGGTAATTGTCTCTTGAAAGGTGTGTGTAGTTGCCGAAAACATTAACACCCAATATTAAAACATAATTGGCACACCATTTAAATTCAAAATTAAGTTTCAGTAGTTTCACTGTTTCAGGAGGGAGGTAGAGATTGAGTCTGGAGATGGAACTGAATTTATCTAATAAATTATAAAAAAAAATTTTTTTAGTTTTTTTTGTTTGTTTGTTTTTTAATAATCCCTACTAAGTCCCAGAATCAACCGATTCTTTTATGTGTTTAATACAAAAACTTACACTTATGATAATGATAATAGGAACAATATTTACCTTTCGGCAAACTTTTTATTAAAGGAAGGTAGAATGTTTATCATTAAGGTGCCTGGCTATTACCATCATTTAAACAAAACAACAAAGGTAAGTGATGGCAAACTGCAGCATGGCCTCCTGTCATAATGCTAATTAAAAAAGGAGGTATAACAATCGATTTGCACAAGGTGGCAGCATTGGATTTTAGGACACCAGGTATATATTGTTATATTTTTATAGTTGTAATATATATTTGAGGGAAAGAGATTTGAAATGTAACCAGAGTTGGACTGGGGGGTGCAGGGCCCACCGGGACTTCTGCCTCAGGAGCCCCTGCACCCCCCAATGGCCCCCGCCACTTAACCCCCCCCTGCAGAGGCCGAGCACTCCTAGGGGGAGCGGATCTGGGCCATGTAACGCAGTATACATGGAGAATACAATAGTGAAATGCTCTTCCGCTGACCTGTATAGCAGCCATTCCTTCAGAATATAAATACTACCAGAGCCGGGCTAAGTTGTATTTGCGCCAACACAACTTGACCCGGCACTCCCCACCACACTCACACAGGCCCAGTGGGAACTTATAAACTCACTCACCCCCCTTCCCCCCCCCCCCCCCCCCTCCACACCAATAATTTGAAAAGTTTTTTTTTTTGTTCCCACTTTTGGAATTGCACACCCATCCCTCTTGCACCCTAGGCAGCTGCCTCTGCTGCCTAACCCTAGTTTTGGTCCTAAATACTACTTGTGTTTTGTTGTCTTTACCAGATGACCTGCCTCTTCTTCATTTTTGGAATAACATTTAAAAAGGTTACTTACAGTGCTGTTTCTCGTAAGCTTGCTTAATATTTTAAGTCTCTGCCTCCACCCTTCCTGACTATGTAACACCCATCCTACTCAACTACACATATGTTCTATTGCGTCACTAATTATTATATTATGCCTGACTATCCCTTATACTTGCAAGGCCCTGTAAAAGGGGTTGCCTGAACACAATTTGTAAGCAAATTGCCACATCTTCAACAGACATGAGATTATCCAGAACTCTAAGAACCTGGCGACTTGCAGAACAAAAGCACCATTCCTTAAGGCAGGGGTGTCAAACTCAATCACTGCCGAAATCTAAAACCCAGGCTAAATCGCGGGCCAAATTTTTTATTAATATACTTAGTAAGATACTAAGGGGTATATTTATCACAATGTGTAAAATGTGGAGTAAGACATTACCGGTGATGTTGATTATAGCAGCCAATAGAGGCTTTGCTACTGTTGAGATCTGATTACTGATTGTATGCCTTGGGCAACATTACTGGTAATGCTTCACTCCACTTTTTACACAGCATGATAAATATACCCCTTACTCTTAGTTACTATGTGAGGAAAATGGAAATTGATCAGGCTGGATGGTCAGACACACTCACCAAGGGCCACATAAAACAGCCAGGTGGGCCGGATTTGGCTCCCGGGCCTTGTGTTTGACATATATGTGCCTTAAGGTTACTAAAAAACATTTAATCTATAATTAAAACCCTTAAACATACATTTATGTATATTTGCTTAGCTACTATCAATTTAGTTTATACATAAGTTATGCAGTTTACATAAGTTAGCATTATGCCTGCCTCTGATTTGACCAGGCCCAGGGCAACAGTCCCATTTTCCCCCCCAGCAGAACTTGCCGGACAGTATTCAGTGAATAAAAAGATAATTCACTACTACTGCTGTATATTCAGGGGCAAAGTTGCCATTCTTGTCTAAATTTTAATCTTTTGTTGGCCTCTCTTTGTCCAATGAAACTATTTGACTGATACCAGCCATTGCCAGAAGCGTTCACTAATCAAAAGAATTTATTGAACCTGTGCAAGCTCTGTGCTGGAATGTGAAAAATGTACAGTTAATATTTTCTGAAGGAGCTGTAGATACTTTATAAAACTTGGGTGTGGTAAAAGATAGGAAGAAAAAGAAGTGTGAAGCAAATAATACAGTAAAAATAAATGCAATAGTCCTAAAAATCCTGCAAATTTAATTGGATAATTAAATGTAAAAAAAGTTTGTAACAGGTTAAGTAACCCAAAATAATCAGATATTTGCTATTAAATAGGTGATTGGCTGCTTGGGGTTACTGCACTTAGTGCAAATTTGTGTGCCTTATATTATGTTCATTTAAATTATTAATAACAAGTATGTGGATTTTAAGTTGACACCAGAAAACCATCAGCTAGGTAGAGCATAGCTGTGGGTCCATGGCTGTGGGTGAAATGGGATCCCAATAAGAAATTCACATGGGGGAGGGTGTCCCAGGACTTATTTTTCTACTGGTGACCTAGTGTGGTTGTTACTTCCCCTGAAGCTGGTGTCATCTGGGAATGAATTCTTAATGTTATTCTATCTGCAAGTATGATATTTTGACAGCGAGCACCTGCAACAAAGGCTTTGACATCTTGTCCTACTTCAAATTAATCTTTCAAAAGCTACATTTTTTACATAGGTTAGTACACCTAAAGAAATGTCTGTACTACTCGTTCCATGAATTCCCAGTATAAACGAATTCTTCAGCAGGCTGCAAAACACCTAGGGCTTCATTCAAATTCAGATTGGATACATTAATTTCTGAAGATCGCAAATATCACAAAAATGCTTACGAAAAAATCGTATAAGTCATAATAATATTGTATTGGCAATCCGAAATTTAAGTACCGAACGATTGTAAACAGCGGGAAAACCTTTCCGACTTTGATCCTTCTGTGCACGATTTTGGAAGCCTCCCATAGGAATCAATGGCACTCTGCAGCTCCAACCTGGCCCAAGGAAAGTCATGATAACGAAGCTTGAATGAATCCGAAACTTTCGAACTTGGCGCAACAGTACGATTTTGTCGCACAAGTTTTGTCGCAAGGTACGAAATTTTCACAAGCTACAAAATTGTTGAGCAAAATACGCTTGGAGCGTTCAAACGAATGCTCGGAGCATTCGTGGATTAATAAATGTGGCCCCTAGAGAGGTATACAAGGTTCATTAGCCCATTGAAGGACACAACGTGTGAATACGGTGAACATATGTCCTATATTTTATAAATGCACAAACGGGCCCCTTCGCTCAGGACTTAGCTCAGTCCTGAGCGAAACGCCCCGTTTGTTCATTTATCTACCTTGAAATTTTGGAGGACTGCACCCAGGAATCGGATGATGAACTGTGCACAACTTTGCATTTTTTGTTATAAATTTAGGTGATATTTGCCTTCCTTATCTTGTGCCAAGAAGTATGTGGACATGACAGGCACTCATCCGTGTTATAACAACTCCCCAGTTTACCCCCTCAGGCAGTACTGTTATGGAAGGGGGAGGAGGGCACCTGTGGAATGAGCCAGAGGCAGTCTGCACCTCCCTTTTTAATCCTCCTCACTAGACATATTTGTGTTCTGTGGTATGTTGCCTCTTAATATTAATTCATCTCTAAAGTCTTTTATTGGATATTCTTGAAGTCAGAAAATGCACAGGTTACAAAGACAGTAATTCATGTGCTGCCTTGGATAATATAGAAAGAAAAAAACATCTTTCATTGTAATCCAATAGTTTTGTTTTATTCTGTGTATCATCAACTGTCATATCAATGTCAGGTTTAATCCCTTTAGCATTTTGCGATATTTAATTTTTTTTAGGATGCTTCTTTAAATTTCTTTTGTGTGCTACCATGTAACTTGTGTGGTTGACTGCATATGCTATTTGTATGTACTATAGTCAAATGGTTGTTTTGAGAACACATGAGTCAGCCAGTAATTTTCCAGAAGCAGATTAAAGCATGAGTCAGAAATAAGGCTGAAAAAGTTGGGTTGCATTTAGCTGCACACTTCCATAATTTGCACCTGTAAATTCTTTTTTATTGTACAGGTATAGGACCCCTTATCCGGAAACCTGTTATCCAAAAAGTTCCGAATTACAGGAAGGCCATCTCCCATAGACTCCATTTTAAACAAAAAATTCTTATTTTTGGAAATGATTTCCTTTTTCTCTGTAATAATAAAACTTGTAATTGGTCCCACCTAAGATATAATTAATCCTTATTGGAGGCAAAACAATCCTATTGGGTGTATGGTGATCCAAATTACGGGAAGACCCCAGGTCCCAAGGATTCTGGATAACAGATCCCATACCTGTACAGGTATGGTATCAGTTATCTGGAAACCCATTATCCAGAATACTCCTAATTACATAAAGGCTGTCTTTCATACACCACATTTTAAACAAATAATTAAAATTTTTAAAAATAATTTCCTTTTTCTCTGAAATAATAAAACACATGCATGTGATAGTAACTAAGCTGCAATATTGATATATTGGTGGCAAAACAATCCTATTGGGTTTAAAGGTATGGTGATCCAAATAATGGAAATAACTCTTATCTGAAAAACCTCAAAGTCTCAAGCATTCTGGATAATAGATCCTATACCTATATTTATGAAATTCAATTAATGATACCATCACATTTACCATTTTTTAAGCTTACATCCACCCCAAGTTTAGCTAAATGAAAATGCTATTTTTTAATTATATTTTTTTTACATTGCAGAACTGCAGCTTTTCTTACTTAGAAGTTAAAAGGGTAGTTTACCTTTATATTAAGTTGTGGTATTGTGTAGACAGTGATATTATAAGAAATTCTGCATATAATCTTAATTTTTTGTGTTTTTAAATTAGTTTGCTTTTTTTTGTTCAGCAGCTTTCCGACTTGTAATTTAAGCAACCTAGCAACCAGGCAGTGGTTTTAATGAGTAACTGGAAGATGAGTAGAAGAGGGCTTGAATGGCTGTTGGAATCAGTGATATATCTATTTAAAAGCTAGAAAGAGGCAGCAGAGGAAGAAAAAAAAAGGATCCATTACTCAATTATTTCAATGGTATCTCTGTAGAATTGGGCTGGAGAGCTGAAACTTCAAATTGATTTCAATTTATCATATCATAAATATAAATCTGGAATATGCTCCAGATCCCAAGTAATCATCCACTTATTTAGATAAGCCCATGAATTGTGGGGGGTCTCAAAAGGTTAACCCAACTGACTGGAATTTAAAATATATACTTTTAAAGCAGTTTGTCTTCTCAGAATTTAAAAAAAAATGTTGTAAGGTCCCATTATGTTCTAGTTAAGCCACTACAATTTATGCAGCAGGGTCCCCTTAAAGGAAAACGATACCTCTGAACAATGTATTACAATATCTGGCATAAAACAGCTCATATTTAAAACACTGCTTTATCTAATTAAACCATGTTCCTAAAAATATACTTTTTTGGTAGTATGTGCCATTGGGTAATCATAAATAGAAAATTGCCATTTAAAGAAGAACAAAATCCGGGGGGCAAAAAAACCCCCCTCAACTATCATTGTCTAGACCCCCCTCGTCTCGCTTAGTTTTTAAGTTTACACTCTGTCCCTACCGCTAACTTCTAGCTAAAAATAAGGACACGGAACTGGAGCTTGGAACCAGCGAGAACAAGAATAGACACAGGAACAGGGAACACGAAGGCAGGGTCACGAGAAACAATTAATGACCAAGCAAGGGGCAATGGTCAGGGAAAGGCTTATAAAGGGTGAAGATTAGGAGATGGGAAACACATGAGGTTAATGAGGTGGGTGGAGGAAAGGGTGCAGACAGAAAGTAGGAGACAAGAGAAGAAACAGACAGAGCCCAAATGCCTCCAGTGGCTATAGAAGCAAATGCATGCCGACAGGAACACCCCAAGTGGTGTTCGAATCCCGCTGATCCTGACAGTTTTCAGTCATATTAAATATTTGTTGCAAATAACATACATTTGGTCAACAAAGACGTTGAAATTTCAGACTTTAGCACCCTAGAAACATTACTTACGCAGGTAGATTGGTTCTGTAAAAATACAGAACAGAAATGGTTGTCATTTAATGTAATCATTACTGTCCTTAATGTATTTCCTTAATGGAGAAGGAAAGGTAAAATCACTTTGGGTGACAAAATTTTAGACTTTATATTTGTGCTCCTGTTAGGAGAAAACCGCACCAGCCCAGGGTAGCTGCAAACAAGCAATGCTTTTCCTCCTGTCTTATCCCGGGGCCGGCGCATGGACAGTAGAGTGAAAAAAAAAAACACTTTTTTGTTAAAGTTCAGCTTTTCACTCTATTACTCATGCGCAAAGACAGAAGAAGGAAGAGGATTGCTCTCAGGAGCACCAGCCTAGGGAATATGGTAAGCAATGACAATCACTGGGGGGTTCTGGGAGGTACTGCTATGGGGGGAAAGGGCCCAGAACTAGAGGTAGGTGAAAGAAGAGGTACCTGCCGGGCGCCCCCCCCCCCCCCCCCCCCCACCCTAGGCAGGTGCCTCTTCTGCCTACCCCTAGTTACGGCCCTACTCTTAAGGTGTTTATGGCTTAACTCACAAAAGTTGTCAGTGGCTGACAGAGGATATGATACTTAAATGTTTATATTAAATGTTTTTATTAGTAGTAAAAAGAAGTGGGTCCAGAGTGTGGCTCCATTCAAAAAATGAGATATTTCAGTTATAAGGGGCAAATGTGTGTAATCAGATATTTTTGTTACATAATTTAGGAGTCAGATATGGGATGCCTTATCCTGAAACCTGTTATCCAGAAAGCGCCAAATTACTGGCTGGACTTGATCCTAGCTAAGCTGCCTGAATCAATATTGGTGCCAATACAAACATATTGGGTTTATTTAATGTTTAAATGGTAGCAGACGTATTTTGACTCAAATTACAAAAAAATCCCTATAGATAATAGATCCTATACCTGTACAATTTAGGAGTCAGAGTTTCAGGACCAGCTCTGTTAAGGAGCTCATGGCTCAGCACTGTTTTGTATGTGACTGGAAAAATGGCTTAAAGAATAAGTAAACCTTTTTTTTTTTTTTTAATTACTAAAATTACTCTGTACATCCCCCAGAATAACATACCTTTCTCTCTGCATGAAGATATATTTAATTTCTCTACTACAAGCAGCTGAACAGCAGCTCTTTCAGTTACTTCCTTGTCAAGGGTGAGCTCATGCCATTTTACTTTTTGTGCACTCCTATTTTCGACTACGATGGCCTCAAAAATGTGCCTACTGCATGCCTGATTTTTTTAATCGGAGAAGAGGCAATGAGCATGCCCAATAGGAACCTCTTTCAGTTTTATATTTGGGGAGAGAAGCGCTCCTAAAGAAAAAGGGGCGGAGCTTTATGAGATACAAGGAAGTGAGTGCATGCAGCCAGAAAGTATGATATTCTGGGTGCTTTATGGCAAAATATTAAGGGATTTTTAAAATAAACGGCTTACTATACCCCCAGAATGAATACTTAACCAACAGATAGTTTATATTATGTTAAGAGACCTATTAAATAATTTCGCAAAACTACAATATATATTACTCATTTGGGTCAACTAGCACCTAGACCAGTTTTACTTATGCAAATAGGTTGAACTTGATGGACGTATATCTTTTTTTAACCTTATCAGATATATTACTGTTAGTCATCTCCAGCTCAACACAATTTTATGGCGGTCTTAAACTGTGAGAAAACTTTCTGTCCAGGGAACACACACAAAAAAATCACCTCATGGGCACCTAGGGTTAATGAACAAATCCTGGAATTTTTTTTATCCAAATTCCTCTGACTGACTGCAAACATGAATAAGTTCTGACAAATTCCCAGAGTGGCTAATTTGCACCCTAATCGCATGGAGTTATTTGACAGGGACCCAGCTACAAATCGACCCAGGAAATTATTTTCAAAGGTTGCAAATATATAGTATGTCTCCTGCTAAAACTTTATATGGTACAAATAGCGCTGCCAGAGAATCGTTTGTTCCTGTATTTTGCATTGGTGACTGGCAGGGTACGTGTGGACTTAGTAATGACTAACTAGGCTTGTATGTATTCAGAGCCCTCTCCCCTACACATATTTGCTGCCTGCAGCACCCTTAGTGGTACAGCCCTGACAGTGACTGCGGAGACTTGTTCCCTCCCTTCCAACCTTCTCACCCCAATATAAACACATGACACAAGAAAAACACACTGATACCAATTTTTTTATGGGTGGGGTTCGGCCACAGCTTTATTAAAGAATACGACTTCAGAAATAGTCCTTGCCATGTATTCCAACTTTCCCAACTTCACAACAAACTTTTTTGTTATTATAACGGATGCCGGCCACTGCAAACGCAGTGGGCATGTGGAAACCACCAAACAAACCGACATTAAAATGGCCAAGGACTATCCCTGCCAGAAGGAGTTCATGTATCCCTACTTGAACTCCGACCCCCACCCACCAAGAGCCCTAGCGCCCTCTCAATGCCGTCTTGCAAACCAGACAAGAAAATATCGTGCCCTATGTCATTAAGGTGTACTCCGTCCTGTCTCCTGAATCTTTGTGTCACCCTCGAGGTGGTTGTGCCGCCCATCCCTTACTCCTGACAAAGCGGGATATTCTCATGTTAAGGAGCCTGCGCGCACGATCAATCGCAGCTAAGTCCTTAGCCCCTCTCCATGTTAGTCTGGGGACGATTTCCGACCACAAAATGATCGGGTTAGTAAACAGTGAGGCGCAGCGTTCTAAGTCAGACTTGATTAGTGTTATGAGCTTGGCTACCTTAACCACGCCCAGGTCGTTGCCCCCTGCGTGAATGACCAGTACCATGGGGCCGTTATACACTCTACTGAAGGCGAACACTTCTGGTAGGACTTTTAGCCACCACAAGCCGCTAATTCCCTTCCAAACCATGTCAACCCCGTGGAAACCGAGGTTCCTGCCGCCTGGACGAATAGCCGCCCGCTTCTCTGCCCAACCAAAAGAACTACTGGCGTATTGGAACCTGGGTGGGGGAGAGAACTAATTAACTATCAGGTTGGGACAGATATATGCAGCGAAACAGTTTGACTTCCACTTTCCCACTGATTTTACTGCCGATTTGCTGAGGCCTTGCAAACATGCTTCAGTCGCAGCGCCAATCCTGTGCGTACCGAACTCCTTTTTATCCAGCCCCAGGTGCTCCAAGCATCTGTTGAACAGGCGGCTAAACAGATAGCGTGTAAGAGGGGAGCCATCCTTGTGGCCGAGGAAATTTAAGCCTGCACTTTGCCGCGCCGCAAAGGTGCTAATCAAGTGTACTGGGCACGCACGGCCTTGTATGGCGGAGATGGTCACCCAGCAGCCCCTCCCCAGGACGTCGGTTTTTGACCTGCCTATTCGGAACCTTATAAAGTCTTTGTTTACTATCATGTCACCTTGCTTCAGACCGCCCGGCTTTTTGGCGCTCGGGCGGACGAGCTCGCTAATGCGCAGGGCCCGAAAAAGGCAAGGCTGAACGCTGCCCGGAATAGCGCGGTCTCATATGGAGACTTGCAAATTTTCTGAAGTGGGGCCAGCAAACCCTGTAGCAGCTGGAAATCCACCGGCCTGCGCGTGTCTCCCTTCTTCCCTTCCCTTCTCGCCTCCAGCCCTTGAGGGCCTGTGTAATTATAAAATGCTTAGTGACATCCTGCCAACCTAACAGCTTGAAGAAAAAGGCCAGTAAGTATTCAATAGTGCTGTCGCATAGCTGGCGATTATCCTCAGGGCAAGGATGGCTCCGAAACCTGTGGAGCCGGCGGCATCCGTGAACAAACTCAGTTCCTCGTTAGACACTTCCGTGTCCATGAGACAAGTGTGCCCGTTGTAATGTTCTAGAAAGGTTTGCCAGACCTTCATGTCTTCCCGTAACTGTTTTGTTATCCTAATGAAGTGATGGGGCTGCTTAATGCCCCGCGTGGATAGGGATAGCCTACATGAGAAGACCCGTGCTATGGGCATAATGCGGCAAGCAAAAACCAGCAGACCCAGTAAGGACTGCATGCTGCGGAGTGTTACCTTTTTTCTGCTGTGATTTCAGCTACTGTGTTTTTTAATTTTTGCAGTTTGTCTTCGGGGAGGCGGAAAACTAGCGCTACCGTGTCGATTTCGATGCCCAGAAAGGATAAAACGGTGATGGGACCTTCCGTTTTTTCCTTTGACAAGGGCACTCCAAA
This sequence comes from Xenopus tropicalis, assembly GCF_000004195.4. Classification (NCBI taxonomy): domain Eukaryota; kingdom Metazoa; phylum Chordata; class Amphibia; order Anura; family Pipidae; genus Xenopus; species Xenopus tropicalis. The sequence continues at coordinate 79,230,223 of NC_030681.2, read as the reverse complement.
TCTGGCCATTAAAAATTGGAATGTGCTCAGCAGTAGTTGGCATACGTTGGTATTTGGGGGGCCTATGAAGAGGAGATCGTCCAAGTAGTGGATGACAGAATTATACCCGGTTTCTTGCCTTACTACCCATTCTAAGAACGTGCTGAAGCACTCAAAGTAGCGACATGATATTGAGCAGCCCATGGGAAGGCACATATCGTAGTAGAACTGGCCTTCGAACTGGCAACCCAATTGATGATAGCAGTCGCTGTGGATAGGAAGAAGGCGGAAGGCAGACTCAATATCTGACTTAGCTAACAGTGCACCCTTCCCTGCCTGTCGCACCAGGGATACAGCCCGATCGAAGGACACGTATGAAACTGCCGCAGCTTCCTTGCTGATCCCGTCATTTACCGGTTTGCCCTTCGGGTGGGAGAGGTGGTGGATGAGCCGGAATTTTCCCGGCTCCTTTTTTGGTACTACACCCAAAGGGGAAACACGTAAATTTGGGAAAGGATGGGAAAGGGCCAGCCATACGGCCCAGTGCTACCTCGTTCTGTAGTTTTGTTGCCACTATTTCCCAATTTTCTGGGACTGATTTCAGATTTTCTGCAAAAGTTGGTTGGGAATTTGGTGTGAAGGGTATAAAGAAACCGTAGGTAAAACCATCCCTAATTAATGCGGCCTCCCCCTTCCTGTGGTACCGGTCTAGCCATGGCGACATCTTTCAGACGTTCACCGGCGTCCTCGCCGCGAATATTTGTTGGAGTTTTTGGTGGCACTCTGGTCTTTTTAAAGCATCGCAGGGCCAAATGGGCCCCGCCACAGAAATTACATTCGTGCTTGAATTTGCAGTTCCCGAAGAATCTGCAGTGCCCTTCGTTGAAGAGCCAGCAGACTCCGGGACATCTTGCCGCCGCTGCGCCTTGGGGCCCGGTAGAGGAGGTCGCAGCGGCACTATACTGAAAGGGCGGTTTTGGGGTCATCATGATCCTGAGCCATGCATCGGTAGCTTTCATATCCCACCCCAATTCTGGCTTGAGAGCCAGTCTGCGTCTGAATTCCCCATCGTAGCGCCACCATGAGGCGCCCCCGTGTGTCCTATAGGCCCCAAAAATGGAATTTAAGTAGACTAATAGTTCTGAGCATTTAGATGGATACTTTTGACCTATGGTGCAGGCCAGGACCGAAAATGCCTGCAGCCAGTTGCCAAAAGTTTTGGCCACCTTTGGCTTTTTGTCGTCTGATCTGCCAAATCTCCTTTCCTTGTCCACTGTGGGCTGCTCGGGAGAGACGAGGGACCAGATGTCAACATACTGGTTCCGCCAAATTTTTTCCCTGGTATCCCCGGACAGATGACAGCCTAGGGGGGATACCCCACAGAAATATGTATCCTTCAGTGGACAAGGAGCTGAGATATTAGCATTTGGAGTGGAGGGGCCTATCTTATCCATAATGACTTGCAAGGCAGCCAAAATTTCTGTGCCACTACTCGCTTGTTGGCCCCATGCCCAAACGCATGAAAACTCACCTGCTGGGTTCCGGTCGTGCTCGGGTAGGTTATGGTTAGCTGGAACAGGGCATGCAGGTGCTGCTACTGACTGAGATCTCGGGTTATACCCAGATGTATCACATAGCCTAGGTCTGCCATGGTTGTAGCCAGTGTCAGCTGGGTTGGGACTGCCGTAATGAAGGGGTGCTCCTGGTGAGGTGGATTGTGTGGAGGCAGCCCTCCGAACGACCGTACTCCTGGCCAGGGCGGTGGCAGGTTGGAGGCTGTCCGACACCCCGCTGGTCGCGCCGGTGGAATGGTGGCGCCGGTGGAGCCCTTGGTGCGGTTGCGCCCGCCAGTTGCCGGGTGCGATTGGAGTTTGTCTGTGCCGGGGGTTGGGTGTAAGAGACTTGAGGAAAAGGCTCGGAGATGTATGATTCAGGTGGGGAAGGGGGGGGGGTGGGCTGTGTGGAGAAAAAGTGGTCTAGGGATAAGCTGGGTGATTTTAATAAAGCCTCCTCCAGTAGGATTTCCCCTTCCTCAAACTCCTGTAAACTATGGGCCGTGTGCCACCTGTCTACAGGAGACCCAGTGCTGCAGCAGGATCTTGACCAACTGGCAATCTGGGCAGCTAAGTGGCAGATGAGATTTAATGTGGATAAATGTAAGGTCATGCACCTGGGATGTAAAAATATGCAAGCCCCGTATACCCTTAATGGGACTGCACTAGGCAAATCCATAATGGAGAAGGACCTTGGAGTCCTTGTAGATAATAAACTTGGCTGTAGCAAGCAATGCCAGGCAGCAGCTGCAAGGGCAAACAAGGTTTTGAGCTGTATTAAAAGGGGTATAGATTCACGGGAGGAGGGGGTTATTCTTCCCCTTTACAGAGCACTGGTAAGGCCCCATCTAGAATATGCTGTTCAGTTTTGGTCTCCAGTGCTCAAACGGGACATTATTGAGTTAGAGAGGGTCCAGAGAAGGGCAACTAAGCTGGTAAAGGGTATGGAAAGTCTCAGTTATGAAGAAAGACTGGCCAAGTTGGGTCTGTTTACACTGGAGAAGAGGCGCTTAAGAGGTGACATGATAACTATGTATAAATATATAAGGGGATCATATAATAACCTCTCTAATGTTTTATTTACCAGTAGGTCCTTCCAACGGACACGAGGGCACCCACTCCGTTTAGAAGAAGGGAGGTTCCATTTAAATATTCGGAAAGGATTTTTTACAGTGAGAGCTGTGAAGTTGTGGAATTCCCTCCCCGAATCAGTCGTACTGGCTGATACATTATATAGCTTTAAGAAGGGGCTGGATGGATTCTTAGCAAGTGAGGGAATACACGGTTATGGGAGATAGCTCTTAGTACAAGTTGATCCAGGGACTGGTCCGATTGCCATCTTGGAGTCAGGAAGGAATTTTTTCCCCTCTGAGGCAAATTAGAGAGGTTTCAGATGGGGTTTTTTGCCTTCCTCTGGATCAACTTGTAGTTAGGCAGGTTAGGTATAGGCATTATGGTTGAACTTGATGGACGTATGTCTTTTTTCAACCCAACTTACTATGTTACTATGTTACTATGCTGCAGTGGGGGGTGGGGGTGGTAAAAGGGGGTGCTTGGCTGGCAGGTAAAATGGGTTGAGGGGCTGACTCTGTGATAGCTGGGCTATTTGGTGCAGGGGGTGCTTGAGGGGGCCTGCGTGCAGCCCTCTTCGCCTTATTAGCACCGGCGGAGGGCTTTTGTGTGTGGGACGCATTGGTGGCAGTGGTCCTAACCTCCCCGTGCCGCCTTGCCGACACAGCAGTCTGGGGTTGGGAGGCGGCGGCGGAGGTTGTGCGTCGGGTTGCTCGTGGGGGACTGGGGCTCAGGCGGGAGCGGCGAGGCGGTCGCCTACTGGCGCCGCTCGCCGTTTGTACCCCCTGCTCCTGCAAGCCAGTGGAGCCGAGTAGCTGGTGCAGCCAGTCGGCTCCCTCGGCTGCGAGTCTGGACCGCACCTGCTGTATGAGCTCGTCGCTCATGGCGGTGAGAGCAGCTGAAAGGCAGATGTTGAGGGCAGCTGAAGGCAGAGGTTGAGGGCAGCTCAGGGTCGGACTGGGGTGTGGATTGCCCACCGGGGCGCCCATAGCGTACCCCCCCGAGGGCCCCCCAACCCCCCTCGCAGGCCCCCCCACCCGACGACCTTCCCCGAGCGCGTAAATATAACGCGTCGGGGCAGGAGAGTTTGGGCAGGGGGAGCGCCGCAAAGGGTCGAGTCTGGCCCACCAGGATTTTTCCTGCTGGCCCAGTCCGACCCTGGGGCAGCTGAAGGCAGAGGTTGAAGATGATGCTCTGTGCTGCTGCTGAGGTGAGACACTGCAGAGTGAGCTGGCAGGCAAAGGGGAGGTGGGGTGAGCAGTGACTCTTTTCCCGCCCAGTAACCTGAGCAGTTAACTCTTTGTGAACTGGAGGGAAATAGGCCCTGGCTAGCTCCACAGTCCCTCAGCACTTTCCTGATTTACTTCGGCGCTGTCTAGCAAGTCGGTTCCAGTAATACAATATTTATGAAGTCTGGCAGAGAGCCAGACATTGCTAACCTGTGGCGATCAGAAGAGAGCAAGTCAGGATAGCTCTTCCTGTAACAGAGAAACGTGAAGTATATTGGTAGCTATGTGTGTCATTTTGCCTACTGAACAGCGGTAGCAAATACCCTAACACCTGAGTTACACAACTGCCATGCTTTCCCACTAAGGGAAGTGAGCGCATACCGACGCTGTAATCTGGAACCAGGTGGTCAGAAGTCAGACCCACCTGTAGCTTGTCCCACCTCTCTCCCGGCCAAGTGTGCGCCTTGAATTTCCTTGTTTATCGGCGGGAGAGCAGCGGCCAGTGAGTATAAGCCGGGGGTTTGCGGGGGAATAGTTGGTATGTCTGTGGTATCATGCAAAAATGCCAGTAACGCTCATTTGTATTGCATTTTAACCCTTGCTCTCTCCAGCCCTGTGTATATAGCATTGCCATCAGCTTTCAAACATTAGTGTTCGTCTGTTGGTTTGACCTTTTATGCCTGGGGCTTTGTACCCCATGCCCACAAAAAACACTTCACTGATTTGAAATTGCTGGAGTGGTAAAATATTATAAACCAAATTTACTTCCATAACAACTATACAGTATATGCATACTAAACCAATATGGTCATCCTATGGCTGGCTGCTTAGTGTTGGAATGATCAACATGAAGTGATCTGCCTGAATGTTGCTGAACTACATCTCACCTCCATTCATCCTTGGGGCTTTGGGGGCCAGTGTTGTGGTTAAGCAGCCCCTGTCAGGCTTCAGGTTGCATAACAGCACTGAATTCTACAGTGGCAGGTGCTTACTTTGATGCTAATATGATAATAACTTCCATATCTTTCACACTATCGGAAAAGCATGACAACATTATTTGCTATGGTTTTGAGCCTGAAGCAGTGTCCCTCCAGCTTGCACTTCCCCTTTAAATTGTAATTCAGCAACTGCTGAGGGGCAGCAGAGAAGCCATCCCAGCAACTGGTTGCCGGAGAGAAATGGGACTTGTGTGTTATTTGTCCCTGGGCTAATTCTCACACAGATAATTTTTGTATCGGCACAAATGATATATAATTTTATGCGTTTCTTGCATTTTTGTATGGGTGTTATCGTTATGGAATGAAACATGCATAATTCCCTAGATAATGTACATATAACTTATTAAAAAAACAAATTATAATATATCTGTGTAACATTTTGAAGAAAGAACCAGCTAGAAAGAATTTAGTGCTTTGTCTAAATTGTTAAAACTTAACATTTAATAAATATAATTAAAAACATATGTAGTAATAAATATATTCCAATAAATAGATTACCCGTTTCATTAAATCAGTCTTGGTACTACAGCTGATTTATCCACAATCAGTTTGTACTTGTAAGCTTTTACCATTTGCTCAGTATGCACTAATTGAGAAGTTTTAACTGTTAGGGCTCTGGTACACGGGGAGATTAGTCGCCCGCGGCAAAACTCCCTGCTCGCGGGCGACTAATCTCCCCGAGTTGCCTTCCCCCTGCCATCCCACCGGCGAACATGTAAGTTGCCGGCGGGATGGCAGACGCGGCGGGGCGATTTCGGGAAATCGCCGAAAAAGCCTCACGAGTCTTTTTCGGCGATTTGCGCAGAATCGCGCCGCCGCGTCTGCCATCCCGCCGGCGACTTACATGTTCGCCGGTGGGATGGCAGGGGGAAGGCAACTCGGGGAGATTAGTCGCCCGCGAGCAGGGAGTTTTGCCGCGGGCGACTAATCTCCCCGTGTACCAGAGCCCTTATGTGCCACTAATAGGCTAATCATCAGATAAAGTCAGTATAAGTTAGGGGGGGGGGGGGGTTTAGCTGTACTGAAAGCCAGCCCTGCGTAGTAAAACAATTAGAGTCTCTTAGAGGGTTGCGTGCTCAATCATTTACTAGTGTTAAGGGGAGGGGGGGGAAAAGGGGGAGGAAATCAAGGTAAAAATAACAATAAGAATGGAAATAAATATAGAAATAAACGGGGTAATTTACTGAGTCCTACAAGTTTCTCCGATGCGCACCAAGCGCTCAGTATTTGGCTCACCAGCAGACCCCATTTCGCACACTCCCAACTCCAACCACCATCCCCCACCATTTTGAAGCACTTTATCCTGCTTTGTCTACTTTTGTTTTGCTTTCACACCTTCTGGTTTGTTAAAAGGAATTATGATGCAAAATAAAGCAAAATACAAACACAGGTATATATAACCTACTTTTTAAGCAAGGTACACTGTATTTCCAAAAATAGACACCTGTCTGTGAAACATCTTATTCCCCCACCAAAAGGTATTGATATAATGTTGGTCTTTGTGGAAAAGCTTGTGGGCGCAACCTTATAAAAGGGCCAGGGACCGCCGGAGAAGGAGCCACATGAGAGAAGCAGCACAAGGAGTCGGAGCGCTCATCCCGCTGTCACGGATCCTTCTATGAATGTCCCGCATTTCCGTAATCTATTACGAAAATGCGGGACATTCAGGGAACTATCCGGGACAGCGGGATGAGCTATAGAAAGCGGGACTGTCCTGCTTAAAGCGGGACAGTTGGGGGGTATGAGTTGGGCACTGATGTTGGAAATCAGGCCTGGTCATTGTCAGCCTTCCAGTTCATGCCACAAGTGTTTATTTGGGTTGAGGGCAGGGGTTTGTACAGACCTTGCCCCAGAGTCTACTGGTGGTGACCCTTACACTACAGCCTGACCTTGCACATAGTGAAGTTAGATTTGTTTTCCTCTGATCCCAAATATAAAACATAAACATGCATAGTTTTTGAGCTGACATTGTTAGTCCTAGAGCAATTTCTTACTCAGCAGTTAGTAATCCAACTAAGGACCTAATTTTAGATAGTTTACGGATACTTTTGCCAATATGTTGTAAATTTCTCTTCTGATTTTACTTGCTTTACTTATTTGCAAAATAATTTTAGGGCTTATATTCATATCATACTTCGGTCTGTTGCTGCCCATTGCACTGGTAGTGTAAAGAGTGCAGTTCTACCCTACTTTTAAAAAAATCTTACAATTTTAAATTGTTATGGTGGTCATACAGGCTGAGATTGCCAAACAAGCTGATCTTCTAGCGATATGTCCACCTAAAGTGCTATGGGGCTAAATCGATTGTTTGGCTTTAGAACCAAATGATCAAATTACAACAGTGGGCATAGGCGCTTGTTGGACTTTGGACCGCATCAGTGACCCATTTCAGTCCCCAATCCGACAGGAAAATCAAACCTGCCTGATCTACACCTGAACGATTTTCTCCCAGATATCCATGGGGGAACCCCTTATATGGGCAGATAAGCTGCCAAATCGGTCTAAAGGACTTGAATCTGCAACTTAAATCTGACTGTGTATGGTCTCCTTTAGATAATTAGATTACCAGTATATAACCCATTCCAACACCCCTTTGTTGTGACAGTTTTGTTAGCATGAGTCTATTGTGCAGGGGGATTATCTTTGGGCTGGTAATCTAATTATCTACCTCAAAAGGACCAAATAGTCAAAAAAGTATATTCAACACAAGCCCTATTCATTGATATGTTGAAGAAGGTGGTATATTTCCCCTTTAAGGGGTCTGGCACACGGGGAAATTAGCCTCGCAAGGCAACTTTGGCAATTTGCCGAAATCGCGCCGCCGCGTGTGCCATCCCACCGGCGACTTACATTTTCGCCGGTGGGATGGCAGGTGAAGGCAACTCGGGGAGATTAGTCGCCCGCGAACAGGGAGATTTGTCGCGGGCGACTAATCTCCCCGTGTGCCAGAGCCCTAAGTTAACATTTTAGAATGTCCTATTCTTCAACAAGGATTGCTGATCTGCTTCTAAGAGACATGGCAGAGTAAACAGAACATTTATTTTTAAAATGTATATTTTTAGAGTGTAAATACTATGTACTGTTTAGATATAATAGGGCTTATTTACTTACCGAAGTGCATTGTGCAATTTCAGAGGCAATTTATCATGTTTTTACTTACAGTACTGCATTTTAGCATAATTCCAGCATCATTACATCCACTAGGGAAAGTTGCGCTTGCCACAGCTGCATCCAGTGCAGCAATATTCATGCAACTGCACTGGCATTTTGATGCAAATTAGATGCAGTTGTGTAAAAAATGTGATGTCATTTCCAGTGTTGGGTGTTAGAATGATCTTTCCGTAATTTGGATCTCCATAACTTAAGTCTGCTACAAATCATTTAACTATTAAATAAACCCAATAGGCTTGTTTTGCCTCCAATAAGGATTAATTATATCTTAGTTGGGATCAAGTACAAGGTACTGTTTTATTATTACAGAGAAAAAGGAAATCTTTTTTTAAATATTAGAATTATCCGAATATTAGAATTACGGCCTTTTCCGTAATTCGGAACTTTCTGGATAACGAGTTTCGGGATAAGGGATCCCAAACCTGTAATGCCTTTAGTTGGATACAAATCTAACACCTAGGGGCTGATTTACTAAGACACGAATTCGAATCCGAAAAATTCCGATTGGAAAACGAACATTTTGCGACTTTTTTGTATTTTTTGCGATTTTTTCGGCGACTTTACGACTTTTCGGAAATTATCGCGACTTTTTCATTACCAATACGATTTGCGCGAAAAAACGCGAGTTTCGTAGCCATTCCGAAAGTTGCGCAAAATCTGGCGATTTTTCCGTAGCGTTAAAACTTGCGTGAAAAGTCGCGCCGTTTTCCGTAGTGTTAACTTAAAAGGCGACTTTTCGCGCAAGTTTTAACGCTATGAAAAAATCGCCAGATTTTGCGCAACTTTCGGAATGGCTACGAAAACCTCGCGTTTTTTCGCGCAGATCGTATTGGTAACGAAAAAGTCACGACAATTTTCCGAAAAAATCGCAAAATACCGATAATTACGAAAAAAATGCAATCGGACGCATTCGGCCCGTTCGTGGGTTAGTAAATGTGCCCCCTAGTTTAGGCCAGCTGGCATTGTAGCAGATATACATCCCACTTGCATAACCAGATCTAGTTCTGGGGGCCTTCTTAAGTTCATATTCATTTTACAACTATTACAAACAATCTTAATTGCAGAAAGTAGGAGCTAGGGCTTCTCTCCACCTGCAAAATATATGAACTTGCAGACAGTGCATCCACAGATGACATTTTTAGTTTGAACAGGTCAACTGTCATCAATCCTAACTGCCCAAAGGGAAGTAATGTGTGGACCAAATCTGGACATCTATAGCCAGTTTTGGCCTGCTTTGATGGGGCAGATCTCGCTAAGACTACCTCGGTCACACCACAGCATTAAATAGTTGTAGTATGGGCTTACCGTTCATCCTCACAAGGGGCCAACAAGTTAAAAAACCCACACCAGCAAAGACGAGAAATGAAGGCTTGAAAAAGCATTTTAAATTGCATTTTTAAAAATATATCCTGTTAGAAATGATTCATACATTTCTAAAATGATGATTCTCACATTTGGCACTCCACGATATTTGACTCTCAAGAAGAGCAACAGGAAAAGGACCCTTTCCTGGCTGTAGAAACTTCTCATTCAAATGAATGGAAAACAAACTACCTATAGTAGATGCTAGTCTGTGAAACAGGGAAAGCTTGGAAAAGCCAGCCCTTAAGTCTGACAGGACCAGTGTTTGCCTTGGTTCATTTTCCATACAATTCAATGCAACATTTGAGAGGAAAGAGATGCTGTGGTTCTTTTTGAGAGCACTATGGTGGTCAAAGCATATTGTGTGCCATAGGCCTTAAATATGATCTGCAAACATATTTAGAGCATTTTAAGTTCTGGGGGTTATTGACTCTGTAAACATCCTTCCTTTCATTGCTACCTATGTAAATTGAACTTGTGCTGTCCTGTTATTACTAGTCTAAAGCAAATATATATCTGGGTTGTTGAGTTTTACTTTCAGCTGATCCACTGGAGTGTCACTGTTTATATATAATTGTCTGTTTACTGTTTTTGGAGTTTCTCGTGACCCTTCTCTTTGTCTATATATTTGGCTGTTCCAAACCAGTTTCATATTCTTTTGTAACCCTAAATTTGTGCAAACACTCCCTATAAATGACTTTCCTTCATCCACCACCTGTTATTGTTTAGTTCTGTTTTTCCTTTTGCTAATCTCCAATTTTTTTTGAGTGACAGGTGTTTATTTTTGCAATTGTCATGAGGATACTTAGATTCATATGCTTTTAAATGCTGTAAACTTGTATATTTGATCTGGAAGCTGATTTTATTATGTGTATGCCCAAATGTACATTCAATAATACTGGCTTTGATTTCAAAATAATCTAATTGTGACATATAGTATTTTTTATTTATATATATATATATATATATATATATATATATATATATATAATATATAATAGATTGATAGAAAGCACTCACGGCATGTAGAGATAAAACAAAAGTTTTGGGATCGAAAACGCGTTGATGCGATGAGCTAATAAAACAAAAAACTTTTGTTTTATCTCTACATGCCGTGAGTGCTTTCTATCAATCTATTGTCTACATTTTTTTTGGTTAGCACCCGGCTAGTGCTCGTGTAATGGTGAGTGCCGATTTCCTTTGGATTATATATATATATATATATATATATATATATATATATATATATAATTATACATAGAGATCATAATGGTGCACGCCACTAACAAAAAATACAACCTGGGTGCAAGAGCCATATAAACTAAAATATTGCAGGAGTAATGCCAGCACACACAGGGTTTCATACAAATGTATATGAAATTATATTTATTGAGAAAAAAGGAGCAAAATAAAGATAGCAAGCCTCAATGTTTCATAGTTAATAGTGCTGTGAAACAGCTATGCTCTTAATACATTTATTAACACAAAAGACACGCAGGCCATGACAAGTAATAACTTCTCTTAAATATCTTTGTTGGTGCACCCAGTCCCCCCAGCAACCGGGTTAATTGCAAATCATATATTGAGCAAAGAAAAGGGAATCTGGGCCACATAAACAGGGCAGGTGCAAAGCATTGAAACACATTTATTCAGTTAACTACATTTCGAGCAGTTATATATTTTGAGGTAAATAGGTGAAAGTACAAGTGACTAAAATTTGAAAAATATATACTACTTAACCCCATGTGTCCACACCCACAACTCATTGCTCACAACTGCTATCTATAGGCCAGTGTTGCAGATGGAACAGATGAGGGAGAGCTTGCACTGTGATAGTTCAGGAACAAGTGCTTTAGGTATGTAATAAGGAAGGCAACTCCCTTTGTGTAAATGCAGGATGCTGCTTCATAAAACTAAGCATATGTTTTTCTAATGCATTTTTTCTTTTATTTTGTTTTAGTCTAGGGCACAGCCAACCGAGTCTCCTAAGAAAGACGGCACTAAAAAACCTGTTCTTGGAAAGATTGGAAATCTCTTCAATTCCAACAGAAAGAGGCAAGGCAAATCCATTCCAGACTCTCCCACAAGCCCTACTAATGAAAAGACTGGAACTACTACCAGGACCACAGAACGTAAAAGAGCTTCAGGGACTGTCGGAACGAAAGCCCCGAATCAAGAAAACACAACCTCCCCTACAGAAGCTGTATTAGGTAATATTTCACGGCAGCTTTTCCAGGAGGGAGACAGTCCAAGTGTTAGTCCGAGTGGGAATCCGATTACTAACGGTAACTTTGACAATGGATTGTCTAATCTGCAGCAGATTAGTGAAAATAACCCACCTGGAGTAGAAAGTAAGGCGAGTGTCTCATCAACTGAAAGCCCTGTTAATGCATCTTTAGACAAAAATAAAAGCCATTCAGCTAGACCTGAAAAGCAAAGTAGCGCTGAAAGGAGTGGAAGAACTTTCTCTAATCTTGCTGTCAGGCGACAGTCTTCTTCTGACAGTGAATCAACTAAAAACAGCTGTAGAAAGCACCAAAGTTTTTTACAGGAAAGCAGTGTTAATAAAGAAGAGTCACCTAGAGCACAACCAAAGAAAAATACCAAATTATCCAGCAAAGCAACAGACTCAAAACCAGAGAAACCGGTTCCAGCAGTGGATAGTGTAGAAGCGCCTCAAACTGCAAAGTTGTCTGTGGGCACTGCCTTAAAGAATAATATAAAAGATGGGGAGAGACTGCAGCCACAAGAGGCATCAGATGACAGTAACCGTTTAAACAAGACAGTAAATGTTGTTTCTGCTGCACCCCATCAAGCTTCATCAGATCAGGAATATTACCCCATATCTCAGACTGAGAATCTGAATGGTCAAAAATTGGATGAGAGCAAGTGTGGCGCAAAAGTATTAGCTTTTGATATTTATCTGGCAAAAGTAACTGAAACAAACTCTCCAACACAACCAGAGAACTGTAGTAACGGAGAGACAATGGAAAAAAGCCCAAACAATAGAAAAACAAGCAGAAAGAGAAGGTCTCTAAAGAGTCAGAGTAGTCAGAATGGTGAGAAAAAGACTGAAAACACCATGCTAGATGAACAGAACACCGACCTTACTTTTAATTTTGAAGCAGTGACAGAAGATGTGATAATATCTGAGAGTAAAGGTAAACCTGTTCCTCTGTCACCTGATACCAATGAACCTTTATCAGCCAACCAAGATGTCAGGGCAGGGGCTAATCACAAATTATCACCCAAGGGTGAATCAGACAAATGTAAACAGCAACACCCAGCCTCCAGTCCTATGAGAAAAAAAAAAGAAAAGGAAAATCAGTCTGGCTCCATTCCTGCTTCTCCAACTGCTCGCAAAGCTCACGGTTCCCTTTTTAAAAGTCAGCCAGGGACACCTGCCAAAGCGACTGAAGGTAACTATTCTGTTCTTGTTTCCACAACAAAAGCCGCCTACGTGGAAAAAGCATCTGTGCCTGGATCCTCTGCTGGAAGTAGTGGGGAAGATTGTATGACTGTGTCATGTGAGAATGCTGGGGCGTTTACATCACAGACTGCAGGTGCTCTGTCTGAAGACAGAAGGACACTGAGTGATAATACTGATGGGGAACAGACTCCCCTTCCACTGGACGGCTCAACTCCGCCATCATCTGAATTCAACAATATAAACCTCACAACCTCCTTATCCTCTCCAGACATCTCAAAACCCACCATAACCACAAAGCTTAATATGTAAGTACACATGCTTATTGCTAAGGCTAGTAATCCTTATAGATATTATTTTTCCTAATATTCCCTTTTTTGCATTAAGTACCATACTGGGTTTCAGTTTTTAACTTTGGTTAAAAATTACAACTGTGTGAAACAATAAGACAACAATTATTAATTATTATTAAAAAGGGAGGTAGACCTCATCTACAAGTTCATTGTTTTACAACAAATTTGTAGCCAGATAAGAGCCTGTTTTGTGCTCAGCAGTTATAACAAGAAGTCTTATTGCAGGATAAATGTAATGTTACCAGTCATAGCATATGCCAAGCAATAGTTTTGCCATAGAAAATCTTTAGAAAGAGTGTGAAGTCATAAAAACTGGTATATTTGTCAGTAATAATAAAACATTTATGTTAAAGATTTCTAAAACGATACACCTCTTATAATTGGTAATATGCTATCAGCATTTCAAAATAATTAATCCAATATTTCCAGAGGTGCATGTTATAAAGCCATATTGTCATGGCAGAATTTGCAGTTGTTTGCATTGTTCTACAAACTGAGATATAAGTAAGCGCAACCTTGTTAGTTAAAAATTAACAGGCATAACTCAAAGTCGAACTGTACCTGCCTTTTTACAGCAATTTTTTTTTTAAATATATCCTGTAAATTTAATATAATTTATTAATAATAATGAATTAAATAACAAAAAATGTAACAAGTTATTGAATGATTCAGTCATTTCATTGTCAGGCAATGTAATACAGTCATAGATTAAACACCCCTTTAACAAGCTAATTGTGTTTAGAATTGTTGCTTTGGAAATTGTGTGTATCTTTGCTATTTGTTTAATCCAAAATAATAATAAAAAATTGTCGCAAGCGTAATTTTTCACGTTTTGCAAAGTTTCTCAAATTTTTTAATGAAGCGAAACAGGACAGATTCCCAGCGTCACTATTGCTGACCTGTGAACATGCAAACTATAATTCATACACAAAGCATCCAGTCATTCCAAACCTCTTAGAATGTCATTGCTTCAGGCAAAGGCTTTAAGGCAGTAATTGCTGGCTTGCAAATACACTGCAGTTCTATTTAACTATGAGGATATAGAGAGAAAGGTACAAAACCCAAAACTTTTTGATCCTTGATTTGTTGAAGCACCTTTTGATTTTATTACAGCACTCAGTCTTTTTGGGTATGAGTCTATCAGCATGGCACATTTTGACTTTGTAAGATTTGCCCACTCTTCTCCAAATCTGTCAGATTGCAAGGGCATCTCCTGTGCACAGCCCTCTTCAGATCACCCCGCAGATTTTCAATTGGATTCAGGTCTGGGCTCTGGCTGGGCCATTCCAAAACTGTAATCTTCTTCCAGTGAAGCCATTCCTTTGTTGATTTGGATGTATGCTTTGGGTCGTTGTCATGCTGAAAGATGAAGTTCCTCCTCATGTTCAGCTTTCTAGTAGAAGTGTGAAGGTTTTGTGCCAATATTGGCTGGTATTTGGAACTGTTCATAATTCCCTCTATCTTAACTAAGGCCCCAGTTCCAGCTGAAGAAAAACAGCACCAAAGCATGATGCTGCCACCACCATGCTTCACTGTGGGTATGGTGTTCTTTTGGTGATGCGCAGTATTGTTTTTGCGCCAAACATGTTTTTTGGAATTATGGCCAAAAAGTTAAACCTTGGTTTCATCAGACCATAACACCTTTTCCCACATGCTTTTGGGAGACTTCAGATGTTTTTTTAGCAAAATGTAGCCTGGCTTGGATGTTTTTCTTTGTAAGAAAAGGCTTTTGTCTTGCCACTCTACCCCATAGCCCAGACATATGAAGAATACGGGAGATTGTTGTCACATGTACCACACAGCCAGTACAGCCAGTACAGCCAGATATTCCTGCAGCTCCTTTAATGTTGCTGTAGGCCTCTTGGTAGCCTCCCTGACCAGTTTTCTTCTCGCCTTTTCATCAATTTTGGAGGGACATCCAGTTCTTGGTAATGTCGCTGTTGTGCCATATTTTCTCCACTTGATGATGACTGTCTTCACTGTGTTCCATGGTATATCTAATGCCAATGCCTTGGAAGTTCTTTTGTACCCTTTTTCTGACTGATATATTTTAACATATACATGGACAATGCATTTATGAAGGATTTCAGTTTGTTTTTCAATTGAGTGGTACAGTTTATAGGTCACACTAAAGGTGGAAAAAGTTCTGAAATGATTTATCTTTATCTCATTTTTGTACAGCACAGAAACCTGACATTTTACCAGGGGTGTGTAGACTTTTTATATCCACTGTATAAAATCATAGGTCAGTGCCAACTTTATGTTTGGAAGAAAAAAAAAGTTACTTTTCTTGAACAAAAAAAAAATCTGCAAAATTAGCTGGAAGTGTGGAAAGACATATTAGTTTTATTAAAAATAAACTTTTAGTGGGATGGTACTGTCAAGGTTTGCAAGAAAGTTATAATCAGATGAATAATTGACTTGCCCGTAGTTATATTTTAGAAGCTATTAAAATAAAGACTGCATAGAACAAAACTACAAATCAGTATTTTAAAATATGCAGTTAGTTGTGCTTAACTTGGGCTACACGTGTACAGTATGTTACAATTGATAATAATAGGCCACTGTTGATTGTAATTATTTTAGCACATTTTTTTTTCTTCATCAGTTGTATAGTCATGAGTATTTTACATCGAAGATATTGTATTAATATGTTGTTGTTTTTATTTGATGTTTCAGTGCTCCTAAACCAAAGAATGTGGAATTGCCTATTAAATCTAAGCTTTCCAGCAGCGCCGAAAATTTAAAAGAACCTACAAATGGACAAGCCATTTATAAAGGAAACACGGCTACCAAGATTTGTTTGTTTGAGAACAAAAAAACAAGCCAAAAGCAAATAGATTTTTATGCAACAAAGAGCATCTCTCAGCCAAAGAAATATGTTGAAAGAGCCAAACTAAACTTTGGTAAAACTCCCAAGGGAAAAGATACCCTTTTGGCTGGCAAACAGGTTACAGAATTGAAAAGTCCTGATGCTAAGAAGATAGAGAACATTCTAACAGAAATAAAGGCCAAAAAAGAAGCAGTTCGACCAGATTATGGCAATAATAAGTTAGAACATAAAGGTAACACTGAAAACAATTTGCTGGAGCAAATGTTGATGGATGATAGCAAAAAGGACCTAGATACATCCAAATTCTCAGATGCATCTGAAGCAGAAAGTGATGGGAAACTAAGACATATTTCAGATAGTAGTTTGGTCTCTGTAAATGAAGATACTTTAGATTGCTCTGTTCATTTTAATGAGGCTACAGCTCAGCTGCCTACCAAAGCAAATTTAGGTTCAAGCCATTTGGATTCTGGTCTAGAAGAAAAGTATAAAACCGGTATGGGAAATTCCAATACAAACATTACAGCTCAAACAAATTTAGAGGAAACAGAACAAAAAAGCAGCTCTTTCTTGGAAAAATATAGCACTCCCTTATTAGAAAATGTAAACTTTCCAGCTTCCCAGACAGAGAAAGTTCAAATCAATGACAACAAAGAAGGGAAAGATGTTTCAAAAAAACTACCACCAGCGGACTCTGTTAAGGTTAATACAAAGTCCAAGACACACTTGTCTGAAAACAGGAAGAAAGCTGAGGAAATTAAAACTGTAAGTGTTAACAGTCAAAATAATGCACCGATTTGTACAGAACAAAATAATTTAGAGAAACATAATGAGCTTGTTAAGAAAAATGACCTTGTCAATCAAACAAACCAGTTAATATTTGTCTCCAGTGACTCTAAATTACAACCTTCCATTAATGATGTACAGGTTTCTCACCCGGAAAGCAAGAGTTTATTGAATACTGAATTATTAGACATAACTTCACATAAGCAGGTAGAGAAGCAAACTGAAAACTCTTTGCTTGGTGAAGACATAGTTGCTGACGCCCTGTGCCAAACACAGGAAGAAAATCAGAATTCATCAGAACTGAGTGAAACTAATAATGAAATTCTGCAGACAAACACAACTGGTATGCCACAGGATAAAAATCTAAATACAGATTTACAGAAAGAGGCCAATATTCCTGAATTCCAAACTGGAACAGATTGGAAGAATTATGAAGCTGACTTATCTGCTAAAGGTGACAATGTCAGCCAAACAGGTTGTACTACAGGCACACCACATAAACCACAGGAACAAAATGTTAGTACAGACTTAGAGAAAGAAGTCTCTGTTTTACACACAGAAACAGCCAAGGCCTTCTATGAAGACAACTCTGCTATTGAAATTATCAGCCAAACAATTTGCGAACCACATATGACACATACAGTGCAGGAGGGGACAGTAAGTATTGTTTCACATGAGGAAAGCCCAATGTCTGTTGTTCACCCACAATCAACTGAGAATATCCATGAAGATAAGTCTGTCACTGGTAATAATGATGGGCATATAAATAACATATCAGACACATCACATACACAACATGAGGAAAATCAATGTGCAGTTTTGCAGAAAGAGACTAATGGTCAGATTTTAGACCCAGAAATACCTGAGAAGGTGTGTGAAGATGACATGAGTGTCCTTGGTGATAATGCCAGCCAAATAAATTCTACAACAGGCACTGCACGTGCAACACAGGTGGAAAATCTAAGCACAGTTTCACAGAAGGAAACAAAACTTCCTGTTTTGCATCCAGTCCCAACTGAGGAAGTTCATGAAAATGTATCTCACAAGTCAACTATGGCTAATAATGACGAATATAACACCGATACACAGGAAACACCTCATACACCACAGGAAGTAAAACAGAATATAGTTTTACCGAAAGAAAATAATGTTGTTAATTTGTACCCTGAAACAGCTATGGAAATAATGCCTAAATTTGTCAAGAATGAAGGTGATTTATTAGTGCAAAGTGGTCTAGATTTCAGGAAGCAACAGAAAGATACAACCCATGGAGTGACAGTGCTTTCCATAAAAGATGATGTTGCCTATGAGCATAATGCTTTTGCGAATGTTAGTCAGTTGTCAGAAAATGTTGCTAACACTGAAGTTGCAAAAAAACATTCTGTAGATTCTGCAAACTCTGAGAAAGTAGAAGTCATTAAAGAACTGCATCCAGCCAACGAAATTGACAAAAAAATGTCTGAGAAAGCAGTGGATCCTTCTGTTCCCATCTCCTATCAAAATGGCTGTGTGGGTGGAACAGAATCTCTTAGTAATGTCGCTCTGCAATGTGCAACGGGTACTGAAGAACAATTTAAAACGTTCCAAATAAGTCCAGAAAGAAGTGACGATGGCATCTTAGATTCATCTTCAGATATGGAACAGTTTGCAGAAACAATTAGAAAGCTGGAGAGTCCAATAACTATGCCTCAAAAAAGAAAAAAAACTAGAGCTCCAAAGTCTCCAAGCCCATACTATGGTTTGCCCCCCATCCATGAGGACTTTTTAGAGAAGATACTGGATTCTGAAACCTTCTCATTTGGCTTAGGAAGAAAAGAGAAGAACATTGCACCGCTGTCCCTGTTTAAACTGCAAAGCAAAGAGACTGCTGAAATATTAAGACCAAAGCGGGCATCTACTGAGCAAAGCTTGCTTTTGAAATCTCTGAAACCAACTAGAGAAACTGTTTTAAAACCACAGGAAACATGTGACAAGGAAAATGCAGATGTTACAGACTTTGCAGTCAAACGATCTCGCATAGAATCAATGTACACTGGGTCAAAAGCAAGTGTTTCCAGATCAGAAGAAAATATATTTTCCCCTACCGTGACCACAGTCAGCAGTATTACTACCTCATTTGCAACAGATAACAAAGATTGTGCTTCTATGGAGAATAGCACTGATTTCAGAACTACAGACTCTTTAAATACTTCTCAAGCATCTGAAAAAGGAAGTAAATGGAACAGTGAAATAAGTGAATCTTTAGGGTTGGAAAGTGAAGATAAACTGCATGGTGGTTTTTTGCCGTTATCATTCCCAGACATCATGGAAAATAATTTGCAAACCAGCGCTGCTTTACAACTTTCTCATCATTCAGAAGTACAGCTGCCTGCAGCTATAAATCCTTCTTCATCCATTGAGAATGTATTTCCTAAAACCCTTCTTGAAAACACTGATTCTTTGAACAGTGATAGTTCTGCCAAAAACATATCCGATGTGTTTTATTTTAAGGGCGTGGCTCCTGACCCTGTCTTCCCTAATACTGGCTCACTGGTAAGTTATTATATGTGAATATTTTCTTAATTGTGAGGGCTGATGTGATTTTTCCTGGTATCTGCCAATTTTTAATTATGCAGTGGAATTCATGCATGCTATAGTTTGTGATGTTTTGTGGAAAACTTAAGGGACAAATGAATGTCCCTTCATATCATGATATTAATTTTTTGGGTTAATGTAGAAATGTAATTCCACAGATTGAAAGGAAAGCATGTTGCTTTGACAAACAATTTTGCAACATTTTTTAGGATGAGAGTGTAATGCAACTTCTCCTTTGCCTCACCTTGTTCCATTAAGTGAGGGATTCTGGGACTTAGTGGATGGTGCACAGATTCTGTGGAACGCAGAACCTGGGCACCAGGTCCCAGATTCCATTACTTTATAATGAAGCAATGTGAGGGATTGGATGGATCACTCTGGAAGACTGAAGGGGGTAAGGAGATGGTCCCTGCATAACCGGCAAGACTATCTTGGTTTCATTTCATCTGCTTTTGGAATTTCAGGTTATGCAACTTTTCTACATAAGCCCAACTTAATAAGCTTATTTCAAAATGGGGGGATATACAGTAGAATGCCCGATTTTGAGGCCCCGGATTTTACATTTTCCCTGAATTTATACCACTTTGACACTGTCCCCTAGGACATATAAATTTGTTCTAATGTGTTTTTCTTTACTTAAAAGAATCGGTCAACCTGTGGACTTTTATTCACTGAATCAGCCAGTCCATCTTGCCTAAATAAAGTTGGCTGAAACCCAGACATTCGTAGTGACAGTTGCTAAAGGGTAGTTTAACTTTTAAATATTGTTTTAAGTTCATTGTTTTTAAGTTGTAAATTAAACTGTTTTCTAAGCTTCAGGTTTTATTTTTTTACCACCTTATGTCTCAGCTCAGTAAAGGGGAATGCAGCTCTCTATCAACTGTTTTTATTTCTTAAAGGGGCTGTACAATCCAAAAAATGAATGTATTTAAACATAGACAGTTTGGCCTAACACTGTGGGCCTTTAAATATTGGTGTTGAGCTAAAAGCCTGCCTAGCAGTATAAAACTGCTAATATCTCATAAACATAGAAAATTAATGTAAAGTGTTCAGAGAACTTGCTCTCTGGGTAAGTTTACATAATTTTTCTTTTGTTTAGATCCCCTGTAACTTTAGCCCTACTGGTCAATGGTTGATACATCAGTTGCTTGACATTCCTCTCCTGCTAAGCAGCATATCAAACAATGTAGCAATTGAAACAGCTTATCGTGTCAGAGACTTACTAAGTTGCTACTGAAATACACAAGAGGGAGAAAATATTAATTTGATCCTTAAATCTTAGACTCAAAAAAAATTTAAAAATGGAAATGAAATGTTTTGTAATGAAAAACAACTGAACTGAAAGCTTGTTTTATAGTTAAACTACCCCTTTAAAGAAAACATAAGTCTTTCTGTTTAGCACTGCACTTCCAGCATATTGCAGTATTTCAACAAGAGTTTTGCAACATTAGGATTCTTAAAGAGACTCTTACATTGTGGAGATGGTTATGATATACTTGTATGCTATGCATATTCTGTATTTTGTGATGGTTTGTTATTGGTTTATCACCTTATACGTTTCTATTAGGCTAGACAATATAATTTAGATGTGTGCTGCAGGTTGCACTGGATTCTATACAGCATGTATACACTTAAAGGGATAGTTAATTTTTAAATTCACTTTTAATATGATGTAGACATTGATATTCTGAGACAATTTGCAATTGGTCTTCATTCTTTATGGTTTTTCAGTTACTAAGCTTTTTGTTGAGCAGCTCTCCATTTCGTATTTTAGCAGCTATGTGGTTGCTAGGGTTTTAGTTACCCTAGCAACCAGGCAGTGGTTTAAACAAGACATGGGAATATGAATAGTAGATAAGTAATAATAATAATAATAATAATAATTGTAGCCTTACAGAGCAATAGTTTTTTTTTACCCCCATTTGAAAGCTGGATTGCTCAAAAGAGAAAGGCAAATAATTCAAAAACTATAAAAAATAAACCAACTGCAAAGTTACTAGGAATAGGGCGTTCTGTAACATACTAAAAATGAACCACCTCTTCAATATGGAACTTAAAATGATAGTATTATCTCTGGAGGGTAGGGTGCCAGTGATTATAATCGCTTACCTGATACTCTGGGCCAGTGCTCCTGTTAGAAATCTACAATGGGGTATTGCTGTAGAAGATCATTTACCACAATCTTCTTCCTTATCTGTCTTCTTTTCTCTGGGCCCTGATGTGCCTGCCCTGAGAGAAGGAAAGACAGAAGAAGCTGAATAAGATGGCAACAAAGAGCATTTACAGGAATACCTTGACCTGTTGCAGTTTTCTGCAAACAGAAACACTGGCCTAGGGAATCAGGTAATTGATTTTTTACTGTGGGGTGTCTAATATTTTGGCACCCTCATTTATTATTCCTTTTATTCACTTTTAAAAGGCTGGAAATTTATAAACTCCATCTAATAGAGGACTGCATAGTTTTTTTTTTTTGCAGATTCAGTATGGCCCTGCTTTGTGTATTAATCCTATCTTTGAATGTTGGGAGCACTGTAAAATACACTAGTAAAGTTTCTACCATTTGGGCTTAAAGGACAAGGAAAGTCAAAATCTATTAAGCACACTATTCAATAGTACTACTATTGCTATGTAAAAACACTATATTTCTGGCTTTCCTAATGAAAGATTTACAGAGATACACTAACTACATACTCGTTTCAGTGAACAGCGCCGCTATCTTTAATAAGGGATGCCCACTTCTTTTCCCTCACCGTCTCTACTGTGCATGGGTCCCCAACATCCTCCACCATCCTCCCTGTGGCCCCTGCTCCCCCCAGCACTCGCCTGCTGCATCCTTATGTGTCTCCCCGCTCCCCCCAGCACCCGCCTGCTGCATCCTTATGTGTCTCCCTGCTCCCCCCAGCACCGGCCTGCTGCGTCCTTCTGTGTCCGGCTGCATCTAAAAAAAAATTAACCCTGTGCTAAGAACTATATAAGGCTCTTAATTTTTTTTACAGTGCTTGTTGATTACCTTTAAAAAACAACAATAAACAATGTAGCGCAATGCTGAAATGTAGCGCATGGTTTGCTAAACATGGTTTAATGTTACTTTATTTATTAATAATGTAGCGCAGTGCTATGCTGGTATCTTACCTTTCCCAGTTATCCTTAGTGCAGACTTAAACTCAAGTGCTGTAAATTTTAAAGATTTTACTGAACTGCACGTGTGGAGTTTAAGAATCTGGCAAACCTGTTATTATGCATACAAACTAGCATTCTGTTGTGTAAAGGAAAAGTAGAAACGTAGAAAATTGCCCCAAAGATCCTGATACTTCACATCTCAGCAGGGCAAGAATTTACTAATTCTTTCAATAATTATATATACACAGTAATCTCACTACTCAGGAGTGTATCTGCAGATCTTTGGGGCAATTTTGAAAAATAATTATGTAAAAATTATATTTATATACATAAAATTAATCCGTACTCATAATTTATTGTTTTTAATAAATCATTGATTTTTTCTTGTTAATGGTGGATCCTAATTTTAATGCTTAGTATAAAAGAATGATTATCTTTTTAAATTAATGAAATTAAAAGTTATATCTTAATTGCTAAAGGCACCGAATGAATTTGTTGTGTACTAATAGTTCAGATAAAAACAAGAGGTCCTGGCCTCTCACCCATTATTTTTTTTTAATTTTGAATAAGAGGGGAGAATGAGAGGGGAGAAAAGTAAGGGAGGCAGAGGTGAATGCAGAAGTGAGCCAGGAGAGCTACATCAGCACAGCAGCGTGTACAGACATTAGGTTAAGGACATCTGTGTCATAGTATAGCTTGGATAAACAGTATGGGATGAAGGAGTCTCTGTTGAAGAATTTAATTTGTATATTCCTCTAACTGAAATGGTAAGTTCAAGGACAAGGCTCAGAGTGTCCTTCCACATGTCATCTGTCAGCTATGGAATGTCTCACTGCCAGCTTTGCTGAACTAGGGTTCGGGGCTGAATTGCCAGGATATGGAGGTAGAAACAATGGGAATACTACCCCTATCTGACGATTCATTCCTAAATGTATGCCTTTGCTCAGGTACCTTCAATGGCGCCCGAACAAAATTTTTTGTCCCGACCCGATTAACAAGGCGATATCGGTCCCTTGTCAATCCATCATACAAGCACCAGGTTTCGGACAATGATATTGGTGTGTGTATCGACAATTTAGGGACTGGGGTTAGCTTGAAGCAGTGTTGTGTAGCATAAGGATACTGGCTTGCATAGAACAGGTTTCTCTAGGGTTGATTCAACCATTTCAACTGTAGGAAATTTAGATTAAAATGCATGTCACAGTTGTCTTTGCAGCATTTTTACCCCAGCCTCAGGCTAATAACTTATTCTTGATAGGATCTAGAAGTGTTGTAGCTTGTTATTGCCCCACAGTGGGGTCCACACAGACCAAGCCATTTGCAAGGACTGAACAGACTTAAGGTCCCCATACACTATAAGATCCGCTCGCTTGGCGATGTTGCCAAGCAAGCGGATCTTCACCCGATATCCCCACCTACGGGTGGGCGATATCGGGTAGCAAGTAGCTAAAAAAAAATAATCCGATCGTTTGGCCCTGGGGCCAAACGATCGAATTACATTTGCGGCCATGGGGAAGTCGGTTCGGGGACCGCATCAACGAGCCGATGCTGTCCCCGATCGGACTGGATTTTCTAACCTGGCCGATCGATATCTGCCCAATTTCAGGCCAGATATCGGTCGGGCAGGCCGCTTGGTTCTGCCCATACACGGCCCGATTAGCTGCTGAATCGGTCCAAGGGACCGATATTGGCAGCTACTATCGGCTCGTGTATGGGGACCTTTACTCAATATCAATGTATTTATATGGTACATTAAGTTATTTTGTGCATTAAGCAACAAGGAAATTCCCTCCCCTTTTGTCAGTCTTTCTCGGTCTGGTTAGTCTTATACTCGCTTTCATTTAATTCATGAAGAATTCTACTGCTTCATTCTACAATTTTCACATTTTTTCCTGCAACCAATACTCTCTCTAAGCTGTGCGCTACACAAATTTTGAGGCCAGCACACATAACAAATTGTGGGGTGCACAAAAATTTTTGTTTCAAAACAAATTTTGACTTTATTCTGACCTGAGCACACAGTTTTTAAAAATGCGCACACAAATTCTTTTTTGTGCGCACAGCTGAAAAGAATTAGAGGCAGTATGCTTTCCAGATAAAACTTGGGCCCTCTGAAAAATGTATAAAGAAGCAG
Organism: Xenopus tropicalis; assembly: GCF_000004195.4. Lineage (NCBI taxonomy): Eukaryota > Metazoa > Chordata > Amphibia > Anura > Pipidae > Xenopus > Xenopus tropicalis. Next base: position 79,205,636 of record NC_030681.2, on the reverse strand, counting down.
TAGGACTGGCTAGACAAGCGGGGACTTTGACGTAGCATTATATGGACAAACAATCCCTGTATTGTGTTATGTATATTGATAATTGGTGAGTGCAGAGGAACTCTTGTCTTTGAATGAATTTTGTGGTCACTCTTTGTGCCCTCACCTAATACTGTAAAACTTGTGGTAAGTACAACCACCCCTTTTTGTGCTGTTGTCTTGTAGGTAGTTCTAGGTGGTTGTCTATTAACTACTTCTACATTTTCCAGTCTGCTTATAAGTCTGCAGAGCAGCATTGTCTGTGAGAGAAGCTTATAGAAGTTGAGTCTAGTTGGCACACAGAAGCAAGCTGGCATTAAGCCCAGTTTATGGAGAAATCAATGCAGGTTTTCTTGCAACCTGTGTCATTCCTTGCACGTTGGGCAAATACCTGCATTTTAGTGTGCTGGACAGGCTCAGACTGTGATTCAAAATAGGGCATGGCATTTAATGTACACAGAGGCTTCAAACAGCCCCCATGATGGCTGTGTATTCCATGATTATTCATTTTCTGTAGTAATTATACCAGCACATATATTTTGGTAAAATAGGTGTGGTATTTAGGGGTGTAGTCACAAATGACATGTGGTCAAAAAATATGGCAACTCTGCGCATGGCATATTTTCATGGTCTATACTCTTTACTTAACCCCCCTCCCCCCGTTATACAGTTAGAAAATATAAGTTGTTTTTGCTTGATGGCTTTGCTCCCCCTTAAAAATGTCCTGCAGACACCCATGCCTTCTTTAGTGGAATCTCAGTTAAGGTAAAAAAAAAAAAAAAAAGCAGTGCTGGAATCCTCATAATTAGCAAAATACTACACTAACAGTAAATTGTAAGGGCCCTACTTTGTACTAGACAAAGAAAAGTAACTATAAATAGTAATCGCTTTTTCTGTGTTCATGAAGCATTATTGATCCAGATGCTTACAAAGGTCTTCAGGCAATATTAATACCTATGAGTCACGCTCTGTTTCCTTTTGTTTGTTGTGGGACTTTTCAAAGAGAAGTCAAGAAGGCAAATAGTTATGTGTGAAATTAACTGGAGTTGAATTACAATTCTTGGATTTTAAAAAATGTTGACTTATGCGGGGGTGCTCCAGATCTTGAGGGGCCCCTCTACAGCTGGATTTGAGGGTACCTAACAGTGCCTCCCCACCTGCCAGCCAATACTACTTACATTTTTCTGGTCAGATGGAATAAATCAAAGATAACCATGCATGGAATACATGACTATCTTTTGATTTTTTTTCTTTTTTTACTGAAGTTTCAGATTGGCAGAGAGGCAAGCAGCATTGGGAAAGAAGAACATTTTTTGGTATTCTGCTTAGGTGAAGTTATGCTTTTAATCTGTCCGTTTATGCAGTGCTGTTACTGGCATGTTTTGGGTTATGAAATGGTGGGGGACTCTTTGTCTGTCTTCTGGTGCACTTTGTACTTCTGATGTTGTCATTCCAAACATGAAAAAGTTTATGTCTTTGTAAAATGTTCATCGTACTTTGGGGTGTGGTCAAATTATTTCTCTTTTTCTGTTTTGTGTAAGGGCGAGGTCAGATGAAGAATATCTCCGCTTCTCTCAGCCCTGCGCTTTTGTGCCTGGCTGAGAGAAGCGGATTCGCCTCGGTACGCTGCTCTGAGTGTGTGCACTAAAACCTATGGCAACAGCACAACTGTGTTCACACAGAGCGGTGTGGATCGAAGGTCGGCCGGGACAATGCCAAAGCAAATGTTTCCCAGGCTGACCCCGAATTTGCAGTAAATCCACTTCTCACAGCCAGGCAGAAAAGCTCAGGGCTGAGAGAAGTGGAGATATGCTTCGTCTGACCTCACTTATAAGTGTTAGGAGGTATACATCTGCCAGGCAAGAGTACGCTTCATTAGTCCTGTGTGTGGGAGGGAGGGTACCCCATGTTTGTCTGCAAGGGGTCCCCCAAACTTTAGCTACGCCACTGACTGGTATTTAGTTATCACCTTCTTTCAAATTGTATTCATGCATGCTGGTATTTATAGTTGGAGAACAACTGGCTACCCAAGAACAAAAAACACTACTCTGGTGAATAGAGAGGTGGCTTTTTTTAGTTTATTTATAGAAATTATAACATGGTTGGTACTTAACTTAATCTTGCATTATTCAAATCTCCAAGTGCATTAGGCACAGATAAAGAAGTTTTAGTCCATTTACCATGCACCAACTGGCATCCCCATATAAAGAATAGTGGGGTGCACTTGTGAAAACTTTTGTATGTATAGAGCCTAATTGAACTGATTTTTCAGCTTTAAGCATCCTGATTTCTACCTTAGATTAAAGGAACAGTAACACCAAAAAATGAAAGGGTTTTAATGTATTAAAATATAATGTACTGTTGCCCTGCCCTGGCAAAACTTGTGTATTTGCTTCAGAAACACCTCCTTAGTTTTTATAAATAAGCTTCTGTGTAGCTAAAGCGGCAAAAGGTGGGAAAAGGCTCAGGTCACATTGCAGATAACCTATGTAGAATATAATGTATGTATCTATGTATAACTTTATTTATAAAGCGCTACTTATGTACACAGCGCTGTACAGTAGAATACATTAATACAAAGTATTACAATAAGCACAAATAAATACAAGCTACAGTTGCAATAAGTTAAGAGTCAAATACACAAGAGGATGGATGTCCCTGCCCCGTAGAGTTTACAATCTATATGGGAGGGGTAACTTACAGACACAAATAGGCAAATATAAGTGCTGTAGGTCACAGTGGGTGACATTACAATATAAGTGCTAGTTCCCTGGTCAGGTGCTGGGTGAGCCAAAAGGTTGTCTTTTAGTTTGGTTTTAAAAAGACTGAGGGAGGATTCTCTTCGGAGGAAATCAGGGAGGGCATTCCAAATGTAAGGGGCAGCATGGCAGAAAGGTTTAAGGCGGGAAACCGCAGTATTAGTGGGGGGAGCAACCAAACGATTGCTCTGTGAGGAACGAAGGAGTCGGCCAGGAACATACGGAGACACAAGGGAAGAGATGTAGTGAGGAGCAGAGGAATGGAGGGCTTTGAAGGTTAAGAGAAGGAGTTTGTAAAATATTCTTTGTTTAATAGGAAGCTACGATAAGGACTTTAGCAGGGGAAGGGCCATCTCCTGGATGAGAGGAGGAGAATTCTGGCAGCAGTATTTAATATAGACTGTAGGGGGGAAAGATGGGAGTTAATGGAGTTCTATCATTGCTACACAGCAGCTTGTTTGTATTAAGTTTAGTAGATCGGAACCAGTGCAGGGCTACAGCATACTGTATATTTTAATAACTTTAAAACTTTAATTTTTTGGTGTTACTGTTCCTTGAATTGAGAATCATCCCGTGCACTTATATCTCTGTTATGGTACTAGAGTTTATACACTTATCTTTCTGTCTATAAAACAAATAAAAAAACAAAATAATTTTTTTAATCTGAGTTATTATTATTATTTAGCTAGACTAAAGATTAATTTCATATTCTTAAGTATTTTATGTAATGTTCCCTCTAATTTCTTCTTGGCTGTGCTTTAAAAAAATTTCTTTTGTGAGCTCTAACACTATGTAGGCAGTTTATAAAAAATTTGTGCGTGCATATCAGAAGAGGGAAAATGATTATATAGTAAATAGCAATGTGTTCTGTAATGACAAATGCTACTGCTGCAAAATGCTTCCCCCCCCTGCAGTGACAGAAGATCGCCTGAGAAAGCAAATGCAGGTGATTATTCTAAAGACTGCTTTGTCGAACAGGCGTGTATTTCTTGTTTGGCAAAGAATTTTCTAGATAAGTACGATGACTACTTTGATAGGCTTCCTCGCATATATATCAGTTTTCAAGGAGTGTTAAAGGCCTGCAGGGCAGTGGGAGAGTCCTACAGGGAGGAGCAAGGCTTTTCTAAGTGAAGTTGAAAACTTCAGTCTTTTGCATGCAGTGATGAGAGAGGTGAAGTCAAATAATATAATGGTGGAGGTGCAGGACAAGGACCAGGACCCAGCAGGGGCACATCTGAGAATGGCAGAGATTATGGTAAGACTAGGGGGTACAGACTAATGCTTAACATGCATGATTAGTTGCTTTATATTGTATCTAGATATGAATGAATGGAGTTGCAGTGGAGGTAATTCAAGGGCAAACAGAATTTGGTGGAAAGACATGTAAATATTATGGTGTAAATATTCTGTACATCTTTGTATAATATGACCTTTTATTTTGTGCAAAACCTTTCATGTTTGTGGGTATTTACTGTAAGCGTGTGAATTGTGTGTCATGCAGTAATGTTTTGTGAATGACTTAATTTTACATTTAACTGAATAATTCAGACACTGAATAAATAAGTTATAGTAAATAACATCACGTGAGAAACTGGCGTCTTGAGTAGTCTGGGGTCTATATATATATATATATATATCTCCCTTGGAGTGCCGCATTGGCCTTCTGTTGGATATTGCCTTATTTTATTGGTAGCACACAAGATTATTTGTATTCGTAATTTACTAAGTGCCTGTGATTTATTTTCATTCATTAGTAGAGGTAACTGTACCTATTTTTTATTTTCCAGGCTTTTTCTGGAAAAGGTGTGGAGAAAATTAACCCTAGACCAGGAAAGGTAACAATAAAGAACAATACTTGCACCGTTTATTTATTTTTTCAGTTCTAAATATTCACTTGCACCACACTAATACTTGTGCCAACCTCTGACTTTTACAGATAGTGATATTTAGTGAACCAAACTGTGAAGGTACAATTTTTGAAATCTTCTCAGATGTTGCAGATTGTTCCTCCTGGGAGCTGTCACCTACCATTGGTATCAAGACCATAAGAGGATGGTAAGCAGCTTTCATTTACACATTCTGCACAGTGGAGTTCTTTTTGTATACTGTCAGCTTGGAACATATGCCGAAAAGTATAGAATGATATACACAAATGTGTAAAATAAATATACCTTGCTGTAAAGAATGTGGTTGTAGAAAAGGGTTATATTGTACAGCATTTAAGATACTACTTTATAAACATAGGTGGGAAATGTATAGCAGTTGCTAATAGCAACTAAAATAGGTTTTTGGTGTGTTTCACACTATGAGCAATTTTAATGCCTAGCATTTTGTTTTGCCTTCATTTCAGACATAAGTTGTTAAATGAGCAGTGCAAAATCAAACTGATCAGACTGTACAAGATACGATTTTTACATGCATACCTAGCTGCAGTTTTTGCAGACCAACTAAATTTGTGAAAGTTGGGCCTACGCAGAGAGAGGGAGAGAAACAACAAGAAAGCAGGTGGAGCAGCAGGTTTTAATTTCCATTGAAACATTCCTACCCCTCGCATACCTCTGCAGTTCACATGTTGTAATAGCTGCCCTGCAGAAAGATAGATTTATTGTAGGGCGGGAAAAATCAACATAGCATTACAGTCCAGAGTTTGCAGATAGTCTGCAAACAACATTTTGTACTGTAACCAACCAGCTTTTCCTTGTTCATTTTCTGTAATATCCTGTTCATCTGTAATATCATTAAATGTAGCTGTAAAATTGATTTTTCCTCATTTTCCATAGCTGGATACTATATGAGCAACCAAATTTTGAAGGGCGATCCATTGCTTTGGAAGAGGGTGATTTAGAACTTTCTAACCCATGGGGAGAAGAAGATTCTGAGGCAGAGGAAAACCTTACACCCACTGTAATTGGATCACTAAGACTTGTAGTCAAGGTAAATATATTGAAATCCTCTGTGGTACAATATTTTTGAAACATATAGTTGCTAAGATTGTGCATGACAGACCTAGTTTCCTGTGCCACTTCCTTTTATTTTATATTCTGAGAGTTGTATTTTTTCTCAATACAGCATTAAGAGGGACGGGGTGATTTATCAACGGTCAAATTTACATTTTTTCACAGTTTGAGTGCTAAAATTCAAGTTATGGCTCAAAAACTTGAATGTCTGTTATTTATTAAGTGCAACAAAACCTGAAAACTGAAATGTAAAAATGTGGCAGCAAAAAGCTTGCAAGTTCATGCAGAAATCAATGGGAGTTGTACTAGGCAAAGTCAAGCCATATTTTCAGTTCAAGATATTTGAGTTTTATTCGAGTTCATAAACTTGAAAATTTGAGGTATTCCAGTGCATTTATTCTGAAGAATGCGACTTTATTCAAATTAGAAAAACTCTCAAATTCACAAAATAATAAATAAGCCCATTGGTAAAGTCTTTTGATGTGTATAAGGGCCGCCATCAGAATCACGGGGCCCCCCCTCCCACCAGTACAAAGGACTCACAGACATTTGTAGCCAGCAGGGCCCCCTAATACATGGTAGCCAGCAGGGCCCCCCTAATGCATTGGTAGCCAGCTGTACCCCTCTAGTACATTGGTAGCCAGCTGTGCCCCCCTAGTACATTGGTAGCCAGCTGTGCCCCCCTAGTACATTGGTAGCCAGCTGTTCCCCCCTAGTACATTGGTAGCCAGCTGTGCCCCCCTAGTACATTGGTAGCCAGCTGTGCCCCCCCCAGTACATTGGTAGCGAGCAGTGCCCCCCTAGTACATAGGTAGCGAGCAGTGCCTCCCCTAGTACATTGGTAGCCAGCAGTGCCCCCCCTATTACATTGGTAGCCAGCAGTGCCCCCCCTATTACATTGGTAGCCAGCAGTGCCCCCCCTATTACATTGGTAGCCAGAAGTGCCCCCCCCCTATTACATTGGTTGCCAGCAGTGCCCCACCATTACATTGGTAGCCAGCAGTGCCCCCCCTATTACATTGGTAGCTATCAGTGCCCCCCTAGTACATTGGTAGCCAGCAGTGACCCCCCCAGTACATTGGTAGCCAGCAGTGCCCCCCCCCCCAGTACATTGGTAGCCATCAGTACCCCCCCAGTACATTGGTAGCCAGCAGTGCCCCCCCAGTACATTGGTAGCCAGCAGTGCCCCCCCCCAGTACATTGGTTGCCAGCAGTGCCCCCCCTATTACATTGGTAGCCAGCAGTGCCCCCCCAGTACATTGGTAGCCAGCAGTGCCCCCCCTATTACATTGGTAGCCAGCAGTGCCCCCCCTATTACATTGGTAGCCAGCAGTGCCCCCTGTATTACATTGGTAGCCAGCAGTGCCCCCCCTATTACATTGGTAGCCAGCAGTGCCCCCCCTATTACATTGGTAGCCAGAAGTGCCCCCCCCTATTACATTGGTTGCCAGCAGTGCCCCACCATTACATTGGTAGCCAGCAGTGCCCCCCCTATTACATTGGTAGCTATCAGTGCCCCCCTAGTACATTAGTAGCCAGCAGTGACCCCCCCAGTACATTGGTAGCCAGCAGTGCCCCCCCCCAGTACATTGGTAGCCATCAGTACCCCCCCAGTACATTGGTAGCCAGCAGTGCCCCCCTAGTACATTGGTAGCCAGCAGTGACCCCCCAGTACATTGGTAGCCAGCAATGCCCCCCCCAGTACATTGGTAGCCAGCAATGCCCCCCCAGTACATTGGTAGCCAGCAGTGCCCCCCTATTACATTGGTAGCCAGCAGTGCCCCCCCTATTACATTGGTAGCCAGCAGTGCCCCCCCCCCCACCCCAGTACATTGGTAGCCAGCACAGCACAACCCCCCGGCGTCTTCAGCGGCGGCTGCTCCGCGGTAGCTTCGGACTCCTCCGGCGAGGTCCTTCCTGGACGACACCTCTGCACTTCTGAGTGCCGAAAGAAGACAGGCCCTTTTATAAGGTTGCGCCCCGTGCGTACTGACGTGCATGTACGCACAGGGCGCGACCAATAGGATCACCCGCTGACCACCAATGACAGGGCCCGAAATTGATTAAAGGGGGCCCGAGCTTCTAAGAAAAATTTAGCACGGCTGGGCCCCTTTTAAAGTTAAAATCATCCGGGCCCAGGACGACTGTCCCCCCTGATGGCGGCCCTGATGTGTATAAATAAATATCATGGATGTTAATTTTATGTTTGCTCTCACTGCATATCCACATAATGATCTTAAATGTTAATAGTGAAAACATGAAATGAGCATTACTTACTAGGGTAGTTTCCTTGGGACTTGGATATACAAGCAGTTGTAGGTATAGTTTATTCCACCGTGCATGTTGGATAAATAGGATATGATATTGCTAAATTATAATGCCTTTACCGCTTCTGCAAAAAATCAGAGCACGGGATTCCAAACAGTACTGGACTTGGTGCCACCAAAAAATTAAAGTGTTTTTAAAAAAATAAAATATAATGTTGCCCTGCACTGGTGAAACTGGTGTGTTTGCTTCAGAAACACTACTGTGGTTTATTTAAATAAGCTGCTGTGTAGCCGTAGGGGCAGCCATTAAAAAAAAAGGCTCAGGTTACATAGCAGATAAGCTATAGAATATAGAAGCTGTAGAATATAATAATGTTCAACAGAGCTTATCTGCCATTTAACCTGTGCCATTTAGCCCTATTTCAATTATCTCCATTTCTGCACAGCAGCTTTTTTATATAGATTATAGTAGATCAGTTCTTTAAAGCAATGGTACATTAAATCTTTTTTTTATTATATATTATTTAGGGTCGTGGTAGATGGGGGAGATTAGTCGTCCGTGACAAATCTCCCTTGTCGCGGGGGACTAATCTCCCTGATATGCCATCCCACTGGTTTGAATGCATATTGCTGGTGGGATGGGATCGTGGGCAACTAATCTCCCTGTCTACCACGGCCCTTAAGCAAATTTAGAATGGCAAAGATCAAGCTTTAGCTCCAGGGTTGTGAGCATCTCTAAAATGAAGTCTCTTTGGTCTTTGTGGTGTACATTTGTATGCTGTAGTTGGATATAGTAATCATTCATAAAGAAATATGCACCACCAGTTTTATGGTTCTGGGTCACAAAGGGGTGGGGTTTGCAGATAGTGATTGAGGATTGTGTGGCAATGGGTCATGGCCAGGGGAGATCAGGGGCATGTCCATGAGTGCAACTTAGTTGGGCACTTTTTTTTTTCTACTAAGTTGGTAAGGCCCACCTCTCAGGAGGCCCAAAGGACGGGTGGATCCCCCTGGGGTATGGCCCTACTAACTAAGTAGTATAGAACCCCATGATTTGTGCTTGTGGCTGTATCTGTAACTGACCTAGCATGCTGTGTAATAGTTGAAGCATGGGGATAATGTGGGTATCTATATCTTCAATATCACCAGAGGCACTTGTTTACAATTTTAGTTATGTCTTTCTGGATATCTAATAGGTTTTCTATGCCATTTGTTTATTTTTGTATTACCATATAATCACAAAATCAAAAACAATTTCTCTTATCAGGACTACAGAGTTTGTCAGATTGATCTGTTTACAGAGCCAGATGGTTTAGGAAGCATGACATCTTATATGGATGATGCTGAAGAACTACAGGTTTATGGGAGATTACAGAGGACTTGTTCCATTAAAGTGCACTGGGGAGTGTAAGTATACTAGCCTTTTTATAATTAGAAAGTTCTAGCTGGTACTAGCAGTTTCTGGTGCAAAGCATAACTAACATTGCTTGTTATTTGGGCTTTCAATAATTCAGCATTACAGGCTCAGTTCTAAAAGTCTAGATATAATCTCTACATGTGGTCCCTTGGACCGATTCGGCAGCTAATCGGCCCGTGTATGGGGAGAGCAGAGCGGCCTGGCCGACCGATATCTGGCCTGAAATTGGCCAGATCTCGATCGGCCAGGTTAGAAAATCCGGTCGGATCAGGGACCGCATCGGCTCGTTGATGCGGTCCCCGATCCGACTGCCCCATTGCAGCCCACATAATCCGATCGGATTATTTTTTTTTTATACCTAAATGCTCCCCGATATCGCCCACGCTCTCGCTTGGCGACATCGCCAAGCGAGCGGATCTGCTCGTGTATGGCCACCTTAAGGCATAGAGGCGGGGCAGGCAATATATGATTGACAGCTGGGATTTTTAAATACCTTTATAATGAGTATGGATGTGTTAATATAAAAATTATTTGGGTTTCTTGTTTATTTTGAAAAGGGCTTTTATTATACAGCTTATTATGTCTGGGTGACAGGTCCACTTTAAGTCTGCTAAAAATCATTTACATTTTGAATAAACCCAATACAATCTTAGTTCAAATACAAGGTACTGTTTTATAATTACAGAGAAAAATAAAATAATTTTCAAAAATTAGGATTATTTGCTTATAATGGAGTCTAAGGGAGACGGTCTTTCCGTAATTTGGTACTTTCTGGATAACGGGTTTCCAGATAACGGATCCCATACCTGTACCTCGCAAGGACCAAACATGGAGTCAATTTAATTTTTCCTGTTGTGAAATAACCACATGAGTAAACAATAATATATACGGGGGCTCTCAGTCCTTTCCGTTGCAGCCACAAAAGAGAAGCAAATATGGTAGGCTCGGGTGCTTATGCCCCGAACCCCTCGCTCAGTGTGTTAGTAGCATGGTTACACAATGCAAGATGTTTAACTCACCGCCACATTTGGATGGCCCGGGTGCCATGCCCCAGACCCGCAACAAGGGGAAAACCAACTTCCAAACCAAAAACAAATAGCATGCACTCGTCAGACTCCAATGAAGCGGCACACGTGCCTATGAATACATGTGCAAACACACGAAATGCGTTAGGCCTTGACCACCAATAAAGTTTTCGTATTTTTTACCCGCGTCATTGAAGTCTGACGAGTGCATGCTGTTTGTTTTCGGTTTGGAAATGAGTAAACAATTAGGCAAAAAGTATGTTCAGCCCATGTCCTAATTATGGAACTCATGTTGAATAAGGAGGCATACTGCCTCTTTTAGGCAAGCCATATTTTATTTAGGAAAGTGATGTTTAGGGCACACATCAAACTATGCCTTCTATAAAACAACAGACTGATGACAATATTTAAAAGTAGGTGTGGATTTGCCTTTCCTGAAGAAGGACCAACTGGTTTGCACATGTTGTGGGTCACTTCATCTTCCTTTATTCATTGAGTGTCCATACTGTCCGAATTACTGTATATAGTGTATTACTGAGCAGTTTTACATGTTCAAAAATGATTGTCATAATATTGTTTATTAAATATGTAAAGTCTACTTTCTCTCTGACAAATAAGATTAAGCTAGTTTTGGAACACAACAATACATTCTAGATCCAGTTTTTTTCTTGCTTTCATTATGGTTTTATTGCTGGGTACCTGTACATAACATTCAGTTCTGTTTTTTTGTGTTTAAAGGTGGTTGGTTTATGAAGAACCTGGTTTTCAGGGCATACCCTTTATCATAGAACCTGGAGAGTATCCTAATCTATCATTTTGGAATACGATGGAAGCCTACATAGGATCACTAAGACCTTTAAAAATGGTATAATAATTATCCCAAAAGTATAAGAATAGAATACAGGTTAAAACCTTATAATTTGCTTTAGTATGAGCCCAACATATTAACCTAGAATAAATTAAGTACTACGTATGAAGAATAAGAACAATAAATATTATCCTGTTTAAGAACAATTATACAAATACTAATAATAAGCATTAAGAATCAATCACTCACAGTAGGAATAATGATTTTTAAACTGGGGCTGTATTGTTTATTGTTCTTAATATTTATGTATTTACATGATTTATTCCTACTGTAAGAATGTGAGTACAGGTATGGGATATTCAGGACCTGGGGGTTATCCGTATAAGGGATCTTTCTGTAATTTGGATCCCCATACCTTAAGTCTACATAAAAAAATATTTAAAAACGAATTAACCCCAATAGGATTGTTTTGCTTCCAATAAGGATTAATTATAGTTGGGATCCAGTACAAGCTACTGTTTTGTTATTGCAGAGAAAAAGGAAATTATTGTTAAATGTTGGAATTATTTGCTTATAATGGAATCTATGGGAAATGGCCTTCCTGTAATTCATAACTTTCTGGATAATGGGTTTCTGGATAATGGATCCCATACCTTTATTATTGTTTTATGTAAATTCATTTAAAGGTTTATGACCCTTAAAATAAATGTTGTTCTTGGGTTGCCCCTTAGCTAATGTTTACTGTGATGATCTCTGCAAAGACTATAGTGCCTATGTGAATATAAAGGAACTCTCCAATTTACATAAACATTAGTAGTTTTAAAGTTATTTTTTAAATGTGCTTGCTGTTTGAAGCACTGTTTGTGTTTACATTCTTTGCACTGGAATATTATGAAGAATTAACATGTTCTATAAATATGCAGAGAAAGGGTGGCAATCACCTTTAAATAATATGAAATCTACTTATTACAGTATGTAAATTCTCTACATTTTAGCAGTACATTGCTTTTCATGCTAACAATACAATGTGTTTTTTACACAGGGATGCCGCAAAGTTGAAATCCCATATGAACCAAAGGTAAGAGATATGTGTTTGTACTGATTATTTATTGTTGTAATATGAATGTTTACCTTTTGCAAATCCTACCCTGTGTCACTCATTTGCTATTAGTACTAATGACCGGCCATAGGATTAATGCTAAAGTGAATAGAGGACAGACATTACCATAAGCTCTAGCGCTTCATCGGCTGGAAGGAAATTTCTCCCATGGGCGATGAAATGTCCAGCAGTACCTGCCCCTTCATGTTAGTTGGAATTGCCGCATGAGGGAGAGGAAGTTTCCCCCCAGCCAATAAAGCGCCCTTTGTGTCAGCACCCTTAAAGTGTATATTTTGCAAAGTCTTAATACTTTGATAGGACCTAGCAAAAGGTGAACATCCCCTTTAATAGTTTAATTTTCTAACTGATCCCTCTTTCAGTTTTTAGACTTATATCATCTTTGTTTGGTCACTGCCTTCCTATCGCCTTCCATAGTCCTCCTGTTGTGTGTATTCCCCTTAGGGCAGTGACAAGTGGGGAGATTAGTCACGCCGCGACAAATCTCTCTTGTCTAGAATGTAAATCACTGGTGGGATGGTCCGCAGTCGGCCGAAGTTGTCTTCAGAGGAAACTTCGGGCGACTGCGGGACATCGCAGTGACACGTATGCCATCCCACCAGGGATTTACATTCGAGCCGGCGCAACTAATCTCCCCGTGTGCCACTGCCCTTACAAAAGAACAGGTGGCAATGGACGCTGTAAGTTGTCTTTATTACATTTCAATAAAGATGTACAGTTTTAACTCAAGCTTTGAAGTGTAGAGACCCTGCTTTTTTTTTTTTTTTTGCCTAATCTGGATTTTAATTTAGATCAAACAGGAAAAAACTACTACACAGAATTTAGACATTCCAGGTCTTTGATATCTTTTAGTTAAATATTTTGTGAATTTCAATTTAGTGCCTCTCTCCTCCTCTGTAAGGAAATTGCCAATGGCAATACATTTTGTATGAAACCTGCTGACTCTCCAGACCAAGTCGGCAGCTAAATGGTCTGTGTATGGGGTCCTTCCGACGCCTGCGTGACAGGTCAGGTATCTGATGTGCAGGTTTAAAAATCCTTGCTCATTGGCACAGTCCTCTCCTGACAGGTCACAGTAGGCCCCATTACATCCAAACAACCAGATCATTTCACATTGGCTCACCATGTTGGTGGCTAAATCAGCTTAAGATCTGCTCATCTGGCAACCTTGCTAGTGGAGTGAATCTCAAAGTGTGTGTCCAGCTTTATCTGACATTTTGGATGGGTGTCTGTCTTAGAAGTAATAGTTCTCATCAAGTGCCTATACTTTTTGTTATGCATTCCAGATTATTATTTATGAAAAGCCTCTGTTTGAAGGAAGGCAAATTGAGCTTGAGAAAGAAGTACTGAAACTAACTGATCTAGAGAATGTAGAAGGCGATGAAGAGCAAGAAGTAGCACCATTTACTACTGCTGGGTCACTGAAAGTGATCAGTGGCTTGTGAGTAAAGAATTTTCCCATATTTAAACTATCTGGCAGAATTTTTAACAACTTGCTGTAACTGCACAATTTAAATTAAATGTTCATATGGAAAGTCATTTTATTTTATAGGTAAAGTCTTGTTTCTCCTTCACTGATATTGTAATCAACACAAATGCATTAAAGCAAGTTGCTTTTTGCAAGTCTATAATTGTTAATGATTCCAATGAAAGTAATGATTTTAACTCTGTGGTTCTTTGGTTGATGACAGCAATAGCTGGAGTGGCACAAGTTCATGTTCTTAGGAACAACATTTTACTGCAAGTAAGATGTTTGTTTTGGAACAGGTGACCAGTAAGTGTTGATTGGGTTATTATAACAAACTTTTCAGCTTTTAATGCATTACTTTTGTGCCTAATTAAAGTGGTGCAGTTCCATGCCTATTGTCCCATTTATTCCTAGGTTTCTGATCTTGGTAACTCAGAAATGCTAAAGGATTTTTGACAGAGGTATGCCTGTCACTGCTACATGTTCTTCAGGCTCCACTTTTCTGTCGCAAGTGGCGACAGGCACAAAAGAACTTTTGACCACCACTGTTTTGCTTCTAATGGCATCAGTGGTCAAAACGTCCCATTTGGCATTAGCCTTATATCCTGTTAAATTTATCTAAATTTAAATGCATAAATACCTCCACAAGCATGGCTATTTAACTCATACTATAATATTTGGTGCCGCGTGATTCACCTCATAAATATAAATCTGAGAAAACCATTGTTACAGTGTATTATTAGCACATCCTACTATATTTTTTACATAAGCATTCATTACTGAAGTACATATTATGTTTCCAGGTGGGTTGGTTATGAGAAGCCAGGATTTGAAGGCCATCAGTATTTGTTTGAAGAAGGTGATTATGAAGAGTGGAGTCAGTGGGGTGGCTTTGATGGACTTCTACAGTCATTACGGCCAATATTATCAGTAAGTATATGCCCATAAAGGTTTGCATTAACTAGTGGACACTTGTCTAATATATATATGATGTTATGATTTGGAATATGAAATCTCTAGTGACATGTAATGTGTATACAGGTATTGCCATTAAACAACGCTGCATTGTATTGCTCTTTGATATGGCAAAATGGTATATGTAAACCTATGTGCTTTTCACAGTATTAATGACTGGCGAATGTGTATCATTGACTGCAAGCATTCCACATGCTGTTACACTTTATGTAATGCAGTATGTTTTACTTGTATCATTTTGCTTTTTTTCACCAACTAGGACTTTTCAACTCCTCATATGACAATGTACAGTGAGAAGGACTTTGATGAAAAAGCACCTAATATCAATGTTTTGGGAATTATTTCAAACATGGATGAGACAGGATTTGGAGTAAACACACAGTCCATTCATGTTCGGAGTGGAGTGTAAGTTAACTTTGTGTTTTGATAAATTCAAGGTTTTGAATTCCACTGCCTTTTTATTATTGGGATTCACATAAGGTTTTCTTGATTAGACTGAAATATAAATAGTTTAAAAGAGAACACCAAATTTTATTTGTCATAATGTAAATTTTCAAGGGTTTTTCCTGAAGTTTATGGCAAACCATGCAAAGGTTTTTCTACACATTGCACAAAAATCACTAACTGATCCTAACCTGCAAAATGTTGCCATTTTAGGACCTGCATTCAGCCCATACCCACATCTTTATGCTCTGTATACTATTTCTTTTAGCGCCTTAGATTCCAAGACAGGGAAACTTTAGGAGCAGAGGAAGAGTGTACTTCCCTTGTCTAACTCCCACCCAAATTTCAATCAACCAATTGAACCAACAATTTTTTTTAGTTGTAATATTGGTGTGTTGGCAGCCATCTTAGTGTAGTGTGCCTGAGTCTGAACCTCTTGTTTCTCCTACTCAGTGTAACTGGAAGAGTTCCAAGCCAGACTTGGATTTTTTACTTTTGAGTGCTATTCTGATATCTACCACTTTTAGCAATACGGGTATAAGCTAGCTGCTACTACCTTCCACCTTCCCATTTTTCTACTGATTGGCTGTGGGGGGGGGGGGGGTGATATCACAAGTCAAATGGCTGAGGCACCCTGGGAAATGAAGAACATGGCTCTGCTGGAGGAGATCTATTAACTAGGCATTTTGAAAAAAAACACGTTTTCCCATGACACTATTCCTTTAACTTATGCTTAAACATATTTAAGTGATAGTTCTACAAACTACTGTAGTTGTCAGCCTTTTGCTATTTAGCATGAAAAGGCAGAGATATCTTAAAGGAGAACTAAACCCTAAAAACAAAAATGTATATTTTATATACTTAATTTACTGCACCATCTTAAAGTTTCAGAATCTCTTTGAAAGTATTTATTTAGGCCTTCAAAGTTGTGAACACTGGGTGACCATCCTGGAATCTGTTATAAGTGTCAGTGGCACTTACATGCACATTGTGCCATAAGCAGCTGGTGAGAAGCTAAGCTTAGGGGTTGATGCAAATCATCAAACAGAAAATGAGGTTCACCTATCATATAAGCTGATGCTACAGGGCAGTATTAAATACTATTCAGCCCTGTATTGTGACTTTTTATTACAGTTTTTATGATATATGACTATGCGGCCTGTCAGGTAAATAAGTCACATGATTTTGTGCGAATGTGGCCACCTTAGCTTTGTTGTTGTTATAAGTACAGGGCAGGCATTGGAGTTTGACTGCCAAAATACCTATTCACAAACATGAGCTCTGACAAATAAACCAAAAAATACTGCTTTATTACCCAAATTGGACCATGTGTCAGCAGATTAAGGCTTGGGTGTTGGGTAACAAAGACTTTAACATTCCCAGGGTTCAACTTCTTATTTGCACACAATCACTGCACTGTTCTATCTGGGCACATAAAACCACTTGAAAGGTTTTCCTTGTCGCCGTTTCTAATAACTCTTTCAGTTATGTCTGTGGCATCCTTTTACAATTAATTCTCTGTCCCCAGTTCATTTAACATGGATATATGAGTTTCTATGAATCTGGCAAAGCTGTATATTTGTAAGGGAGTGGCAAGCAGCAGCTCCTGCCAGTGCCAGCATGTTGAGGAAAATGGAAATGTGAATACTTTGCCTCTTAATCTAATACAGTAAATCATTTGGACAGTTAATCTCAGCACATAGAGCAACCTGTTTGCTAGCAGTTTAAAGCTTCCATCTGGAGGGCATGCTGGCAAGCATACATATTATGCTACCTTCTGTGGCACGCTTTTTATTAGGCGTTATCACATGAATACTTTTGGCAGTGAATACATTTATAATCACTGTATGCTAGATTCGCTGAGTTAACAATTACTGGACACAGTAGCTACAAAGGTATAAGTTCCATAGTTTGTGATACTGCACTAAGAACCATGATTATAATATGTTTATAACATATAATCTTATACGTTTGTTTATAATTCCTTTTCAGCTAAAAACAAAATCCTCTTTTCTCTGTCATGTTTTTTTTTTAATTAGATAAAAATTAGATGAGAATACACCCAATTCAGTAAAATGTGTATATATATAATATATAGTGTGCTAACACAGTTTAATTAGACAATTTATAAAAGAGATCAGAGTTAAAGACAAAAATCTTTACCTAAAATAGGTATTGACCTGGGTGTAAATACCCCAGGTCCCTCGCCAAATATTTCAAATGTTAGTACACAAGCAGTGAAGATCACATAAATATACACACACTCACCGATGCCGAAATTTGGTTCGGGTGCTTGGAGCCCCGAACCCGTAGCCCAAGGGAGCAAACTCAAATCTCTGAAGAAAACGGCTCGCAAAGCACCATGGTCAGCCAGAGAATGGATAAAACTCGAACTTTATTTACATTCTTAAAAACCCAGAACGCCTTAGGTGTTCTGGGTTTTTAAGAATGTAAATAAAGTTCGAGTTTTATCCCTTCTCTGGCTGACCATGGTGCTTTGCGAGCCGTTTTCTTCAGAGAAAAATTAGATGAGAGCAGAAGCTTGAAGCCTTATCACTTACAAACATTTCATAGTCACTTACGGATTTAACTACTTATAGTTACATAGTTACATAGTTACATAGGGTTGAAAAAAGACCATTGTCCATCAAGTTCAACCCATCCGAGTAAACCCAGCACACAACCTATACTAACCAATCTATACACTCACATACATAAACTATATATATACAACCAGTAATACTAACTGTAGATATTAGTATCACAATAGCCTTGGATATTCTGCTTGTTCAAAAACTCATCCAGGCCCCTCTTAAAGGCATTAACAGAGTCTGCCATTACCACATCACTAGGAAGGGCATTCCACAGCCTCACTGCCCTCACCGTGAAAAACCACCTACGCTGCTTCAAATGGAAGCTCTGTTCCTCTAATCTATAGGGGTGACCTCTGGTGCGCTGATTGTTTTTATGGGAAAAAAGAACATCCCCCAACTGCCTATAATCCCCTCTAATGTACTTGTACAGAGTAATCATGTCCCCTCGCAAGCGCCTCTTTTCCAGAGAAAACAACCCCAACCTCGACAGTCTAACCTCATAGCTTAAATCTTCCATCCCCTTTACCAGTTTAGTTGCACGTCTCTGCACTCTCTCCAGCTCATTAATATCCTTCTTAAGGACTGGAGCCCAAAACTGCACTGCATACTCAAGGTGAGGCCTTACCAGGGACCTATAAAGCGGCAAAAATATGTTCTCATCCCTTGAGTCAATGCCCTTTTTTATACAAGACAGCACTTTATTTGCTGTAGTAGCCACAGAATGACACTGCCTGGAATTAGACAACTTGTGATCTACAAAAACCCCTAGATCCTTCTCCATTAAGGATGCCCCCAACACACTACCATTCAGTAGATAGTTTGCGTTTATATTATTCCTACCAAAGTGCATAACTTTGCACTTGTCAACATTGAACCTCATTTTCCAGTTTGCTGCCCAGTTTTCCAATTTTGTCAAATCGCTCTGCAAAGCGGCAGCATCCTGCATGGAACTTATAGTTTTGCACAATTTAGTGTCATCAGCAAAAATAGAAACAGTACTCTCTATGCCCACCTCCAGGTCATTAATAAACAAGTTAAAAAGCAAAGGACCAAGGACTGACCCCTGCGGTACTCCACTAACCACACTGGCCCAATTAGAAAATGTTCCATTTACCACCACTCTTTGTACTCTATCCTTCAGCCAGTTTTCTATCCAATTACAAATATTATGTTCTAGGCCAATATTCCTCAATTTGATCATTAACCTTCTGTGCGGTACTGTATCAAACGCTTTAGCAAAATCTAAGTAGATGACATCAACTGCCATTCCAGCATCAAGGTTCCTGCTCACCTCCTCATAAAAGGCAACTAAATTAGTCTGGCAAGATCTGTTACGCATAAAACCATGCTGGCACAAACTAATAGTATTGTGAACTGCAATGTATTCAACTATCCTATCCCTTATTACCCCTTCCAGAAGCTTTCCTACTACTGATGTCAGACTAACAGGCCTATAGTTTTCAGGCTGAGAACGAGATCCCTTTTTAAATAACGGCACCACATTAGCAATCCGCCAGTCTCTCGGCACCATGCCAAACCTCAACGAATCCTGCTACTACTGTCTGTGATCTTAAAGGAATACTGTCATGGGAAACCATGTTTTTTTCAAAACACATTAGTTAATAGAGCTTCTCCAGCAGAATCCTGCACTGAAATCCATTTTTCAAAACCACAAACAGATTTTTTTATATTTCATTTTGAAATTTCACATGGGGATAGCCATATTCTTCCTTTCCCAGGGTACCATGGTCATATGACCTGTGCTCTGATACACTTCAGTAACACTTTACTGCTGAGCTGCAAGTTCCCAGCAGCCAATCAGCAGAACAATGGGAAGGTAGCAAGCTAGCAGCTCCAAGTAGATATTCGAACAGCACTCAATATCAAGAAATCCAAGTCCCACTTGTGACTCCTCCAATTACATGTGAGTAGGAGAAACAATAGGTTACCTGAAAGCATCTCTAAAGCTCAGACTGTCATGATTTTTTTTCCAATAAAATTCATGACAGTATCCATTTAAAATATATATATATATATATGTCATAAGCTAAATGTAGCTAGTTATATCAGCATATAAATAACATACCTAAACTCTGTAGAACCCCCAGTAAAATGTTCTGTATTTTGAATAGTTAATATAAGTTATGCTAATTATTAAGTAGTTTTTTTTTTTGTTTATAATAAGATGCGCTGTAGCTGTAGTTAAGTAGTGATTCCATACTGTTTAGGCAAGGAAGCACCAAAGATATTGCCAAAAGCAAATTTAGTTAATGCACCATACATTTTATTATTATTATTTAATATCTGCATGATTTGGAACCAGAATTATCTGAATAAGGTTTCTATTGGGGGCAACATCCTTTTAGGATATTTAAAAAAAAAAAACATTCATACATTAAAAAAAAAAAAAAAAAAAACAGCACAAATTTGGTCAGGTAGTTTGCTGATTTTGACCATGATACCCAAACATCTCAGCAGGTATGGGCAGTTTCATCATTTGCCCAAAAGAGTGCAGCTCTTCTTGACTTCCTGCTGTGCCAACAATTAAAAGGTGCTGCGTTATTATTACAAACAATAGGCAATCTATCAAAATATTTTTTGTTTTATTAAATAGGTCACAATGGAAAAATAACACTGAACTATTTCAGAGCTTTCTGGATAGCAGGTTTCCAGATAATAGTGTAAGAAAATCATCACAAACCTTTAAGATTTTTTTCCTTTAGTAACCCCTACACAATTAAGTTTTCAGCTGAGATGTATATTTTACTGTTTACAGCAGTGTCTTATCTGTCAGTGTCTTATCAGCAACATAGTAAAGGATATTCATTATGATTAGTTTAGTAGCTTCTACAGTTTCTAAATCATGTTCTCTTATTCCCTTTGTTATAGATGGGTAGCATATGAAACCCCTGATTTTACAGGGGAGCAGTACATACTGGAGAAAGGAATGTACTCTCACTTTGGTGCTTGGGGTGCCAAGGATTTCAGGATATCTTCTGTCCAGCCAATTGTAATGGTAAGGATTCTTGTTCTGTTCTCGATCACAGACAACCAGACTATATTTTTTAGCTTCTGTATTTTTCCTCTCTGTGGGGTCTGATAACAACTGCATTAATGGAGATTCAAATAATAGCCAAATAGAGTCTGATATGGTAGATGGAAGAGCCATTGTTATCTTTGCTGTCCATGCTAAACAAAAAAGCTGATACTCTGTCTTCCACTGCTTCCTAAAAGTGCACCTCCAGGCATGGCACAACCTGTGCAGAAAAACAAATGCAGAGATATGGAGCAGATTTTAAAACAGAAATTTATGCATAGATCAAACAATGTTGCAGACCACCAAATACGTTATATTTATATTGTCCTTATTTAAAGCCACACTTGCATGAGTCCAGGAGTGTTAACTTCCTGGGAATTAAATTTACAATTAAAAAGGATTAAAAAATAAACTGTAAGAAAGACACGCACATAAACACAAGGGAATTATAGTTGTTTATCTCTCTTTATTTCACTTAGTTGCATTAGTGAATCCCCTATCATAATGTATGTTAATACTTTCTTTTTTTTTGTTTTTTTTTCATATCAACAAGGATGCAGTTGAAAACTCAAGAGGTGGGTTTAAGGTAAGAATTCCACCATTTTAAATGATAAGGAGGATAAAACAGTAGTAGTTTGTCAATATAACAAGTGCTTTAGGTAACCTCAAATGCATTATACAGTTTTATTAAAATGTCTATGCTTCCATTTGTAAAATTTCAAATTCCTTGCTAACATCCATGTACACTGTACATTGTATTTCCCATAACACTTAGGGATACATCACATATAAGTAAAAAACTGGGAATTAAAATGTTATATTTAGGACCGGTAGCAACAAAAAAAACAGAATTCATCTTGTGAGCAATGATCATATAGTGTCATATATTCCAGAAAGATTCAGTAATGGACGTGTTATTTCTACAGTCAAGATCCAAATCATCATGATTACCTTGCTAGTAGAGTGCCTTTTATAGCAGGCTGTGGGAAAATGAGGGGAGCGAGTGTGGAGTGGATTAGATAGTGCTGTATAAAGTATCAGTATAAAGCCTTTATTAGAAGCCTGTATGTTTCCTAGACTTTCCTTGTCCTTTATTAAATGTTTGAAAGCCTTTGGTTCTACTGAAACAGTCTCCATAAAAATGTTAAATTTCTTAATAAAATATTTTGTTTTCAGAGGTCATATAAAAGGTTTGTTGTTAATGAGCAGAATGTAACAGTTATCCTTTTCTCCTTTCTTTAAGGTTCAGCTGTTTTCAGAGCCAGACTTTAAAGGCAGCACTCATATATTCGAGGGAGATGTAAATAGTATTGAGGATTTGTTCACAACAAAATCTTGCAAGGTTTTTTCAGGCCGGTAAGTATTTTGTTTCTGAATTGGAGTATTTTTTACACCCAGATTTTTTTTCAGTACTTTACAGTTTATAATGCTATTTTGTGGGATTATTAGAACCCGTTATTGCTTTTTTATGTTTGAGTAAACAACTTTAAGGTCGGCTTTAAGGTCGGAAGGGTTATAATCAATCAGACCTTTACAAATCAGAAGTTAAAGGGGTAGTTGACCTTTAAGTTAACTTTTAGTATGTTTTTTAGTAGTAAAGTCAATTTGTCTTCATTGTTTATCTGTTATACCGTTTGAATTATTTGCTGTCTTTTTCTAAATTCTTGCAGCTTTCAAATGGGGGTCACTGACCCCAGCAGCCAGAAAACTATTGTTGTGTGAAGCTACAGTTTTATTGTTATTTTTCATAACTTTTTTCTATTCAAGTCCTAGTCTGTATATATATCGGTCTCTCATTTAAACCACTCCCTGGTGACTAAGGTAATTTGGACCCTAGCAACCAGATAGCTGCCTGAAACTCCCAACTGGAAACTACAAATTAAAAATAAAGACCAATTGCAAACTGTCTCTGAATAGCACTCTATATCATACTAAAAGTTAACTCATAGGTGAACAACCCCTTTAAAATTACACTATACTTCTTTGTCAGCATTAGTTAAATGAGTAGGGTTTCTGCTGAACATACTTTTAGCTGTCAATTTTAACTAAAAATATCTATGCTTTTTAGTTATAGCACATTCTACTTCATGTTTATACCAGCATAGATAAAAACACTAGCAGTCCACTGAGAAGCTCTCTGAATAATGACCTGCTCCATAAACTAAAGCCTAACTAAAGAAAATCTGCTTATTTCAAAGGTCACCAAGTGAGCAGATCTTCTTCTGGTGGGTGATATCAGGCTAATACGATGGTTTGGCCCTAAGGCCACAGATCTAATTAAAACTTGGGCATTGACGCCATTGGATTGAGGACCGCATCAACGAGTCGGTGTGGTCCCTGATCCGATGAAAAATCAAACCTGCCAAATGTCGGTCGGTTAGGCCCATCAGGGGTGCCCATACACAGGCAGATAACCTGCCACATTGGTTTGGAGGACCCAAATTGGCAGCTGAAATCTTCAGCTGCCGATTGCCATGTATAACCACCTCAAAAAAAAAAAGTACCCAGTAGTTTCTCTGCTGTACTGGTAAAGTGGAAAGTGAGCAGCAGTTGGTGATGTTAATTTATAGGAGAAGGAAAGGTGAGATTACTAGGGGTGCCAAATATTAGGCCAAATTATAAAAATTTACACTGACACCTTGGGCCAGAGCTGCTGTTAGCAGAAAATTGCACCGGCCCAGGGTACTTCTGAGTGAGAACCATGGAGCATTCTTTGTCCTGCTTCTTCCTTCTTTGCATTGGGTGAGCATGCAAAGTAGAGTAAAAAGACAAACTTTAGGCAAAAAGCATGCGCCAAGCCCAGGGCCATTGAAGAAGCAGAAGAAGGCGATTGATCAGTGGTGATTGCTCAGAAGTACCCCGGGCCAGTACAGTTTTCTGCTAACGAGGAGCACTGGCCCAGGTATCAGGTAATTGATTATAATCACTGGATTGAACTATACAGATCTATTTTTATTTGATTCTTTTTCTGGATTGTATGTATGTGGACAACAGCTATATTAAATAATTTGATTGCACTTTTGTTTTTTTCTCATTACTAGATGGGCTGCATATGACAAGGTAGAATTTTCAGGAAATCTCTGGGTATTAGAGGAAGGCAGCTATCCTAGTTTATGTGCAATGGGATGTCAGCAGGATACAGCTATACTCTCTTTACAGATGATAAACTATGTAAGTCCTTTCACTTAGATCGTTTTGGTCTTCAGTCTTAGATGTATAATGCACATAAAATGTTAAAGAAGTGAAAATGTTATTTATGGATAAAAGGAAATCTTCTTGTGAATGTACATTTTGCAAGGTGCCAAGTGAATGGCAAAATGCTAGTCAGTAATCTTTAGGGCAGTGGCACAGAGGGCTATTTCTCTCATTTATCCTTTGTTAGTTTTTGCATGGCATAATCGCTTGTAAACTTTTGGAGAAACAACTTAATCACCACTAAAAAATGTAAAAAAAAATACTGCCAACCCACAGTTCTTGGCAGTAAGTCGCCTGGGTCAGCAGTGCCCATTGAGTTTTTTCCGCTTGTCTCCCCACCCCAGTCAGAATCAGTAATAATGATCATGATTTTTGACATAATGGCTACATGCCCTTGGTGATACCAATAGTGCTCAGTTTCCCATTTTGTTGGTGGACATTGCATTTTGTATACCAGGGTATGTTTGTGGATTATGAAAGATTATTTATGTTTTTATTGACACTGTTTATTCTGTTACAATTTTAATAGGCGCCTTTTACATTCCTAAAATTTATATATATACAAGAAGGTAAAAAAAGGTATTTAATAAAACCAACTCTTTAATCAACATTCCTTTAGTTGGGTTTGACATAGGAAGCGAGCAATCTAAATAGGTGTGTATGTAATCAGGCAACACATTTGTAGTACATTTTAAAAAACAAGTTGCCATCTGTAAATAGGATTTGCCCTCAAGGACATTATAGAATGTCCTTGAGGGCAAATCCTATTTACAGATGGCAACTTGTTTTTTAAAATGTACTACAAATTTATATTTGTGTTTTATTTAAACCTATATTTAAAATAGGTTTATAAGCAAGTGTATTATATTGGGTGGGGTACAACAAAGGGACAAATAATACAAACACAGTGTCAGAAGAGAAAAAAGCAGAGGGCTTTTTGCTGGCATTTAGATATACTAGCCTCTAGAAAGTTACTGCTGATGTACTAGACCAGCAATTGACTACATCAGTTTTACTTGTGTATTCCTCGGTTATTGACAGATCTCCTGCCTATGATGTTATCTAGCTTGCATAGAGGGACATTTTGTTCAGTTTTTATTGGGCACAAATGCATCCCACCATAAACGAAGCTTGTACTAAGGCACAGACAAAAGGAAACTTGGCATACTGTTAGTGGAGAATTCACAACTAGTGCTTTTTGGGGTGTTTTCGGGGAGTGTTGTGTTTTTCTTTTAAGTGCAAAAAAATTAAGTTACATTTTTCTTATGTTAGTACTTACTTAAACATTTCCAACCTCAACAGGAGTTTTCAGAACCAAGCATATTCCTTTATGGAAAACAAAATTTCCAAGGAAGAAAAGTAAAACTTAGCACAGAAACAACAAATCTTCAGGCCATGGGGTACTCACCAGATTTGCTGTCTGCTGAAGTACTCGGAGGCATGTAAGTAACTTTATTATGCAATTTCTTTCCACTGGATATATATATATATATATATATCTGCCATAAAGTGCAATGGAAGACATTTTTGTGACACTTGGCATACTAAAATACATGGCATTCAAAATAAAAAATATAAAGAATTGTTCCACTTGCCATTATCCTGGTTTGGGGGGGAGGTGAAAGAACAAGAACAATGTCAGTCTAGGGTTAATGGCACATGAGGCAGTTTTAAACATTTTTAATTTGTTCAAAACCACCCCCATTTTGCATTTAATCACTTGTAAGTGCTTGTGCTACAGGCAATTATGAGCTTTTACTAGCAACATTGTTAAAATAAAAAACAAAAAGCACATAAGTTTTTTTTGGCAATCGTCAAGTGGACAGGTGGCCCACAGAGCTACTGCATAACATAACAATGTAACAAAACATAAAATAAGGACAAAGTGCTTAAAATTGCCCTTGTGGCTTTCTTAACACTGCAGAATGACGGTAAAACTGGCCACACAGAATATCATCACATTATTATATAATGGAGTCATTTCCTAGTAAACTGTGTGATTGTCCAATCATGATTTTCTCAGCTTGAACAGGACCCAATCTGATGGGTTTTACAGGTTATTAGCCAGCTACATAAACTTGGTTTAGCCAGCTTGCTGGAAACTTGGTTTACTAATACTGCTGACTTTTTCTTCTTTAGTGGCCTTGTTAATTCTCAGCTATACCATATCTTTCAGATGGGTTCTTTATGAATATAGCAACTACAGAGGTCGTCAGATAATTCTTTCACCAAGCAAGATTGCAGATTGGCGTACCTTTAGTAAATGGAATATGATAGGATCTTTACGCCCACTTCAACAGGTTAGTATAAATATGAACAGGTCTTGTGTGTAGATCTTATGAAGATTTTTACATTAAAGGAACAGTAACACCAAAAAATGAAAGTGTATAAAAGTAACTAAAATATAATGTGCTGCTGCCCTGCACTGGTAAAAGTTGTGTGTTTACTTCAGAAAGTCTACTATAATTTATATAAATAAGCTGCTATGTAGCCATGGAGGCAGCCATTCAAAGGAGAAAAGGCACAGGCACATAGCAGATAACAGATAAAACACTATTGTATTCTACAGAACTTATCTGTTATCTGCTATGTAACCTGTGCCTTTTCTCCTTTTTTCCAGCTTGAATGGCTGCCCCTGGGGCTACACAGCAGCTTATTATATAAATTATAGTAGTGTTACTGTAGCAAACACACCAGTTTTACCAGTGCAGGGCAACAGTGCATTATATTTTTATTACTTTAAAACTCTTTCATTTTTTAGTGTGACTGTTCCTTTAAGGTCTATCGAACAAGGGATGCTTTGAATACTCTTTAGAAGATCAGCAGCGATCATAATGCTCCTTCTTGCTTACAGCACCTTCTATTAACATGAATTGGAGATGCTCTGTGTGTGGCACTCTCTTTTAGAAGATGGAAGATTTGTCACTCAGTGTTCCCAAGCAAAATATTTCAGACAATTGTGTGACAGGCTGTACTACAAATTCAAGTGTCTCTCAGTGGCAATGGATGCTTTGAATATCATGAAACACAAAGAAATTTTTAGCGATTTGAATAACCCTGTAGTTTTGACCAGCCATTAGAGGAGCACCCATATACAAAACCTTCATTTTGGAGTTGATCAGCTGCTAGAAACAATAAAAAGCCATTACTTGCTCACAAAGTAAAACTGATTGGCAGCACACAGTTTCAGCTCTTATAAATAATTGATACAAAAATTGAGGTT
The DNA here is from genome assembly GCF_000004195.4 of Xenopus tropicalis. NCBI lineage: Eukaryota > Metazoa > Chordata > Amphibia > Anura > Pipidae > Xenopus > Xenopus tropicalis. Next base: position 79,178,332 of record NC_030681.2, on the reverse strand, counting down.
GTCAGTGTAGGGAGTGTGTGTGGGGGGGTCATGCATTTATAGTATATCTGGTAATATTGGGAATGTTGTTTGCAAATGTAATACAAGGTGTAATAATTATATCATTATACATTCTTCTCTGAATATTTTACATTCGTGTAATGACAATTTAATATTGCAACAGAAACGCATTTACTTCAAGCTCCGAAATAAAGATAATGGAATGTTTCTCTCTACAAATGGAAATTTAACTGACATAAAGCTCTTGAGGATACAGGTTATGGAAGACACAGGAGCTGAAGATCAGATCTGGGCTTATCAGGATGGAATAATTCGTTGTCGGGTAAGGCCTGTGTATTATAATTTTTTTTTTATATCCTTTTTTCATATAGCACTAGTATTTTCTGCAATGCTTTACAGAGATTATGTACATCAGTATATATCAGTCCCTACCGCAGTGGAATTTGTAATACACAGACACACATATTATGGTCTGTACAGGTCATTCTCAAAAAATTAGCATATTGTGTTAAAGTTCATTATTTTCTGTAATGTACTGATAAACATTAGACCTTCATATATTTTAGATTCATCACACACAACTGAAGTAGTCCAAGCCTTTTAGTGTTTTAATATTGATGACTTTGGCATACAGCTCATGAAAACCCAAACAGCATATTTCATCCGACCAATAAAAGAAAAGTGTTTTTAATACAAAAAAATCAACCTTCAAATAATTATGTTCAGTTATGCACTCAATACTTGGTCGGGAATCCTTTTGCAGAAATGACTGCTTCAATGCGGCGTGGCATGGAGGCAATCAGCCTGTGGCACTGCTCAGGTGTTATGGAGGCCCAGGATGCTTTGATAGCGGCCTTAAGCTCATCCAGAGTGTTGGGTCTTGTGTCTCTCAACTTCCTCTTCACAATATCCCACAGATTCTCTATGGGGTTCAGGTCAGGAGAGTTGGCAGGCAATTGAGCACAGTAATACCATCGTCAGTAAACCATTTACCAGTGGTTTTGGCACTGTGAGCAGGTGCCAGGTCGTGCTGAAAAATGAAATCTTCATCTCCATAAAGCTTTTCAGCAGATGGAAGCATGAAGTGCTCCAAAATCTCCTGATAGCTAGCTGCATTGACCCTGCCCTTGATAAAACACAGTGGACCAACACCAGCAGCTGACATGGCACCCCAGACCATCACTGACTGTGGGTACTTGACACTGGACTTCAGGCATTTTGGCATTTCCCTCTCCCCAGTCTTCCTCCAGACTCTGGCACCTTGATTTCCGAATGACATGCAAAAGTTGCTTTCATCCGAAAAAAGTACTTTGGACCACTGAGCAACAGTCCAGTGCTGCTTCTCTGTAGCCCAGGTCAGGCGCTTCTGCCGCTGTTTCTGGTTCAAAAGTGGCTTAACCTGGGGAATGCGGCACCTGTAGCCCATTTCCTGCACACGCCTGTACACGGTGGCTCTGGATGTTTCTACTCCAGACTCCAGTCCACTGGTTCCGCAGGTCCCCCAAGGTCTGGAATCGGTCCTTCTCCACAATCTTCCTCAGGGTCCGGTCACCTCTTCTTGTTGTACAGCGTTTTCTGCCACACTTTTTCCTTCCCACAGACTTCCCACTGAGGTGCCTTGATACATGCTAATTTTTTGAGATAGGAGTTTTGGGTTTTCATGAGCTGTATGCCAAAATCATCAATATTAAAACACTAAAAGGCTTGAACTACTTCAATTGTGTGTGATGAATCTAAAATATATGAAGGTCTAATGTTTATCAGTACATTACAGAAAATAATGAACTTTAACACAATATGCTAATTTTTTGAGAAGGACCTGTATGTTCTGGAAATTTTGAAAGAGTACCGGGTTACAAAAGGAGTACCCAGATGAAACAAACATTGACATGTGGAAAACATATTTTTGAGGAGACCTGATAGTGTACCAGTTTTCATTATGTAAAACTTTCCAATGTCTCCAGTTATAATAGATTTTCCACCACATTTGCATGCGATATGTTGTCAGTCTTCGTTTATATGTGTTAGCATAAAAGGTTAGTGATTTACTTTACAAAATTGCAGCACTAGTAAAATATTAGGATCAAAAATTTTGTAAATCTATGACAGTGTCGCATTTTCCAAATTTTCCCAATAATCTCATACACCTGCTTAACAAGCTCCCATGTATCTTTCAAAGAGTGTTTTCATGCTTGCTTAAAGAAAAACTATATCCCCAAACAATGTGTAGTTCTCTATAGAAATATATTACATAAACATGCTGAAACGTAAAACCCTGCTTCATCTAAATCAACCATTTTCATAAAAAATTTTAGTAGTATGTGCTATTGGGTACTCCTGAATAGAATATTGCAATTTTAAGAATTAAGGGCCATTGGGATCATAGGATTCACAGTGCACACAAACAAGCCAAGGCACACATACATGCTAGGCCACATCAGCCAAAATAATGGACAGAGTTCTTCTGCCTTTTGTTTCCACACTACTTCCTGTTGTAGTTAGAGCTGCATTATTTCCTTTCATGTGATCTCTGAGGGAGCACACAGCCCATCACTAAATGGTGGCTCAAGGGAAAGGATGTAAAAGGGCAATATTTACTGATACATATATTCCAGTTTGGCGAGATTCTTTAATAGGTAACTTAAAGGAACAGTAACACCAAAAAATGAAAGAGCTTTAAAGTAATAAAAATATAATGCACTGTTGCCCTGCACTGGTAAAACTGGTGTGTTTGCTACAGTAACACTACTATAATTTATATAATAAGCTGCTGTGTAGCCATGGGGGCAGCCATTCAAGCTGTAAAAAAGGAGAAAAGGCACAGGTTACATAGCAGATAACAGATAAGTTCTGTAGAATACAATAGTGTTTTATCTGTTATCTGCTATGTGCCTGTGCCTTTTCTCCTTTGAATGGCTGCCTCCATGGCTACATAGCAGCTTATTTATATAAATTATAGTAGACTTTCTGAAGTAAACACACAACTTTTACCAGTGCAGGGAAGCAGCACATTATATTTTAGTTACTTTTATACACATTCATTTTTTGGTGTTACTGTTCCTTTAATATAGTTTATGCGTGAGACAGTTAGCCTTGGACTGATACTGAAATTTCAACTAGATGTTGGCTTTTATTATATGGTCACAAATGAACCCTTTTATAAACTGATTTTAGCTTTACCTAAGATATTCACACAAAATTAAGCCATTTTAATCTTATGCCAGTGTATTTATTCACTTTTGTTCTACTTATAGATTGCTGAAGACTGCACCTTTGCGACAGCCGGCAGCCTGATAAGCGCAGGCAACAAACTTGGTCTCACTTTGGAACAGGCAGGAGCGAGCATGCACTGGAATATCAGCTCTGATGGCAGGATATACCACCGCTCCAAGCCAAACCTTGTATTAGATATCAAAGGTAACATTAATATTAATTGCCTGGGAATATTAATTAAATTAAATATGAGAAATTCTTGAAGACATTGGCTTAATGCCGGTGTCTACATCACACTAAAAGTAAATCTTTATTTACAACAATAGGCTACATAATTAAAGCTTATATAATATAATAGTATATAAGTTGACTTATATAAAGTTGACTTTACTATCCTAACTGTGCAGGATTTAAAAAATGAATCTTACCTGGGATTGCATTTAACAGTAGTTTTAGTACTGACTTAACTGCAAAGTACCCTTTGCACATTGAGAGGTGTTATTTCATTATAGGCTGTTGGTGATGGCACTTGTAAAACATTATACTGGCTAATGTCAAATGATTATTTTTGTAAATTTTGGCTACAGTTTGATATCTACATTCTGTTTAGAAAATGAATATCAATGTATTGTAACGTATGCAATTACCAATGCAAAATGACAAGATCACCATTTCGTTATCCTTCTTTACATGTTATATCCTGCTTCTGACATGAAAGTAAGTCATAAATCACAGGCAATTTTTTTAGTATAAATTAAATTGTATCCTGAAAGAACATCCCCTTTTGAGGTCCCATAAGGATGCAAGGAAACAACAATGAATGCAAGAGAAAGCTGTTTAAGTTCAAGGAACAATAAGTGGGTTATTGGGAGAGTTAGTGGCTGTTCGGAAAGAAAGGGGCCAACTGCATCCACCTTAGGATTTTGCTGGGATACAGAATGCTCTCAGCCAGTTAAGAAAGATCTTAGGGCTCCTCCTGTAACACTTATTTACCTCCTCCTCCTTTTTTTAGCTGTATGTGCTGTCGCAGACCCATTCGAACTCTGGTGCAATACCACTAACTTCCATCCCACTATTGGGGCTGTAGCCATTTTAGACCCCCTCTTTACTTCCTAACCTTGGCAACTAATGTTGCCCTGTGCCTCAACAGTTCCAATGTTTTATAGAGCTGCTGTACTGAACATCCTGGACCACCAACTTCTTCCTTTTCCCCTGTTTCACTGTGCTGTCCAGGTATTATGTGTGTGGTTCCCGTGGAGGGTCATTTTTTTCATGCTACCCAATTTTGTGACTGGACAGGACATCCTAGTGGAAGTGGTTTGCTTATATAGTGGACTTCTTGGTGAACTGATGATGTGTTACTTTTAATTTCAAATTTTGCCATGGTTTGACCTACAAATAACAAAAGCCATACATATTGTTTGTCAAGTTATTTTTGCATTCAGGTAAAATAGTTTTACATCATTAATATGCTTCTATGCACAGAATATAAATATATGTACAGTACTGGGGTCACTGTGTGTAGTGTACCCAACAAGGACCCTAGCCATAGCTATGCTTTTTTATTCCGCTAAGTAGAGTATCATCTGAAAATCAAGTAGAGGCTATTCCAGTTCATCCAGACACTATCAAAACAAATCAGCAGTACACCTAGAAGCCTCTGAAAAGCTAGAGAGAGTTAAGGTTTTGTTTATACAGAGGGCTTCTCAGTGGATTGCTGATGTTACTTTTAATTCCAGATTCCATACTTTTTCAATTTCAGAAATAACTATACCAAAGATATTTCCTAATTAAAACAATATGCAAAAAGTATTTCCAATGCAAACCCTATTTATTGAACGTGTTATTAAAAGAGGGGCATTCTAGCCCTGGAGGATGCAATCATATTAATTAAACCTCTCTTCACGCTAATGCACAAATGCCGATGCAGGCTTCCCCAATTACCGGCCACCACCCCCCATATGACCAGTTACCACCTCCAATTGCGGCTATCAGGAGCCCCTGAAGAAGTCAGTTAGCGTGACGAAACGCATAGGGCATTGCATGTAGGGTTCTAGGGGGAGGCCAATGATACAGACTATGGGACAGGACTGATCTGTCCGAGTTTGGGGTGCGGCTCCTGATAGCCCCAATTGGAGTTGGTGACTGGTCGTACGGGTGGTGGTCGGTAATTGGGCAGGCCTGTATCTGCATTTGTGCATTAGCGTGGCTGTTGATAGCCTGCGAGTATTGAGATGACTAGTGCCGCTGGTATTCCTTTGAGTGAGTTGCACTCAGTAGCGCGGCTCTTGATAGCCGCAAGTGTTGAGATTGTCAGCGGTTGCCGCACTTTTTTAGGAGATTTACATGCAGCGTTGGTACCTGCACAATCACATAGTTCTTGATAGCCGCCATTGTTGATACTGCCAGTGCCATCCGTACTCCCCTGGGAGACCTGTATGCAACCTTTGAATGTTGCTGTGAATATATCCCTTGCGAAGGTTAGCGGGGGAGTTTAGAACACGGGGTTAAGAGTACAACACAGTAGTACCATGAGTTTTTGGCTTCTTTAGCCTACTTTTCTTCCTGTGAATGATTATAAAATAATGTGTATTGCTCACAAAACTCACCAGCTATAACCCTATACCCACTAAGAATGTTTTGCAAATGTGGAGGGAATAGAATGTACTGTATGTGCCTCTCACCACCCAAAGGACACAACCTGTGGGTGGCTTATTTAGCTGTGTTCAGCGAATGGGCTTATGGATATTAAACCACAAAAGAGGTACCAGTATCACCTCCCCTGAACTTTTCCACATTTTGTCACATTACAGCCACAAACATGAATCAATTTTATTGGAATTCCACGTGAAAGACCAATACAAAGTGGTGTACACGTGAGAAGTGAAACGAAAATCATACATGATTCCAAACATTTTTTACAAATAAATAACTGCAAAGTGGGGTGTGCGTAATTATTCAGCCCCGAGTCAATACTTTGTAGAACCACCTTTTGCTGCAATTACAGCTGCCAGTCTTTTAGGGTATGTCTCTCCCAGCTTTGCACATCTACAGACTGAAATCCTTGCCCATTCTTCTTTGCAAAACAGCTCCAGCTCAGTCAGATTAGATGGACAGCGTTTGTGAACAGCAGTTTTCAGATCTTGCCACAGATTCTCGATTGGATTTAGATCTGGACTTTGACTGGGCCATTCTAACACATGGATATGTTTTGTTTTAAAGCCATTCCATTGTTGCCCTGGCTTTATGTTTAGGGTCGTTGTCCTGCTGGAAGGTGAACCTCCGCCCCAGTCTCAAGTCTTTTGCAGACTCCAAGAGGAGACTGCCAATAAAGGTTAAGTTTTAAGGCACAGCACAAAACTCTTTCTTCTGTATATTATCCTATAATATCCTTAGCACCTGCTGGGGTCTAAATGCAGTACCTCCTCAAGTATTCTTAGAAAAAACAGATAATTTTGCATGTCCTCTCCCAAGGAAGCCCAGGAAACCCCCCCCCCCCTTTTGTTTCATTCAATGCCAAGAGTAGATTCATCCAGATACTTATCCTACACCAGGCATATATTACCCCTGTTTTTATGTGTAAAGCCAACATGTGGTCTAATGATAACTGTCCTAAATGCCAATCACCAGGTGCAAATTTCTTACACCTTATGTGGAGCCGTCCCACAGTTGTTCAATTCTGGAGTAAGGTGTGCAGATTGTTATCCGTGTCTACTACAATCCTAGTCCAGGTATCTCCCAAAATATGTTTACTTGGGGTTGTAACACACCTTACTAAATCTCATTATATACAGGTATCGGACCCGTTATCCAGAATGCTCGGGACCAAGGGTATTCTGGATAAGGGGTCTTTCCGTAATTTGGATCTCCATACCTTAAGTCTACTAAAAGATCAATAAAACATTGTTTAAACCCAATAGAATTATTTTGCATCCAATGAGGATTATTTATTTCTTAGTTGGGAACAATTACAAGGTACTGTTTTATTATTACAGAGATAAAGGAAATCAGTTTTAAAATTCTCAATTATTTGATTATAATGGAGTCTATGGGAGACAGGCTTTCCGTAATTCGGAGCTTTCTGGATAACGGGTTTCCGGATAAGGGATCCCATACCTGTACTAACATCAATAAGAGAATCACTATTCTTACCTCATAAATGTGCTTCTCTTAAATGGCTTTTAGGTGACCCCCTTTTGCGGGAGCATCTCACCTTGGCACATTTGGTATAGGTTTAGCAACGTCGGCTAGACTCTTCAGATTTGGAGGACACCCCAGATTAAGACCAATATTTTATCGTTGTGTATTATTACAATGGTATTCTTCATTGTGCCTTCTATTGATAACATGTAAAACCAAAAAAGCAATGAACTGTGCATATAGTTTTTGTTAATGTTTGTATTAAAAGCAATAAAAAAGATTATTAAAAAGGGGGTATTCTACCATTTTAAAAATATGGTTAATATAGGTCCCTTATAAATAATATCTATATAATAGATATTATATAATAATAATACTGCTAGATCATTCATATGTAGATATAAATGAACACGTTTGAAAACATTGTATTGCTTTTTTATTTTTATTGATCTTTAAAGATATAAAAATACATTTTAATCAAACAAACAATATCTAGTGTGATTTACTCATATTTTGTTATGTCTCAAACTTCTGTCAGCTACAAAAAAACTTTTTTTATTGTTCTTTAAGCTGGCTTTAGTACCCTGCAATTCCATATTGTGTTATGGGTTAGTTCTTCATTGTGCGTATACTCACTGCTATGCAGGAATACAGCAAACACTGCAACAAACTAAATTAGTAGGACGTTGTAACTTCTTTTTCTGAAAACGTTATCCACGTATTTCTCATTTTCCTTATTTTTATTTGTTAAAGGATAAGCAGTTAGACTTTCCATTCTACAAATGTTAGGCATAGATTTTGCATCTCCCTCTGAATGTTCTTTATAAGGACTAAGACTTCCTTGCATTGGAAAACACTAAAGTACTGTAAAGTACTGAACTCAGGCATAAGCTTGGCCAGAATTTCTAGTATAGGGTACTTGGTTGCAATTTTACAAGGGGAGTTTTGTAGGGTTATTATTTCTGCATTTAGTTCAGCAGATTCCCTTTTTAAAGTTTCTATTTCCTCAATAATGTTCTTCATAAACACCATGTCTTCTTCAAGATCCTTCTCGTATTCTGTAATACTGTCCCAAATTTCCATCATCAGTTGCACAATGATTTTCTTTTGTTCATTTTGTTGATTTCTAGAACCCTGTAATTCCTCGTTGTGGTCATGGGCTCAGTTTATTTTTGTGCACATCCTCACTGCCATGTAGGAAAGTAGTAAGACCTGCTACAAGTAAAATGAATATAACAATGAATCTTTTTGGTATATAGATGTTATCCATCTTATAATTCCAACTTGATTTTCTTGGGTTTAAAAAAAAAAACATCAAGTTCAATCCTTCCAAGTGAAACCAGCACACACAAACCTAAACTGGCCTATCAATACACTCACACACATCAACTATATATACCAACATCAATTTAATAGTAGATTTTAGTATCACATCAATAGCCTTGGATATTATGCTTGCTCAAGAAATTATCCAAGCCTCTCTTAAAGCATAAGTCAACCGAAATGAAAATATGATGATTGTTGGATGCCCAATAGTGGGCAGAGCTGTGAACAGCCAATCAGATTTTACCTATTGAAATCCAACCTGCTGCCATTCTCACAGTATTAACACCAGGGTCCCCAAACTTTTCACAGTTGGTCACTAGGGGACTGCAGTTTTAGTTTTGAAAATGGGTGGAGTAACCAACAGGCAATCAAATTTCACCTATTGATTCTTATTTGTTTGATGCCAGAGTTCAAAAACTTTGCACAGTCAGCCGCTGGGTGACTACATATTCAGGGTTCGAACAAGTGAGAGGAGCCACCAACAGGCAATCCATTTCCACTCATTAAATTTAATTGGTTTATATTTCATTATTTAAGTATTAATTCTAGGATTGTTAAACATTCCAAAGTTAGTCACTGGGTATTTGCCGTTCAAAATGAGAAAAAAGTGGATGGAGCCACCAACAGCCAATCACATTTCACCTATTTACTTCCAATGGTGAAGTGTAAAATGCTGTCAGTCTCACAATTTTTATGCCAATCAGATTTCATGCATTGAATTTTATTGGTTTAAATTTAAAATGTTGTCATTCTCACACTATGCCAGGGTGCCCACTGTTTGTCACTGGGTGACTTCAACCCAAGGTCAGAAAAAGTGGGCGCACCCACCAACCACCAATCGTAATTTACCTATTGACTTTTATTGGTTTAAATTTAAATTGCTGCCGTTCTTTAACTATTAATCCTAGGGTCCCTAAACTTTGCAGAGTTAGTCAATGGGTAACTGCAGTTCCAAGTTAGAAAAAGGGGATGGAGCCACCAACCGCCAATCATATGTCACTTTCATTGACTTTCAGTGGGGAAATTTAAATTGCTGCCATTCAGACACTATTAAAACCAGGGTCCCCAAACTTTGCACAGTTGTTTTTACTATATAACTGTGGTCCAAGATTAGAAAAAGTGGGCGGAGCCAACAACAGATCAGATTTCATTCAGTGACTTCACATTTTTCAACCCAACATGAAGTTCACAAATACCCTTCTAATTACAGATAGTAATGTATAGTATTCAAGTCAGTGTGTACAATATACCAAATCATCATAGGTAGGGAGCCTCCCAGCCTATATTTTGGTGGAAAAAAAAATTTGACCACCTATCCGAATAGAAAACAAGAATAAGAAAACCCTAAAAAGTGGCGCTCCATTAACCATAAATGGAGAAACACAATACTGCAATACTGGGAATGCCTACCACTCATTATATGGTGTAATGTGTAGATTCATAAATATACAGTACACAAAAGTGCACAAGGATCACTAATACTATTTCTTATCATTTTAATACAAAAATAAATCATGTATGGAAAAACAAAACACTGCAATAAAAACACATTTTCTCAGCTAGCCTACTGCACATTATCAAAATTTGAGATTAGAGCTTGTCACAGAAAATGTACCCACTTTCCAGCCCCCTGCCCACCTTGCAAGCATTCTCCCTGCTATATCCTGACTGCAGCATTTCCTTTAAGTCAGACAGGCTCCCCCGTGCTTCAAGCCTGAATGCATTATTTACTACACCAAATTCTATTCCCTCCATACTTTGCTATACACCGCCACTGTCACTGCTGCTAGGGACCCAATTATGACCAACCTTAACAGTGAGCCTTGTTCCATAAGTGTGTAGGGCAGGGGTTACCTGTGAGCCACGCTCTTGGGGAGCAACACAAACATGAAAAATGTTCCCGGGGGCCAAATAAGGGCTGTGATTGGCTATTTGGTAGCTCCTATGTGGACTGGCAGCCTAAAATTCCTTTTAGTACATTACAGGGTGAGGAAAAATGCAGTAGATACAGCTGTGTAGTAATTCAAATAAAAACACCATCTGTCTTGTCTGAAGCTATTACAAAACCGTCTGTCAGAATCCTGTCTGTTCTTGCAGTAGCGTTGTACCCTGAGTCACAGCTTTAATCTGTTCTGTGGAGGGTTGAATGCTTCCCAGGTTTTCAACATGTGGGCAGGCCAGGATGCCCATAAACATGACAAATGGCTGTGACAAGTCTGGGGGGATTGTGTTGTTTGTTCTTATAGTTTGTATGTGTTATAGGTGTGATATTATTTTTAGGCTACTTAGGAAAACCAAAACTGTCAGTCAGATCTGCTGCTAATTGTGTTTTGTTTTTATCCTTTATTTTATACAACACCAACATTTTTTTTGCAGCACAGGGAATGTTTACTCTCAGTCCAAGCCCTGTCAGTATTGCGGTTTTATGTCACCAACACACATTTATACTCACACACACTTACAGGTCAATTTAATCTTAAACACTAAACCTGCTTGATTGTGTGGAGGAAATCTGTGTGATTACAGGGAGAGTATAAGTAAATATATATTTTATACTATTTCACATGCATGGTCTTTACAGTGCTCTGGTAGCCAAGGTTGGGGATATAGATCAGATAACCTACAAGGATAGATTGGAATATAGATTATTGGACTGTAAAGACAGGAGTGAAAGGCCACAAAGACAATAAATGGAAGCAATGACACGAGATATAATAAGATGAAATAACCATTTTTTTAATGGTATCATGCTCCACAGCTAAAAAAAAACAAACAAAAATAAACACCTGATGCAAAATGCATCGCAAACCTGGGCAGTTTAGATACAGGAGACTCTGTTATACTGCCACCTTCTGGCTGCAAATAGAATACTACAGTATACACAGCCATTTAGATAAATACATGAACTCATGAGTCTTTAATACATGTGATTTTAGCAAGAAATTTTAAAGTAATGCATGTAAACAGTGTGTTTGAGAAGAAAGTACTGCATTTGCTCATAAAATCCTAATTGTACCAAAACCACTTGGATGCAAAACTTAAAAACAGATGGTGCTGTTGGCATTGCTGGTCCTCAGTTAAAAAAAACAAGGTGGCCCTGTACTAGAAGTAGCTTCCATGAATTGTCTGCAATTCTCTTGATTAAAGTTACACTGGATAATGGGGACATCCTTTGGAACTGTCATTTATTTTGTAATTATGTAATGTGTTTTTCTACAGTTTAGGAGTTATGGTTTTATCTGATTGCTTCTGTCCCCAACATTTAGGCAGTGGTTTGAATAGAAAAATGATGAATAGGAGAGGGCCTGGCTAGAGAAAGAAGAACAAAGAAGAATCTAGCCAGAGAATAATATTGGTTGCCGAGTACTGCTGACCCTGGCAATCAGACAGCTTTTTAAATTTAGGTAAAAAAGGAATAGAATAGAAAGGGAAATAATTTTCTATATTAATTTAACATACTCCTTTGTTATAAGGTGAGATGCACCTTACAACAAGGTACTAATGAAAACAGACATAACTACTGGCTTCCAGAGTTTAGTTGAGTTCAACGGCAATGGCACATTTCAGGAATTTCAGGTGCATTAAGCACAGTGGTTTAAAGTAGCCCAATCATGCTGCATGAAGGGTTAACATGTGCATGCACAATTCTAAGAAGGTCTGTATATGCCTTGCAGAAAACAGGAATTCATTAAAGTAGCTGCTGAAGCTTATTTTATTTTACCCTTCACTGCACAAAAGTCCACCAAAACCATCTCCATTCATTTGCATGAGAATTGCTGTGAGCTAAACTCTGTAAGAACTTGTGAGTGCATTCCCTAGACTAGAGCATTGTTCACATTAACTTTACAGAACTGTTTACATAGGATATCCTGTGCCAGGCATTGACAACTTGTTTGATCCAACCTCTCTCTACTGCTATAGAATGGTACCTGTTTGTTTTTATTAGAAATAAGGCTGCCTTAAGCTTTGCTGCTCAGGAGCCCAAAACCTTTCCATGTCACGTTGCTCTTAGCAAGGCCACTTTCTGGGTTTCTCACATAATATCATATGGTTTAGTACCAGTTGACTGAAGTACAGCAGGTAATTACATTATTTACAAGGGAACTTAACCTAGCAATGAGATGCCTTTAAGATTGGCATCTATTGTGGGCAAGTTATTTAAAAACTTGTTAAAGTGATACTGACACCAAAATAATTATTTTCAAAAAAATGATTCTACTTCCAAACATACCTATAAGTCATGTGGACCGTTTTTTTTTCCAGAAAGCCCTTGTTGTCTAAATAAAAACATCATAAGATTACTCAAAAGAGCATGTCTGGCAGAATGGCATTATGAGTACTAATCAGCATGGCTTCATGAAAAGCAGAGCTTGTCAAACTAATGTCCAACTAATTGACCTATTAGTCAGGAAATTGGCCATTGATGATGTTTTAATTATATTGTGCCAAGGCTTTTGATACAGTGTCACGCTGATGTGTAATTGTAAACTATGGTCTAATGGTATTAGTGGTGATATTTCTTTGTTTTCTTTCCATAAAGATATTGTGTACAGAGTGTAGTTTTACAATAAAAGCTGTGAAGTGGAATTCTCTCTCTGAATCAGTTGTACTGGCAGATACATTAGAAAGCTTCAAGAAGGGGTTGGGTGGCTTTTTAGCAACTGAGGAAAGACGGGTTACTGAAATGAACTCCTATTACAAAGTTAATCAAGGGGCTGATCCAATCCCCTTTCTTCATCAGGAAAGAATTTTCCCCTTGATTTATGCTGGAGATGGCTGTGCACATGTTATTTTTACATTCCTCTCAGTAAGCTGGAAGTTAGGCCGGTTTTGCTTGAACAAAAGGTTATGCTTGATTGACACTTGTCACTTGGCAACCAAATATTTACAGTAAAAGTCATTTTGCCCTGGAATTGGTTCCGAGTGAGTTTGTGTTGGCTTGTCCCCTTCTATCTGAGGTGCAATTTACCCCAGTGCCTGAAATGATCATCTAGGTAAGGAAATCTATGAACAAACAGGAAGTGTAAGAAGTTTTAGAAGTTAAATCTAAGATACCAATTTATTAATGAACAGTAAATCAGTTAAACATGTATTTACCAAACTGGGAACAATGTGCAAATACTTGGGTGGGTATTAGTTGTACTGCTAAACTGCCCTTAGCCCATATGTTCCACTGCTCAAGCAATCACATGAGAGATAAATATGTCAATTTCTCATCACTTTCCTGGCTGTAAGAATGTATTGCTTGGCATTCATTTAACAAATGGGGAAAACAGGCTGACCAGTGGAAAATACTTCAGGCTCCCAGTTTCAATCTTTACTAAATCTGGCCCTTAATTTAACTTATAAATTGATTGGCAAGGACACTTTGCCAGCCTTATTTCTTAGTTTTAAGGAAATAGCTCACAAGCTTTATTTCACCAAACATGGGTGCAACCAATAGTATTGGTGAGTAAAAATAGTATTAGTATTAATAACATGTACAGTGGAGGAAATAATTATTTGACCCCTCACTGATTTTGTAAGTTTGTCCAATGACAAAGAAATGAAAAGTCTCAGAACAGTATCATTTCAATGGTAGGTTTATTTTAACAGTGGCAGATAGCACATCAAAAGGAAAATCGAAAAAATAACTTTAAATAAAAGATAGCAACTGATTTGCATTTCATTGAGTGAAATAAGTTTTTGAACCCCTACCAACCATTAAGAGTTCTGGCTCCCACAGAGTGGTTAGACACTTCTACTCAATTAGTCAACCTCATTAAGGACACCTGTCTTAACTAGTCACCTGTATAAAAGACACCTGTCCACAGAATCAATCAATCAAGCAGACTCCAAACTCTCCAACATGGGAAAGACCAAAGAGCTGTCCAAGGATGTCAGAGACAAAATTGTAGACCTGCACAAGGCTGGAATGGGCTACAAAACCATTAGCAAGAAGCTGGGAGAGAAGGTGACAACTGTTGGTGCGATTGTTCGAAAATGGAAGGAGCACAAAATGACCATCAATCGACCTCGCTCTGGGGCTCCACGCAAGATCTCACCTCGTGGGCTGTCAATGATTCTGAGAAAGGTGAAAAAGCATCCTAGAACTACACGGGAGGAGTTAGTTAAAGACCTCAAATTAGCAGGGACCACAGTCACCAAGAAAACCATTGGAAACACATTACACCGCAATGGATTAAAATCCTGCAGGGCTCGCAAGGTCCCCCTGCTCAAGAAGGCACATGTGCAGGCCCGTCTGAAGTTTGCCAATGAACACCTGAATGATTCTGTGAGTGACTGGGAGAAGGTGCTGTGGTCTGATGAGACCAAAATAGAGCTCTTTGGCATTAACTCAACTCGCTGTGTTTGGAGGAAGAAAAATGCTGCCTATGACCCCCAAAACACCGTCCCCACCGTCAAGCATGGGGGTGGAAACATTTTGCTTTGGGGGTGTTTTTCTGCTAAGGGCACAGGACAACTTATTCGCATTAACGGGAAAATGGACGGAGCCATGTATCGTGAAATCCTGAACGACAACCTCCTTCCCTCTGCCAGGAAACTGAAAATGGGTCGTGGATGGGTGTTCCAGCACGACAATGACCCAAAACATACAGCAAAGGCAACAAAGGAGTGGCTCAAGAAGAAGCACATTAAGGTCATGGAGTGGCCTAGTCAGTCTCCGGACCTTAATCCAATAGAAAACCTATGGAGGGAGCTCAAGCTCAGAGTTGCACAGAGACAGCCTCGAAACCTTAGGGATTTAGAGATGATCTGCAAAGAGGAGTGGGACCAACATTCCTCCTAAAATGTGCGCAAACTTGGTCATCAATTACAAGAAACGTTTGACCTCTGTGCTTGCAAACAAGGGTTTTTCCACTAAGTATTAAGTCTTTTTTTGTTAGAGGGTTCAAAAACTTATTTCACTCAATGAAATGCAAATCAGTTGCTATCTTTTATTTAAAGTTATTTTTTCGATTTTCCTTTTGATGTGCTATCTGCCACTGTTAAAATAAACCTACCATTGAAATGATACTGTTCTGAGACTTTTCATTTCTTTGTCATTGGACAAACTTACAAAATCAGTGAGGGGTCAAATAATTATTTCCTCCACTGTATTTATAAAGTGCCACCATATTCTGCAGTGCTGTGAATAGGTGTAAACATTGAACATACATAATACATACAAAAATACAACCAATAGCCGATATGAGTCAAATATAGCCCTATCAATAGAGCTTACACTCTAAAATGTGAATGTTTATGTGTACAAATATATGATATATTGACGTTTATTTGCCACTGTGCTGCATGACAGCTGATCTCATTTAGTGTGTTTTTGTTTCCAGGAGGAAGTCAGTATGACCAGCAGCACATTATATTGAATCCTTTCACAGAGGGTAAACTGACACAGTTGTGGGAAGTGTGCGTTCTGTAAGGAGAGTCACTGTGGATCTGAGGAACAAGCAAGACTGCTTTTGGTCTGACCTGCACTGTATGTATGCACTGCTGCTAAGAGAAGAAACTCCAACAGATTCCTCAACAAACCAATGCCTGTGGAAATCTGCAAGTCAACCCTGACCAGCCCAGTGCCATAATGGACCTTTTCATTAAGGATGTTACTTTATATATTGTTTCAAACTGTAGGTGATCTTTCCTATAAGTTGAATTTGGACTGATCTCCCCTGAACATGGCAACAATTAAATTCATCGAATCATGTGCCAGGAGTGAACAGGACTGCCTTATCATACCAGTTTTCCTGCAGCTGTAAATATATTTTTGTCAGATATGCAAAAAAAGAAATGCACATTTTATTTTGGCACAGACACTGCTTACAATCCTGAAACAAAAATGTAATTTTACAAATACACCACCATTTTGTACCAACTTGATTTGCAATCAAAACTTGTTTACCATGTGGGATTCTGCAACTTTGGTGTTTGAAGCCCCTTAAATTAAGGGATATGTCAAAACCTAGAGAGTGTTTCACCCACAGGCCTGTCCCTTTGCTGGGATGTTCAGATGTCAGATTTCTGTTGGGTTGTATTATATCAGAATATGTATGCAACATAGGGCTACAATAATTTCCCTTTAAAGACACTAAAATGATTGCAACACTATGGAGATTTAAGCCATCCATGGTGCATTCTTTTTAATATCTTCTTTTATGATGTTATTGTGACCTATGGCTACTACTCTTTATTGGGTCTCCTAGTCAAGGGGGTGTAAAGAAATGTAACTAAGCAAAACACAAATAACATGTTAGTTGAAACAAAGTCCATGACCATTGGATCACAAGCCCCTAAAACTTGCAATTTCCTTTTTGCTTTTTCCTTGCCCAGCCATGTCCCTTAATATTTACATTTTGGAATGTTGGCCACTGTACTAAAATATTGGCATGGGTGCCATTACGGCCTCTACACCCCCTGTAGTTTTGACAGTGCATAAAACTAAAAGGACCCTCTGGACCATAAAAAAGGGGCCTAAGACCCTCCAAAAACCTATGAATCCTTTCCTAGAGCATTCCACATCATCAGTTAAGTGAAAGTAATGTTTATTAGGAATCAACGCTTTGCACCGTTTGTAGTGAAGTGCATTATTTTATCACAGAGGTAATGGATTCACAGATATGAATTCCTGTCTGCATCTTAAAAGGTTTAGCTCACTGTGTACACAGCACATTCCTTCTTTGCCTAGACACTTGTACTAATGAGTGGAAGTATATCCTGTAAGGGAACCTCAATAGGGTTTTAAATAGGGTTTTCTCATCCTATAAATACCAGCACTCAGTGAATAAATCCTCTGTGCACTTAATGCCTCTCCTCGTTCAAGTACAAGAAAATAAAACCACTACTTTGAAACAGGGCACTGCCACACCAACTTTAACTTTTCAAATCTGCTGACAAATATATTTTTATAACCAGTGCCATTATATTTGATATTGTTCCTAACTACATGGTTATTTTTGATAATGGGAACTTCGCAACAACCAATCGCTTCTGAAGCAGCTATACATGTTGAGTGTGATTAATACCAATTTATTGAGAAATCTTCTATCAAGATTGGCAGCAAGTGTCCATGTGGGTTACTTGCCTGAAATAAATTATATCAGTGTGCCGTTGTGTTGGAGACAAAAAGAAGGGTTGGTGAAAGAGTGATCTGATTTGCTCTGAAGCCTGACTTAGATCCTACCCCCAGCTAATAACTAACATGTAGATGAGCTGCATTTTCTTTTAACTCTCTCTTGGCATCAGATTTTATTGCATGGGGGGGGTTAAATGTACAAGTACAAGCATAATTACAGAGGTGCACAGGCTGCCTGGATGGAATGTACAGTGTGTGTCACTTCTGGTACACATAGGGCTCTATGTTCACACTGAGGAGGGCCATTTCTGGCTTGTAGCAGTCAAACCAGTTTTATAACACTAGCTTTACATGGTCGGGTTGATATAGAATATTATATCAATCCGACCATGTTAAGCTAGTGTTATAAGACTGGTTGGACTGCTGTCAAAATCATCACACTAGCTGCAAAGTCTGTAGGTAGACCAAAGATATAGTTAAGATATAAGGTGTATACTGTGCTTATATACTGTATAAGATATAGCAACAAGGTAACAGTGGCAATGGCCACTGTCAGTGGAACTGCACCATAATGCTAACGTGAAATAAACACTGGAAGTTTACTACTTTATTATAGTCATTTGTTACAGATTTGGTTAAAAAAATTTTTTTGTGTTTATCCTTGTGTCTATGAAACTTGTGGATATTTTTCTATACACTCAACAGTTTTAAAACCTGCTTTTTGAAAATAAACATCTGTAAGATAACTTTAATGTGCTATGGATTTTTTTAAAGGTGAACACATTTTCTGCCAAGTGTGCTAAATGTTACACCATTGTGTTGCACATTCACATAGAGATGCAGTCAGGACATGGGTTTTAAATAGGCCCTGGCATTTTCAGCACACAGAGGCCCAAACAGACCCCCACCAGCCCACTAAATAGTGACTGTATGTGGCATCTATCAGCAGCCCCTCTGGTATTTGTCAGAACTCACAGATTCACATATGCACTATGGCTTACTCATTAGTTCAGCTGTAAGTATCAATGAAGTCCTTATTCCATTAGCAGTGGCATAAATAGAAGTCACTAGCAAAATCTTTTCAGGGTGCCCCAAACCTTGTGGAAGATGACACCGTTGCTAACATATGGTGAAACCTCATGTCAATCAGAACCCTAAAGGGCCCCAGTAGTTTCTCTGTTTTATTTACCTGTTATTATTCTCCTGCACGTTGGATAGTGACCAAATGAGAACAGGCGTGCTTCCATAAAATATACCATAACTATTCATAAAATTGATTAAATGTTAGTTATAAAAAGGTATTTCATTGACCAGTATAAAGCTTAATCAACTCACAAAGAAACTGTTTGGCCACAAGTTTAGAACTGTTGTAACTTTCGTGTGCTTGGGACCCCAGAGATAGCTATGACTGCAAGGCAACATACTGCAGGGTTATGGGATAAAATGACCAGCGCCCGCTTGATCTGTTCCATCACTTGCATTTTTTGTTTTGAAAATGTTCTCCTTTTAAGCACCAACTCTCTAGCTTAAAGGGGAAAAAATTACACTACATTCCAGGGGGAAGAGGGGCACCTTTAGGAGTGTAGGTGATGCAGTTGAGGAGAGTGGCCTGTGCAGGGGCCCCATTGTTTTAAAGGTTTATTTTTCCCTTCATCATACAGTGGAGGAAATAATTATTTGACCCCTCACTGATTTTGTAAGTTTGTCCAATGACAAAGAAATGAAAAGTCTCAGAACAGTATCATTTCAATGGTAGGTTTATTTTAACAGTGGCAGATAGCACATCAAAAGGAAAATCGAAAAAATAACTTTAAATAAAAGATAGCAACTGATTTGCATTTCATTGAGTGAAATAAGTTTTTGAACCCTCTAACAAAAAAAGACTTAATACTTAGTGGAAAAACCCTTGTTTGCAAGCACAGAGGTCAAACGTTTCTTGTAATTGATGACCAAGTTTGCGCACATTTTAGGAGGAATGTTGGTCCACTCCTCTTTGCAGATCATCTCTAAATCCCTAAGGTTTCGAGGCTGTCTCTGTGCAACTCTGAGCTTGAGCTCCCTCCATAGGTTTTCTATTGGATTAAGGTCCGGAGACTGACTAGGCCACTCCATGACCTTAATGTGCTTCTTCTTGAGCCACTCCTTTGTTGCCTTTGCTGTATGTTTTGGGCCATTGTCGTGCTGGAACACCCATCCACGACCCATTTTCAGTTTCAGGGAAGGAGGTTGTCGTTCAGGATTTCACGATACATGGCTCCGTCCATTTTCCCGTTAATGCGAATAAGTTGTCCTGTGCCCTTAGCAGAAAAACACCCCCAAAGCAAAATGTTCCCACCCCCATGCTTGACGGTGGGGACGGTATTTTGGGGGTCATAGGCAGCATTTTTCTTCCTCCAAACACAGCGAGTTGAGTTAATGCCAAAGAGCTCTATTTTGGTCTCATCAGACCACAGCACCTTCTCCCAGTCACTCACAGAATCATTCAGGTGTTCATTGGCAAACTTCAGACGGGCCTGCACATGTGCCTTCTTGAGCAGGGGGACCTTGCGAGCCCTGCAGGATTTTAATCCATTGCGGTGTAATGTGTTTCCAATGGTTTTCTTGGTGACTGTGGTCCCTGCTAATTTGAGGTCATTAACTAACTCCTCCCGTGTAGTTCTAGGATGCTTTTTCACCTTTCTCAGAATCATTGACACCCCACGAGGTGAGATCTTGCGTGGAGCCCCAGAGCGAGGTCGATTGATGGTCATTTTGTGCTCCTTCCATTTTCGAACAATCGCACCAACAGTTGTCACCTTCTCTCCCAGCTTCTTGCTAATGGTTTTGTAGCCCATTCCAGCCTTGTGCAGGTCTACAATTTTGTTTCTGACATCCTTGGACAGCTCTTTGGTCTTTCCCATGTTGGAGAGTTTGGAGTCTGCTTGATTGATTGATTCTGTGGACAGGTGTCTTTTATACAGGTGACTAGTTAAGACAGGTGTCCTTAACCAGGTGTCTAACCACTCTGTGGGAGCCAGAACTCTTAATGGGTTGGTAGGGGTTCAAAAACTTATTTCACTCAATGAAATGCAAATCAGTTGCTATCTTTTATTTAAAGTTATTTTTTCGATTTTCCTTTTGATGTGCTATCTGCCACTGTTAAAATAAACCTACTATTGAAATGATACTGTTCTGAGACTTTTCATTTCTTTGTCATTGGACAAACTTACAAAATCAGTGAGGGGTCAAATAATTATTTCCTCCACTGTATATGAATATATCCTGGACATAAAGGGTTACTATATAGCATTGTACTTACTGGGAAATACCTACAGTGGCTTGCAAAAGTATTTGGCCCCCTTGAACTTTTCCACATTTTGTCACATTACAGCCACAAACATGAATCAATTTTATTGGAATTCCACGTGAAAGACCAATACAAAGTGGTGTACACGTGAGAAGTGGAAAGAAAATCATACATGATTCCAAACATTTTTTACAAATAAATAACTGCAAAGTGGGGTGTGCTTAATTATTCAGCCCCCTGAGTCAATACTTTGTAGAACCACCTTTTGCTGCAATTACAGCTGCCAGTCTTTTAGGGTATGTCTCTACCAGCTTTGCACATCTACAGACTGAAATCCTTGCCCATTCTTCTTTGCAAAACAGCTCCAGCTCAGTCAGATTAGATGGGAACAGCAGTTTTCAGATCTTGTTACAGATTCTCGATGGGATTTAGATCTGGACTTTGACTGGGCCATTCTAACACATGGATATGTTTTGTTTTAAACCATTCCATTGTTGCCCTGGCTTTATGTTTAGGGTTGTTGTCCTGCTGGAAGGTGAACCTCTGCCCCAGTCTCAAGTCTTTTGCAGACTCCAAGAGGTTTTCTTCCAAGATTGCCCTGTATTTGGCTCCATCCATCTTCCCATCAACTCTGACCAGCTTCCCTGTCCCTGCTGAAAAGAAGCACCCCCAGAGCATGATGCTGCCACCACCATATTTGACAGTGGGGATGGTGGGTTCAGAGTGATGTGCAGTGTTAGTTTTCCGTCACACATAGCGTTTTGCATTTTGGCCAAAAAGTTCCATTTTGGTCTCATCTGACCAGAGCACCTTCTTCCACATGTTTGCTGTGTCCCCCACATGGCTTGTGGCAAACTGCAAACGGGACTTCTTATGGTTTTCTGTTAACAATGGCTTTCTTCTTGCCACTCTTCCATAAAGGCCAACTTTGTGCAGTGCACGACTAATAGTTGTCCTATGGACAGATTCCCCCATCTGAGCTGTAGATCTCTGCAGCTCGTCCAGAGTCACCATGGGCCTCTTGGCTGCATTTCTGATCAGCGCTCTCCTTGTTTGGCCTGTGAGTTTAGGTGGACGGCCTTGTCTTGGTAGGTTTACAGTTGTGCCATACTCCTTCCATTTCTGAATGATCGCTTGAACAGTGCTCCGTGGGATGTTCAAGGCTTTGAAAATCTTTTTGTAGCCTAAGCCTGCTTTAAATTTCTCAGTAACTTTATCCCTGACCTGTCTGGTGTGTTCTTTGGACTTCATGATGTTGTTGCTCCCAATATTCTTTTAGACAACCTCTGAGGCCGTCACAGAGCAGCTGTATTTGTACTGACATTAGATTACACACAGGTGCACTCTATTTAGTCATTAGCACTCATCAGGCAATGTCTATGGGCAACTGACTGCACTCAGACCAAAGGGGGCTGAATAATTACGCACACCCCACTTTGCAGTTATTTATTTGTAAAAAATGTTTGGAATCATGTATGATTTTCGTTCCACTTCTCACGTGTACACCACTTTGTATTGGTCTTTCACGTGGAATTCCAATAAAATTGATTCATGTTTGTGGCTGTAATGTGACAAAATGTGGAAAAGTTCAAGGGGGCCGAATACTTTTGCAAGCCACTGTATGCTGGCATAATTCCCTGGTACATGTGCACAGGCTTTGAGTGCACCTAGGGAGTTGCCCCTGCTAAGGAAAGTTGCAGTAAGTTTGGATAGGTGCACTAATATCATGACACCTCTCTCCCCACACACACAATCTTACCACAACAATACACAGCCCAACTGACACCTTGGAAATATATATGCTTTTGTCATATGTACTGCAGACACCAATAATTGCACAATATATTTGGATATGATCTGTCCATGCCAGTGACTAGTTTTTGTAGCTTATGGTGGTACCCAGAGAAATGTCATTTAACCAGAGCTGGGGGTTTTTGACCAGTATGTGCCAGTGACTATACGTCATATGCCCTATAAAGCTATTGTGAGGTGCAAGATAAGTCACACTGGGGTCTTCTGATTTGTTCAGGGCCAATGACTGCAAACAGTGTGGGACTGGGGTGTGCAAGGCCCACTACCCCAGGTGCTCCCCAATCCCCCTCAGGGGCTCTTGCTGGCCTGCTCACCCACCACCAGCCCCTGATCCTTTTTATATTTATATCTTAATATTTATATATTATATTTAAATCTTAACTTCACCACTAGTCCCTTTAAAATAATAACACTCTCTTAAATAAGTCAGCAGTGACTTCTTATGGCCCTGCCAAAAAGTGTATACTATTATGAACTATAAAATTACAGACTGTACTAACTGCTTTATTTCAGTGTATCATAAGGCAATACACACAACAGAAATTAGCAACTAGGCAATAGCATGAAATCAATTAACACAACTCATGTTATAGCATCTCTAAGCAAGGGAAGGGGAACTGGATTGGTTGGTTTGAGAAGAAAATGCTGAGAAATTGTAATATTTAAATCACTAGGATTTGAACATTCTTGTTATCTGGAGCACAAAAGGACAAGATCAGCATGAAGAAGGATTATTAAGGGTGAACTTGGGCTCTATTTTCACCTTCAGTTAATGTGTATTGGATTTTAAGTAAGATATACAGGAAGGGAAGTGAGCTGATAACAGGCAGGGAATTATCTATGTCAGATAAGAAATTATGCTTGTACCAACATTGTATGTGCTCCTTATCAACATACTCATTCTACCTGTTTGTCCAATTTACAATTTATGGATGATCATAGTTACATAGGGTTGAAAAAAGACCAGAGTCCATCAAGTTCAACCCATCCAAGTAAACCCAGCACACACAACCCACACCTACCAATCCATACACCCACATACACAAACCACACATACAACCACCAACACTAACTGTAGATATTAGTATCACAATAGCCTTGGATATTCTGATTGTTCAAGACTCATCCAGGCCCCTCTTAAAGGCATTAACAGAATCTGCCATTACCACATCTCTAGGAAGGGCATTCCACAACCTCACTGCCCTCACCGTGAAAAACCACCTACGCTGCTTCAAATGGAAGCTCCGTTCCTCTAATCTAAAGGGGTGACCTCTGGTGCGTTGATTGTTTTTATGGGAAAAAAGAACATCCCCCTACTGCCTATAATCCCCTCTAATGTACTTGTACAGAGTAATCATGTCCCCTCGCAAGCGCCTCTTTTCCAGAGAAAACAACCCCAACCTCGACAGTCTAACCTCATAGTTTAAATCTTCCATCCCCTTTACCAGTTTAGTTGCACGTCTCTGCACTCTCTCCAGCTCATTAATATCCTTCTTAAGGACTGGAGCCCAAAACTGCACTGCATACTCAAGGTGAGGCCTTACCAGGGACCTATAAAGGGGCAAAATTATGTTCTCATCCCTTGAGTCAATGCCCTTTTTTATACAAGACAGCACTTTATTTGCTTTAGGAGCCACAGAATGACACTGCCTGGAATTAGACAACTTGTTATCTACAAAAACCCCTAGATCCTTCTCCATTAAGGAAACCCCCAACACACTACCATTCAGTAGATAGTTCGCATTTATATTATTTCTACCAAAATGCATAACTTTGCACTTATCAACATTGAACCTCATTTTCCAGTTTGCTGCCCAGTTTTCCAGTTTTGTCAAATCGCTCTGCAAAGCGGCAGCATCCTGCATGGAACTTATATTTTTGCATCAGCAAAAATAGAAACAGTACTGTCTATGCCCTCCTCCAGGTCATTAATAAACAAGTTAAAAAGCAAAGGACCAAGGACTGACCCCTGCGGTACTCCACTAACCACACTGGTCCAATTAGAAAATGTTCCATTTACCACCACTCTTTGTAATCTATCCTTCAGCCAGTTCTCTATCCAATTACAAATATTATGTTCAAGGCCAATATTCCTCAATTTGATCATTAACCTTCTGTGAGGTACTGTATCAAACGCTTTAGCAAAGTCCAAGTAGATGACATCAACTGCCATTCCAGCATCGAGGTTTCTACTCACCTCCTCATAAAAGGTGACTAAATTAGTCTGGCAAGATCTGTTACACATAAAACCATGCTGGCACAAACTAATAGTATTGTGAACTGCAATGTATTCAAGTACCCTATCCCTTATTACCCCTTCCAAAAATTTTCCTACTACTGATGTCAGACTAACAGGCCTATAGTTCAGGCTGAGAACGGGATCCCTTTTTAAATAACGGCACCACATTAGCAATCCGCCAATCCGCGGATCATGGGAAACAAACCTATGTTCCATGGGCATCAAGAAGGGACCCCTAATATAAGAGCAAACCCCCTAGCCCACTGCCTATAGAAAACAGTAAAATTCAAGGCCTGACATTTAACATAGGTCCTGGACACCCCTAGCACTTGATCCCAGCACACTAATTCATTTTAACCCTTTAAGTGCCAGCCGAATTCGTCATTTCGGTTCCCCCCAGTGCCAGACGTTTTTTAAGCATTTTGTACTCATTCACTTTAACAATGTTTTTTGGTAGGAAAACCTCCACGAAACTAGGGAAATTATATATCGTTTTTTTCGTCACTAATTGGGCTTCGACATACATACCAAATTTTATAACTTTTCTGGAGATATGATGTGTATTTTGGGTGAAATATGTAAAAAAAAAATAAAATTATGAAAAATTTCTGTATATTTTGAGGTTTTTTTCCATAGAAAAGTTAATTTTACTCACTTTTTTTTATTGTTTGTAAAAGCCCTGATACTCCCAATTCCAACGATACCAAATATGTGGTGGTACCCCACAGTTCCTGTCCAGAAGTAACCCCCAAACTAAGGCAATACTTAGTACAATATCACACCAGAACAAAGCAGAAAAGCGCTTGTAACAGTTAATGCAGCATAACTTATATGTAAATCTAAAATATCCCCTCATGTTTGGTATCTTTAGAAACTACAGACCTTCAGGTTTCTAGGTGCAATGTAGTTTTCACTCAAAAGCCAAATACCTTTTGTCAGTGCATTGTGAAATTTGGAACTTTTTATGACATTTTTTTTTTTTTTCTAAAACGTAAACTTGGACGCATGATCAAATGTGGATTTGACAAAAAAAAATCTCATAAAAATTTTCTAACAAAGGCATATTTGAAAGACAAACTTCTCCTGAATAAAATGATGCCCCATATGTATGGGTGCACATAAAGACATGGGCACCAAACACTCCAAAGCAGGGGCAATGCACAAGGGCAATTACAGCTAAAAATGTGGGGGCTGCGCTCTATGTGCACTTCCTGCAGTTTTTCAGTGTTAACCCCCCCTACCTGTGAAATAACCCCCACAAACTATATATTTCTGAAAAGTGCACACCTTCAGCTATTCAGAGACACCACTCTTCTCTTTCTACATGGAAAATTGTGGCCGCAGTCCCTTGCAGAAGTCAGCGCTTTGGTCAGAAATCAAGGAAAAACCAGATAAAAACCTAGATTTCTCCCCAAAATCTCCATGGCAACTACCAAAAACTTACTAACCATCAATCTGCAAGTTCCCCTGAATAAAACGATACCCCATATGTATGGGTGCACATAAAGACGTGGCCACCAAATGCCCCAAAACAGGGGCAATGCATAAGGGCAATTTCAGTTGAAATTTTGGGGGCTGCGCTCTATGTGCACTACCTGCAGTTTTTCAGTGTTAACCCCCCCTACCTGTGAGATAACCCCCACAATCTATATATTTACGAAAAGTGCAAACCTTCAGCTATTCAGAGACACCACTCTTCTCTTTCTACATGGAAAATTGTGGCCGCAGTCCCTTGCAGAAGTCAGCGCTTTGGTCAGAAATCAAGGAAAAACTAGATACAAACCTAGATTTCTCCCCAAAATCTCCATGGCAACTACCAAAAACTTACTAACCATCAATCTGCAAGTTCCCCTGAATAAAACGATACCCCATATGTATGGGTGCACATAAAGACGTGGCCACCAAATGCCCCAAAACAGGGGCAATGCATAAGGGCAATTTCAGTTGAAATTTTGGGGGCTGCGCTCTATGTGCACTACCTGCAGTTTTTCAGTGTTAACCCCCCCTACCTGTGAAATAACCCCCGCAAACTATATATTTCTGAAAAGTGCACACCTTCAGCTATTCAGAGACGCCACTCTCCTCTTTCTACATGGAAAATTGTGGCCGCAGTCCCTTGCAGAAGTTAGCGCTTTGGTCAGAAATCAAGGAAAAACCAGATACAAACCTAGATTTCTCCCCAAAATCTCCATGGCAACTACCAAAAACTTACTAACCATCAATCTGCAAGTTCCCCTGAATAAAACGATACCCCATATGTATGGGTGCACATAAAGACGTGGCCACCAAATGCCCCAAAACAGGGGCAATGCATAAGGGGAATTTCAGTTGAAATTTTGGGGGCTGCGCTCTATGTGCACTACCTGCAGTTTTTCAGTGATAACCCCCCCTACCTGTGAGATACCCCCACAATCTATATATTTACGAAAAGTGCACACCTTCAGCTATTCAGAGACACCACTCTTCTCTTTCTACATGGAAAATTGTGGCCGCAGTCCCTTGCAGAAGTCAGCGCTTTGGTCAGAAATCAAGGAAAAACCAGATACAACACTAGATTTTGGTCAGAAATCAAGGAAAAACCAGATAAAAAACCTAGATTTCTCCCCAAAATCTCCATGGCAACTACCAAAAACTTACTAACCATCAATCTGCAAGTTCCCCTGAATAAAACGATACCCCATATGTATGGGTGCACATAAAGACGTGGCCACCAAATGCCCCAAAACAGGGGCAATGCATAAGGGCAATTTCAGTTGAAATTTTGGGGGCTGCGCTCTATGTGCACTACCTGCAGTTTTTCAGTGTTAACCCCCCCTACCTGTGAGATAACCCCCACAATCTATATATTTACGAAAAGTGCAAACCTTCAGCTATTCAGAGACACCACTCTTCTCTTTCTACATGGAAAATTGTGGCCGCAGTCCCTTGCAGAAGTCAGCGCTTTGGTCAGAAATCAAGGAAAAACTAGATACAAACCTAGATTTCTCCCCAAAATCTCCATGGCAACTACCAAAAACTTACTAACCATCAATCTGCAAGTTCCCCTGAATAAAACGATACCCCATATGTATGGGTGCACATAAAGACGTGGCCACCAAATGCCCCAAAACAGGGGCAATGCATAAGGGCAATTTCAGTTGAAATTTTGGGGGCTGTGCTCTATGTGCACTACCTGCAGTTTTTCAGTGATAACCCCCCCTACCTGTGAGATACCCCCACAATCTATATATTTACGAAAAGTGCACACCTTCAGCTATTCAGAGACACCACTCTTCTCTTTCTACATGGAAAATTGTGGCCGCAGTCCCTTGCAGAAGTCAGCGCTTTGGTCAGAAATCAAGGAAAAACCAGATACAACCCTAGATTTTGGTCAGAAATCAAGGAAAAACCAGATAAAAACCTAGATTTCTCCCCAAAATCTCCATGGCAACTACCAAAAACTTACTAAACCTCAATTTGCAAGTTCCCCTGAATAAAACGATACCCCATATGTATGGGTGCACATAAAGACGTGGCCACCAAATGCCCCCAAACAGGGGCAATGCATAAGGGGGGGCTGTGCTCTATCTGCAGTTATTTAGTCTAAACACCCCCATACCTGTGAAATAACCCCCGCAAACTATATATTTCTGAAAAGTGCACACCTTCAGCTATTCAGAGACGCCACTCTCCTCTTTCTACATGGAAAATTGTGGCCGCAGTCCCTTGCAGAAGTTAGCGCTTTGGTCAGAAATCAAGGAAAAACCAGATACAAACCTAGATTTCTCCCCAAAATCTCCATGGCAACTACCAAAAACTTACTAACCATCAATCTGCAAGTTCCCCTGAATAAAACGATACCCCATATGTATGGGTGCACATAAAGACGTGGCCACCAAATGCCCCCAAACAGGGGCAATGCATAAGGGCAATTTCAGTTGAAATTTTGGGGGCTGCGCTCTATGTGCACTACCTGCAGTTTTTCAGTGTTAACCCCCCCTACCTGTGAGATAACCCCCACAATCTATATATTTACGAAAAGTGCACACCTTCAGCTATTCAGAGACGCCACTCTTCTCTTTCTACATGGAAAATTGTGGCCGTAGTCCCTTGCAGAAGTCAGTGCTTTGGTCAGAAATCAAGGAAAAACCAGATACAAACCTAGATTTTGGTCAGAAATCAAGGAAAAACCAGATAAAAAACCTAGATTTCTCCCCAAAATCTCCATGGCAACTACCAAAAACTTACTAACCATCAATCTGCAAGTTCCCCTGAATAAAACGATACCTATGTCTGGTTGCACATAAGTACATGGCCGCCAAACCTGAAAATGCATAATATTGGGGCTGCACTCTATGCACCCCTTTTTTTTGCCTGCACCCGAATGAATGGGATACGCTCGGGTGCAGGCACATGTAGCCGATATACGCATGAAAACGCGTGAGAATGCAAAGTCTCGCGTTTTCATGCGTATATCGGCTACACGTGCCTGCACCCGAGCGTATCCCATTCATTCGGGTGCAGGAACAAGTAGCAGGCGTAGGGCTGAATTTTCGGCAAGCGTTTTTCCACTTGCTGAAAAAATCAGCCCTACGCCTCGTGTGGCATCAGCCTAACCCTTGGCAATAGAAACTACCAGAACAATCTTAGCACCTCTGGACCTTTCTAGAACAACTGAAATCAAATGGAATAAAACCACTAAAAGCAATCAAAGAACAATAGTTGCAATGAAATCGGTAAGAGCCCTGGATCCACCAATGTCACTGCAAAAGCAACCTTTTTGGGGGCACTAAACACACAATAAAGAACAATGCAAAGATAAAACACCGTAAAATCCAATAAAACCACCTAAACCAACAGAAGAACAATAATTGCAATGAAATCGGTGGTCAGAGCCCTGGATCCACCAACGTCACTGCAAATTCAGCACCCAATAGCAATACAAAAAGTTACAGTGCAATAGAATAATTCAAAAACAGAAATCAATTATGAAAATGCCAAAAAAACACTAAAATGCAACCAAATAAATCAGATAATTATAGAGCAAGATCAGAAATAAAGTTTTAGTAAAAAAAAAGACTGCCAAAGAAAGCAAAGACAGAAAGAAAAGAAAAGAAAGAAAAAAAAAAAAAAAAAAAAAAAAAAAAGTGTAAGTGTAAGTGTGTGTGTAAGTGTCTGTGTGTGCTTGGGAAAGTTGTAAATCAGTGTGTATGTGTACAAAAGTGTAATAATGACAAAGATAGAAGAAAAAATGCAAAAAAAAAAAAAAAATTTTTTAGACAGTTGAGATAGAAATAAGCAAAATAAACAGTGGTAGAGAGTTGTAGTTCAGCTTACCCAAGGCAGGCAGACGATCAGGGGCGATCAGGGGCGATCAATCCAGCAGGAAGGCAGCAGGGGAGCTCCATCTCGTCCGAAGTGCGCAGCAGGAGTGAGGGAGCCGACAGTAGGCGGCGCTATTTAAAGGGACAGCAGTGGACACGTCATCAACGCGTGTCCACTGCTGTCATTGGCTGGCGACGCGATCGGTGCGGCTCGGGGACCCGGATCGGTGAGTATGTCTATGTTTGCTCGTTGCCTAGGGGGATCTGAGGGGTTTACAAGCGCTGCGCTGCTTTAAAAGCGAGCGCAGCGCTTGTAAACCCGACAGTGCCATTGGACGTAGATTCTACGTCCCATGGCACTTTGGTCCCTTGGTACCTGGGACGTAGAATCTACGTCCCTTGGCACTTAAAGGGTTAAAGAACAGAATAAAAATGAATTGCCTCACAGCCTACAAAGTAATTTAGAAATAGAAAAGTTGGAAGGTGAACACTAGTCTTACCAGTAATAACACAATAAAATGAAGATAGAAACACACTCCACTATATATATATATATATATATATATATATATATATATATATATAGTATATATAATACAAGTCATAGATATGCTTTATATAACACTCAGTTAAAACAATAATAAGTCTAAATAAAAGATAAAAGAATCAGCCAACACAGAGCAGACAGATACGCTGCAATGGAAAAGAGGACTTTGGCTTTGAGGAAAACACTTTACATATCTGCCTTGGAGCTAGAAATGATTTACTTTTATGTTTTTAGTTATATTGTTACTGCAATGAAAGGTATTAAAAAAAATACTGTGAGAAGTTAAATACAATTGCAAGCAACATATTTCAGGTTTATCTTTTTCTAAATATCATGAAGATGTAGACAGATAAATGCAATAAGAATAAACAGCATGCCACTGCGTGGCGACATGTCTCACAAACATCAAGTACGCAGAAATAATTTTTAGCATTTGTCAGATTTTCTGCAATGTTTTTATGGAGACGGTTTGTTTTATGTCAATGACTGCTGGATTCCCTTGCAGCAAACCCTATTAAAGAAGCAGTACCCCCTTGTTCAACATGAGTGCAATGAATAGGGCTTGCCTGTTTTTATAATCATGAAATCTATGGTTTCGTTTGTTCTTGAGCTAAACAGGACAAACAGTGAAACTGAAGCAACTCTATGTATGCACTCTTGCTAACACAACAAAGAGAGCAGGAAGGGGAATCTAATTATCTACCGTGCAAGGAGCAAACATGGAGTAGTTTCAGTGTCCCTGAATCGCAAACTGAGCAGAAATTCAGAAGGCATTTTTGCACCATTATGAGGTTCACATATTTTCCTATTGTGATTCACAAGGATTATAATTGCATGGTATTTTTGTACAGTTTGTCAAACGTGCTGGAGATGATATAGAGCAAGCAAAAAAATATTCCACCTGTTCTTGCCTTAAAATGGGGTGCCTAAAGAGAGATGTTTTGTGGCTGTGATCTCTTCTGTGACAAGTCAGCCACAGGCAAGACCTGCCTTACAAAAGTCTATTAATAGGAGACAGTTTTCCCAGCACTCTGGTAAACATGGCATTATATTGAAGCAAACAGGTTATATAGCATATTGTAAACCACACTTGTAATGTAATGTAGTAGACTTGATGGTGATCCAGATATGGTGGTCCAAACTATGAACAGAGCTCTTATCCAGAAAACCCCAGTTCCCAAGCATTCTGTATTACAGATCCTATACCAGTATACAAATTGCAAACATTTCCTTCTTGATTCTCCAGATGTGTTAATCCTGGCTACCACTAGGTGTCAGCACAGAACTACCCGAAAGAATGGAATGCAACTTGTTTTGCTCTAAAAAAAAAAGACAATATAGGAAATGATTGTGATCTTTACAAACAGTAATACAAAGTATATTTTAAACAGCAGAAGTTATCCAAACCATTTTTGCTAAGTAAAACAAGGAAACTATCAAGCCTGAAATATAATTGCGTTGAAATATGCTACTGGTACTGCTGATAATTTGCCCTTCGCACACAAAAGTAAAGGCAGGATTCTTATATAAATGCTATATTCACCCAATAATAAAGTTCTAGTTTAACAGCTGAGATACAGTTAACAGGCAGGTACTTGCATTCCAAGCCTTTCCAGCTACTAAAATTCCTTTGCCTTTCTGCTCTAAGTATAAGGCTGATGCCACACGTGGCGTTTTTCTGCTGCGTTTTTTCTCAGCCTAAAAACGCCGTACAAGCCACACAGCCCGAGACTATGGAGTTTTTCAGCCTAGTACTGGTGACGTAAGCAAATCCTGTTTCCATGCTGCTAATATGCTAATAAATGTGAAATAGCAAAAAATGCTGCGTATTTCCGCTAGGTCTGGCAGCTGCCTTTGCGTATACATAGGAATAGCTTGCTTTGCAAATACTGGCGTATTTCGGCCTACATGCTAAGGCATTTTCTAGCGTATTTCTGCATTGTGTGGTTTGCTTCGAGTCTTTTCAAGCTATTTCTATGGATGATGATATCAGGCATTTTTCAGCCGCCGAGAGAATAAGAAAATACGCAGCGGAAAAACGCCACATGTGGCATCAGCCTTATAGAAGATTTTTCTCTCGACTAAGGGACTGGGGCCCTGCACTGTTTCCCTGACAGAGCAGCTATGATGAAGGCCATGATATAAGTATACCCCTCCCAGTCTGTGGATAAAAAGCAGCACACAGTAGACTTAAGGAGAAACTGAACAGTGTGTGCTGCAGATTTGTGCTTCTGAGCTGGGAAACAAATCAGACAAAATGCAAAAAGTGAGGTAGTGGCATAACTACTCTCCTTTAATGCCAAGATTCATTATAAGTGTCTCTGCCAAGTCTATTTAGGGAGATTTAAAGAATAAGTTAACCTCTTTTTGAAAAAAACTATAAAAAAAAAAGCTCTGTAACTGACAGCCGCACAGAGCATGTACAGGGAATAAGCAGAAAAGAAGATGGGGAGCTTTACTGGGGGCATCTTCAGATGCACAGATCTTCCCTGCTCAGGGGCAGTGGTTGCCTTGGGCTGGTACAAAA
The DNA here is from genome assembly GCF_000004195.4 of Xenopus tropicalis. Classification (NCBI taxonomy): domain Eukaryota; kingdom Metazoa; phylum Chordata; class Amphibia; order Anura; family Pipidae; genus Xenopus; species Xenopus tropicalis. The sequence continues at coordinate 79,144,872 of NC_030681.2, read as the reverse complement.
TCTCAAAACATAATGTGCAATATTTTTTAGCTTTAGTTCTCCTTTAATTACATTTTCTTGTTTCTAGGATGAATCAGTGAAATGAATCATACCCATGACTGCAAGCTACATATAAGTGCACTAAGGAGGAGTTTCATAAATTTCAAGTACATTAGCATCTGTGTCATATGAGCATGATGCTTATTCTTTGATCAATTACACCCAATATACAAACCGGATTCCAAAAAAGTTGGGACACTAAACAAATGTGAATAAAAACTGAACGCAATGATGTGGAGGTGCCAACTTCTAATATTTTATTCAGAATAGAACATAAATCACGGAACAAAAGTTTAAACTGAGAAAATGTACCATTTTAAGGGAAAAATATGTTGATTCAGAATTTCATGGTGTCAACAAATCCCAAAAAAGTTGGGACAAGTAGCAGTAATGGGCTCAGATTGGGCTCAGGAATACTTCCAGAAACCATTGTCAGTGAACACAATCCACCGTGCCATCCGCCGTTGCCAGCTGAAACTCTACAGTGCAAAGAAGCCATTTCTAAGCAAGATCCACAAGCTCAGGCGTTTTCACTGGGCCAGAGATCATTTAAAATGGAGTGTGGCAAAAGAAGACTGTTCTGTGGTCAGACGAGTCACGATTCGAAGTTCTTTTTGGAAATCTGGGACGCCATGTCATCTGGACCAAAGAGGACAAGGACAACCCAAGTTGTTATCAACGCTCAGTTCAGAAGCCTGCATCTCTGATGGTATGGGGTTGCATGAGTGCGTGTGGCATGGGCAGCTTGCATGTCTGGAAAGGCAGCATCAATGCAGAAAAATATATTCAGGTTCTAGAACAACATATGCTCCCATCCAGATGTCATCTCTTTCAGGGAAGACCCTGCATTTTACAATAAGATAATGCCAGACCACATTCTGCATCAATCACAACATCATGGCTGCGTAGGAGAAGGATCCAGGTACTGAAATGGCCAGTCTGCAGTCCAGATCTTTCACCTATAGAGAACATTTGGCGCATCATAAAGAGGAAGGTGCGACAAAGAAGGCTCAAGATGATTGAACAGTTAGACAAGAATGGGAGAGCATTCCTATTCCTAAACTTGAGAAACTGGTCTCCTCGGTCCCCAGACGTCTGTTGAGTGTTATAAGAAGAAGGGGAGATGCCACACAGTGGTGAAAATGGCCTTGTCCCAACTTTTTTGGGATTTGTTGACGCCATGAAATTCTGAATCAACATATTTTTCCCTTAAAATGGTACATTTTCTCAGTTTAAACTTTTGTTCTGTGATTTATGTTCTATTCTGAATAAAATATTAGAAGTTGGCACCTCCACATCATTGCATTCAGTTTTTATTCACAATTTGTTTAGTGTCCCAACTTTTTTGGAATCCGGTTTGTAATAAATGAACGCCTCATACAATTTTACAAACCCAAACCCCAATAAACAAACTTCAGTTATGCCTACAATATGTAGTTATTGGACCTACTCAGCCTTATACCCCCTACTCACCCACACGGCCGATCTGAGCTGCTCTATGCAACTAACTCTCTAAAGCTGCTACCAAACTATAATAATCTGGTCTCAATGAAAGCTCAGACAAGCATCTCCTATGATTTATCCTCAGCTGGATGAGCTGCAGATTTGGGTGGCTGAGAAAAGGCAAAGTCAATCAGTGAGGAACTGGACAAATCAATCGCCTGAATTCTGAACACAGCACTCATTTTGGATACAAAGAGAATACTTGTGGGCCGGGAGTTGAGTACCCAAGGCATACTGGAGAAGACTGTGAGAGGTGATTGTAGTCTCATCCCTTTTGTTTACAATTATTTTTCAATGTTCAACATTTTGCCTTTAAAGCAATAATACGTCATTAAAGGTTTGTAAACACCACCGGGGCTTCACTTGTACAGCTGCAGCTAAATGTCACCATGGGTCCTTTCATATGTAAGTTTTTTGAGGAGAGCATTCGTCAATGACCACAATACTGAAGTAATGAGCCCGGTACAAACAAACAGCAAGGAAGCTTAATCACAGTACAAATAAGAGAAAACCACCAGTGGTACAAATATGCTAAATTTATTTATTGCTTTCTGTAACCTTAATGACAGTTTTGCCTCTCGCATGTCCTTTCTCCACTTTACTGAATGCATTAGGAACATCAGAAAATGAAAAGATTTCATCAATCACAGGACGAATCTGCAATGAAAATCAGACAAGTCATGAAAAGAATAAAATGGCCTTATGAGAAGAACATCCATTCTACCATACATACCAAAGATGCCAATTTAAAAGGTATTAGGGGTAATTTAGGAAGATGAGTGCAGTGTGCAAAGTGCATAAAAAAGCTGCAAATTAAAGTAGAAGGTAAGGTAAAAACTAAGTAAGCTTTATTAGAAAGGTTTATGTCAGGAGTGGCCAGACCTTTGCGTATGTATGCGACACAGCATTCACGCAGCATTTCCGCATCCTCGGCTTCATCGCGGTCCACCAGAAATCCACGGGGGATTGACTGGTGGACCACGATCGACGTATTGGCCACTCCTGCTCTATGTAAATACAGCCATAAGCACTGCACTGACTTCTCTGTCAAAAGAGAACTGAAGGTATGCCTGCAGTTTGAGATTAACTCTTTATTAGCCTTTCCTTCTCCTTTAACTATTTCTTTTTAACTTTTTATACTGCTGGCTTTGGAAAGAGCAGAGATCTTCAATAAAATGTTGCCTGCATTAGGCAGTGCTCTATCCAAAGGGGTTGCAGATGGAGGCACGAATGTATCACCCCTTATACCATCTAACTTGTGCATAATTCAAACACACACATTAGGGAGTAGTAGGGGGTGCAGGCTGCAACAAGGTCCTGTGCTAGAGTGCTAAGAACCACTTTTGTTCCCTCTACCACTTGTACACCGGGGAATGATAAATGACCCCTAATGTGTTTTAAAGACATGCAATTTTTTGCAATTTGGGTTTACTATCCCCTCAATAAATGTTATCTATATTTTACTTTTTTATATAAAATATATATTTTATTTAAACACATTATATCTGTGTGTGTACATGTGTGTTTGTGAGTTACAACATTCATTGATTTTGGCAGCAATACTATAGAGTTGAAGTAGATTAAGAGGCAGTATACAATGCAGTGAATCACAACAAGGCTGACCTGTAACTGCTCATCAGATGTATTGTGGAAGTAACCCTGGCCTAGCCAAAGGCATAAGGCATGGATTCAAAAATGATGATAACCACAATCTAAAGCATTAGTAAATTCTCATCTGTATTCACTGGCTGCTTTGTCTGCTTAATCCACAAAAGGCTGACCATTCAACATGGTCCCATAAACTCCTGTCACTGTCGAAAACAACTAACTCAAATAAAAAGGCTTCCGGTATTAGGGCTGTAAAGGTGGCAGGGGGCTGTAGCAGGCTGAATGGGTTATGATTAGTGAAGATTAAGGGAATAATGAGAACACAACCTATTTACAGCAGAGAATCAAACTCCTAGTACAGGATACTTTTGTTTGTTCTGGGAAGGGGGATTAACGCTAAACTCTGCAGAGAGTGCACAGATAATAGGAACTGGTATACATCTGTTTCTGCTAAAACACTATCTGTGTGCAAAGGTTTCATAGTTATTCACACTGATAGCTTTCTGCTATATAAAACAACAGTGCTACTGCTGCTTGAAGCTGGTTTTTGGCTATGGAAGCAGAAAAATAAGAAGTTTACTGTAACTTAAAGTTTTTTTTATTGTTTACAGCTAATTCCCAATATCCCTTCCAGTTCCTGTAGCAAACACTCAATAATTCTATCATGGATCTTTTTTTTTTGTTCTTCATTCTTTAATGCATTTGTATAAAGTCAGTGTTTGACCGTATGCAAGGTGTGAAAGAAAGCAACAGTGAAAAAACTACATACACTGCATAGTACTTGTAAGTCCAAGAAATTTCTGTTTGATTAACCATTCCCCCCCCCCCCCCCCAAATAAAAATGACTATACTGTACTGGATATAAGAAGCTACTTTAAAGGGCACATTTATCAAAGTACGATTGGATCCGAATAGGAAAAATTAGTATTTTAGAATTGTGCATATTCTCTGCGATTGTTTTGTTAATTTCCGCAACTTTTTCATACTTTGCGGCATTTGTGGGACAAAATCGGATTTGTCGCCATGAGTACGAAAGTTTCGGAATTCATTCAAGCTTCGGTATCATGACTTTCCTCGGGCCGGGTTGGAACTGCAGAGTGCCATTGAGTCCTATGGGAGGCTTCCAAAATCATGCAATGAAGGATCAAAGTCAGAACGTTTTGTGCGCGGTTTACTATTGCTAGGATACGCAAATTTCGGAACTTCAGAAATTATCGGATTTAATCCGAATTTTTTCTATTATGTCTCTAAATGTCATGTTATGATATACCTTTCCATCCTTAACAAGTTCTCCAATCTCATCCAGATACGGTCCACTAGGGGAGAAAAACACCCAACGATAATGGACTCCTTTGCAGAGATGCTGAAAGAAGGAAACCAAACATGACAACTTTCCTACATTTACTTAGAAACATGAGCAGTATGATTTAATGCTGATATAAATTAGTACAAGTGGGGGTTTATGGAAACTACAGGTATAGGATATATTATCCAGATTGCTTGGGAACTGCATTTTCCGAATAAGGGATCTTTCTGTAATTTGGATCATTACACCTTAAGTCTGCTAAAAATCAAGCAAACGTTAAATATCAATGTAAACATTAAATAAATAATTTGAAAACATTTCATTTAGCTTAGAATTGAGTTTGTAAGAGATGGTATTCACATAATTTGGCACTTTATGGATACTGGGTTTCTGAATAAGAGAACCCATATCTTTATTATCAAGTGGAAAATCACATCATTGGAGCGTTCCAGTGTATTGTCCACATGCTCCAACATCCTGTTGCCTTCTAGCTGTACCCGATGAGACAGGAGCAGTTAATTGGCAATTTATGGGATCCATTCTGCTCATAGTGGACCCCCACTATGACATAAATAATGAGATGAGCAGTAAAGGTTACCTTTACTACTTTGGAACTGAGAGTAACTCCGGTGCGCATCATGCCATCTGCTATGCCCAGTCGATCGTTGTTATAAAGAAATGGAGTTACTAGTGTTGCATAGGTGGCTCCTGACCATGGCTTAAGAAACTGAAATGCCAGTTTTTCAGTTTCTCCTCCAACATTGTCCAAAATTACATCAAACCTAGAAATGAAAGTATATACCACATGTCTTTGTTAGCAAGTAATAGAAATCAGTTTCATGGTTTGAAAGATTTTAAGACATTAAGTAATATTTAATAGTAACAAAATAATAATAACATTGTGTTTGTGCCTTGTTTGCAGTAGATGCAAATTAAAGGGGGACCTTAAATGGGTTCACCTTTTTAAAGAATACCACTATGCTGTCTATATTGCCACCTGGGGCTGCACAGTGGCTATTGTAAAACGTATACCACACTTTTTAGTTGAGAATTTAAGAGATAAAGTTAATAGGACTGAGCAGAACAGGCAGAAGAACCACAGTAGCCTTTGTGTGTAAAGTAAAGACCATGGTAACATCATGACACCAGTCACATTTAAGACAATTATGTTATACTTTCCATAGAAGCCAAAGAGACACAAGTTTAGGGCAGTCTGGGAACAGTGTACACAAAAAAATAAAATAAAAACATTTAAACATTCATAAAAATGATCATGAACAGCCAGACCGAAGATCAGTCTGTCACACACTATTTTTGTTGTTGGTGGCACCCTTGTGAGATATACTGGGGCATATTTACTAAAATATGTGTTAAATAGCACCAGTGTGGTCAAATCATCAATTAAAGGAAAGTTCTGATTGTTTGCTACAGTTTAGGGCAGTCTGGGAACAGTGTACACAAAAAAATAAAATAAAAACATTTAAACATTCATAAAAATGATCATGAACAGCCAGACCGAAGATCAGTCTGTCACACACTATTTTTGTTGTTGGTGGCACCCTTGTGAGATATACTGGGGCATATTTACTAAAATATGTGTTAAATAGCACCAGTGTGGTCAAATCATCAATTAAAGGAAAGTTCTGATTGTTTGCTACAGGTTACGGCACTGGCGCACTTGGTTCATTATGAGCCTGGGATGCAAGATGCTCTCAGTACAAGAATGTAATGCAATATTGCACCATATAGCATTATTATTTTGTGGAGATACATTCACATATACCTTAGTGCTAAAATAATATGCCAAACTGGAGTGTCCTGTCTCAAACAGGTTATTGCAGCAATTACTAGCACAGGGCAAGACTTCTGGCAAGTAAAAACTTACAGTTCCTGTGATTTCAGTTGCTCCGACAGCTGTGCAGCTTTGTAATCCACAATATCATCTGCACCAAGACTTTTTATAAGAGTAAATGCGTCTTCTGAGCAAACTGCTGTTACATGCGCTCCCCAAGCCTTCAATAACTTTATAGTGCACAGGAAAAAAAAATAAATTAGATAAAAGCCAATGTCAGGTCCATTACTTGACATATAATTTTTGTCAGAGATCCATGTATATAAGGTGATTACAGTTGTGGGCTGTAGAACTGTTCTTAATAACACCGGAGGAATACTGTCTATCCACACAGTGGCCTAACTGCATGCAATCAGTTACTCATTCATACAGAAAGTAAATCAAGAACAAATATGCCTTGATGCTCAGAAATAAATTTATTATATAAAATTATTAATATAAATGCCAATACCATCCAAATCATCTAAACAATAAAATATCATTATTCATTGTTTTGGCCTAAACTCAAGCCTTCATCAGGAACCCCTCTTGATGAACGCTCAAGTTTAAGCCAAAACATTGAATAAAGATTATTTTAATATTTTCATACCAAGTCCCGTGAGTGCTGGATGTTATTTCCTAGTACCAAGGCATTATTTTTTTTTCCCAAATGCAACAACCTTGAAATACTACATATAGTAGTCCTAACTATTTACATCTGGTCATTTTTCATAGGCTGGCACCTCCCCATCAGATCCTCCAAGCTCCTGTAAGAGGGGCTGCCATATTTGTGCAGCAGGAGTACATTAGAATTACAAGCTATAACTGAGAGGCTGAGATGGGACAGTCAGGTTGGCAAAACAGTCAGGTTTAGGAACTTCAAGTAACAATTACTTACAAAATCAGACCCAACAATGAAAAACATTGTTAGGTCTGATTTTGTAAGTAATTACACAAATATAGCAGCCCCCTCTTACAGGAGCTTGGAGGATCTGATAGGTACCATGCAGGGAGGTGCCAGCCTATGAAAAATGACCAGAAATAAATAGTTAGGACCACTATATGTAGTATTTCAAGGTTTCAGGTAAGGTTTTATGTATATTAATATTTTGAAAAGTAGTTTTTTCATGTCAGTATCACTTTAAGTCAATTTATGTTGAACAAATAATTTGAATAATTAAATACATACCTGAATAGCTGCAGTGCCTACTCCACCAGAAGCTCCAATAATCAGTACCCTTTGAATAAAAAGTACAGGATATAGAATTATTATTGGGGCTATCAGTCTCTGAGAAATGATGAAAGGGGGAAAAATTAATAATCCAATTTGGTTATACTATGCACAAATACACAGAGCTTTGCACTTACATATAATATTCCATTTTGATAAAATGATTTATTTATAACTGCAGGGCCTTTGCTTAAAATTTTGAGTATAATATTGAAAGCACTATTCTAAGACAATTTGCGACTGGTTGTCATTTTTAAAATCTTTGAAATTTCTGAATTAACTTATTCTTCTATTTATTGCACATTAATATACAGGGCCAGGTCTATGTTTTTTTTTATCTTTCCTATTTCTTAGAGTTTGGTTACAATATATTAGAGCCTTGATAAAAATTATGCTCTTATGTTTGCTTATTTGGACATAGAAGTGACATTTCCAGATGTGTGTGACTTGCTTTCGTATGTGATTAAGTTAACTGTAGCATTATATAATTATTCTTAAGGACTACCATATATTCATAAAAATGCCCTTAAAAAGGTGTCCAACCTTTTAATTCTTTGCATTCAAGTAACTGTTTATGGTTATGGCTATAGTAAATGGATAAAGCACAATACGCACCTCTTTCCAGGGCATTTTTCCTTATTCAGCCCACAGCTATTGGCCAAGGCAGCCCAAGCTGTAAGCGTAACATAGGGCAATGATGCAGCCTCTGTGTGGCTAAGTGACTTTGGCTTCATTGATATCTAAAAAAAATGCAACAATCAGATTAAAATAACACTTAGGGGCTGATTTACTAATCCACGAATCCGAATGAGAAAAATTCGGATTGGAAAACGAACATTTTGCGACTTTTTCGTATTTTTTGCGTTTTTTTCGTCGCCGTTACGACTTTCCCATAAATTGTCGCGACTTTTTCGTAACCGGTATGACTTGCGCGAATTGTCGCGACTTTTTCATAGTAAGTACAAATTCCGTGAATTGTCGCGACTTTTTCATTGCCATTATGACTTTTGAGAATTGTCGCGACTTTTTCATTGCCATTATAAGTTTCGTGAATTGTCGCAACTTTTTCATTGCCATTATAACTTTCGTGAATTGTTGCGACTTTTTCATAGCCATTACGACTTTCGCGAATTGTCGCAACTTTCGTATTGAGAGCTCGAAAAAGTCACGACAATTTACGAAAAATCGCAAAATACCGATCATTACGAAAAAACGCATTCGGGCGCTTTTCGGACGTTCGTGGATTAGTAAATGTGCCCCTTAGAATATCCATAGTCAAATGCATTATCTCCTGCATTGTCTCCTGCATTGTCTCCTGTTAAAGGGTTGTTCTGCTCAACTTACAATGCAATACACAGATTGTATGCTACTTAATAATCAGTTGGATGCATGCTGTACGCTACAATGGTTCTATGCAATCATGTAGAATGATCATACAATGCAGCCATGCAGTATGTGGATTATAGGAATTTTTAAGGGATGGTCTGTCAACAATATTGTACCGCATGTGTACAGTTTAGGGGAGATAAACACTATGTTGCATTTAGAGGAGTGTGCATGGCTCAGAATGTAGTTATTCTCCTATAATTAGTTATTTTTATATTGATAATTGAAATTACAATTCTTACCTCATTGCCACTTGTTACAACAAACTCTGCCAATGCACCCTGCTTCCATGGGGGAATTGCTCCCCACACCTTAAAAATATGCAAAAAAAAAAATGTAAAATATAATATACAGGTTGATCATACTAAACTCCAGTATGTCATAGGATACAATGTATCATTAGAAACTGCATGTTCCTGTCAGTGGAACTGCAGGTTCCTGAACCAATAAAGCATACACATCTTTACGGTTTTATCATGTCATTTTAAAGAGAAACACACACGTACCTGATCTCCAGGTTTAAAATAGCGTACATTAAGTCCACACTCCATGACAACTCCCGAAACATCTCTCCCCAGCACAAGAGGAAATTCACTACCAGAAGACTTCACATTTAGTGGATCACGAGTCATATTCAGACTTGCAGATCCATATCCATCTTCAAAAGCGAGAAATGTATTTAATTAAAAAAAGGTTTGTTTTTTTTTGCAATTAATGGGAATGATTAAATGCTTTCATTTAAAAACGTGGAACATGGAGTAAAAAGTGGGGTTGGAGTAAATCTAGTGCAACGCAATTGCTCCAAATGCATAACATTCATTTAAAATTACTTCCTTTTTGTCTGTAATAAAACACTACAGGTATGGGTTCCGTTATCCAGAAAGCGTTATCGAGAAAGCTCAGAATTAAGGAAAACCTATCTCCCATAGACTCCATTTTAATCAAATAATTCAGATTTTTAAAATTGATTTCCTATTTCTGTAATAGTAAAACAGTGCCATGTATTTGATTCCAACTATGATATAATTAATCCTTATTGGATGCAAAACAATCCTACTGGGTTTAATTTATGTTTTACTGATTTTTTAATAGACTTAAGGTAGAAGATCCAAATTACAGAAAGACCCCTTATCCAGCAAACCCTTGGTCCCGAGCATTCTGGATAATGGGTCCTATACCTGTACCTTGTACTTGATCACAACTAAGATATAATTAATCCTTATTAGCGGCAAAACAATCCTACTGGGTTTATTTAATGTTTAAATGATTTTAGCAGACTTAAGGTAATAGGTAATAGATCGCAACACCTGTAATAAAAGGGCAAACATTTTAAACTGAACCATAAAACAGTGCATAAAAATTTTAAATTTAATTTATAGTGCATTTATCAGAAGCTCCAATACCATTTATATAAATAAGCCCTTTGGAAGCGTAGAAGCCACAATTATTGCAGATAACAGATTAACTGTTTGGAATACAGTGGGAATTGGTGATCCTCTCCCCATCTTGGCTTCTGAGAGACACTGCCACTCTGAGAAGCTCTTTTTATACCCAATCATGTTGCCAATTGACCTAATTAGTGTTATTTGGTCTTCCAGCTCTTCGTTATGCTCAAATTTACTTTTTCCAGCCTCTTATTGCTACTTGTCCCAACTTTTTTGGGATTTGTTGACACCATGAAATTCTGAATAAACATATTTTTCCCTTAAAATGGTACATTTTCTCAGTTTAAACTTTTGTTCCGAGATTTATGTTCTATTCTGAATAAAATATTAGAAGTGTGGCACCTCCACATCATTGCATTCAGTTTTTATTCACAATTTGTTTAGTGTCCCAACTTTTTTGGAATCCGGTTTGTACATTGTAAGAAAATGTAGGGTTTACATGTCCTTTAAGTACTTTGCAGTAGCAGCAGGGCTCTTATTCCAAACACACGGACAACGAACAATGGCCTGGCTCAAAAATCAAAAGGTGAATGTCCTCCAGTCAAAGCCCCGATCTCAATAAAACGGAGAATTGTGGCACTATTTAAAGGAGAACTAAAATAAAAATGAATATGTTGTAAAATGCCATGTGAACTTACTGCATCAGCTTAAAGTTTCGACAACTCAGTAGCAAAAATTATCCAGTTCTTTACAATATTCACATGAATTCCCATCTTGGAAAGTGTCTGTGACACTCACATGCTCAGTGAGCTCTGGGCAGCTGTTGAGAAGCTGAGCTTAGGGGGTCATCTTAAATTATCAAGCAGAAAATGAGGCTGTTCTGTCATATAAACTGATGTTCTGATGCTGATTATTAAATGCTAATTGCACTGGTTTCAGAGCTGCCATGTAATATGAATAAATTACTAAATCTGCTATTTATTGTGGCATGTATAGTTTGTATACACAGTATATTGTAAGTCTGTCCCTAAGCTCAGTACCTGACAGCCACACAGAGCATGTGCTGAAAATCAGAAGCAAAGAAGATAGGGGAGCTACTGGGGCATCTTTGGAGGCACAGATCTTCCCTGCTAAAGGGTTGTGGTTGCCTTGGGCTGGTACAGAGACCAAAACATAATGAAAAACATTTCTAGCCTAGTCTTTAGTTAGACTGTATTTCTCTTTTAATAAGTGAGGTGAATACAAGTCATTCGACGAAGATGGAGCAAATTTGCCTATAAAAAGTGGTCAGAATCCACATAAACTGTGTAAATATATATGTATCCCACAAATGTCTGGAGTTTTTTGTTTGCTTGACTAGCTCTTGTCACAATAAAAATATATTTTCCAGTTTTTATGTGTGTGCTAATTATACTGTGTAAATCTATGGTAAATATACCAATTAAAAGAATGTTTCATTCAAGGATATTACACACCAACATGTTGTAGTGTCTAAGGTTGGTAACTGTTTATGCAAGGCACTGTACAAAGTAGAAAATGGAAAACGTTTTCTATAAGTAACAAGCAACTTACTTCTCATATTAACATCGATTGGATTTAAACTTGTAGCGTGTACTTTAATGATGACTTCATTGGGGTAATTGATGACAGGAAATACCATGTTGCTATTGAAACGCATCACGTCATTGCTCCCATACTTGTCTATAACCCATGCAGGCATGACTAGATTTCTCTTTAGAGAAGTGCTGAATTCCTGAACACACGAGCATCTTTGTTTCGCAGTTTTAAAGATTCCAGGGTCACCGAATCTGTGGCTCTTAATTCCACTAATTAGGTGCCATCTAACAATGTTAATCATTTTCGGCAGAGGTACAGCAGTAAAGCTAGTAAATGCTACGTGCACTTAATACTGCAGTAGAAAACGTATTCAAAAGATTTTCATAATTATGATTGTAGAAATCTATGCAGGCATAATGCGTCAACAACTAATAATATCCAAATATATAGTCATTATTCTATTGCTAATGATGCCCGATGTCGTGATCGCTACTCTTTTTTGCAGTTGTTATTCAATTAACCTCTCTTTGCTGCTACAAGTCTTCTTTTCCCCGTGTCCTCTATTAGCTTCCGCGTTCCAAGCCTCGTCCCTCTCGTCAAATGGAAACAGTGATAATTCAGCGGCTAGCCAATACCTGCCCTCGGCTTTAGTTCTATACGTGTTTGCCAATCAACACATGGCAGCTCCCGGTAGTTTCAAGACTCTTTGGTTGCCTTTCATGTCTGCTGTACACTTTACAAACCGGTGACAGTTAAAGGTTAAAATGCTGGGAATGAGTTTACGGGAGGTGAGTGAGCTTAGAGTACACATCGTAATTAGAGAGCGGAAAAGGAACTGTACGATATGGTAAAATACACCTGGACTGTACAGGAGAGTTTCAATTTAAATGCTAGACACAACTCTTTTCTTAAAGAAAAGTGATGAATTGAAATATATCGCTATGGCCACATTCTGTATTTAAACCTATTAACTTAGATGTGTCACAAAGAAGCAGTCCTTTTTATTTTAATAGTGTTTGTTTACAGAGCCAATCCTGCACAGTATCTGACCTCCTGGACCAAGGGCCCTTCATCTGCCAATGCACTGTGCCTGTATGTGGAATGACAGATGAAGCTGTCAGAGCTGTAAGCAAGTGGTGCCATGGAAGGGCCTATGCACAGTGGGCATTCAGGGACATCTGAAGCGACACAATGACGCCACTAGGCCATGCTAGGGTTGCAGGGCTTAAAGGAGAAGGAAAGGTAAAAACTAAGTAAGCTTTATCAGAAAGGTGTATGTAAATACAGCCATAAGCACTCACAGAAACACTGTACTGACTTCTCTGTGAAAAGATTTCTTGTGTCGGTAATTCCTGTGCCAGACACGCAGCTTTCTGCTCTCTCCTCTCTCCTGCTCCCCCCTCCCTCAAGAATGCTAAGAACTCACCCCCCCTTAGGAATGTGGATCTGAGCCAATCAGGAGGAAGCTGACTCATAGTCTTACTAACTGAGCATGTTCACTTGGGTGTCTGTGCAGGAGTGAGGCATTATGGGAACTTTCTTTACACAGCTCAGCATTTTTTCTTCCTGTTTGGCTTCAGATCTTCTGAACAGGTGAAATTTGGGGAGACTTAAGGGCACTATTGAGACAACTGAAGGTATGCCTGCAGCTTGAGATTAATTCTTTATTAGCCTTTCCTTCTCCTTTAATATTGGCCATATATTGATTCCATATCCTGCATGGTTAATTAGTAATTCATTTAGATGCATGTGGCAGACTGAGCTGATTCATCATGTGTAGCCTTGCAGCATGCACAATGAACTGCTAACTAGCCATGAGGAGAATAAAAGGCTAATAAAGAGTTTATCTTAAACTGCAGGCATACCTTCAGGTCTCTCAATAGTGCCCTTAAGTCTCCCCATATTTCTCCTGTTCATGATCAGAAGCCTCATAGGAAAGAAAAACACTGAGCTCTGTAAAGAAAATTCCCATAATGACACACTCCTGCGCCAAGACCCCTGTACATGCTCAGTTTGTAAGACGATGAGTCAGCTTCCTGCTGATTGGCTCAGATCACGCATTCCTAAGGAGGGGGAGGGAGTTATTAGCATTCTTGAGGGAGGGGGGAGCAGGAGAGAGCTGCGCAGACTCTTTCACAGGAATTACAGAGACAAGAAATCTTGTTTCTTTTGATAGAGGACTAAGTGTAGCGTTTCTGTGAGTGCTTATGGCTGTATTTACATAGACCTTTCTGATAAAGCTAACTTAGTTTTTACCTTTCCTTTTCCTTTAAGAGGGGATTTTACAGAGGAGCAGGACAGAAAAGAGAGGGCTTCACAGGGCTCAAAAATTCAAATTTTATAAAATGATTTTTTTTCTATGTATTTGATCGTGGCTGCATTAACCTATATTGGTGGCAATTCAATGCTATCAAATTTAATTAATGTATAAATGTTATTTAGTAATGGTGATCCAGTGTACAAAACCAGAGGTCTTACATATTCTGGATAATAGATCATGTGCCTGTATTACGCATTTTTCAGTTGGGCCTGAATAAGTGCTAAATAAAGTATGTTCGCACATATTTCTTTATTTGTTTGGCATCAAAATCTGTGCACGCACAGATTTTATATATGTTTTAAACATCCATAGACCAAAAGTGTCCTCGAAAGGTGTTAGCTTTTCAAACAGGAAATAATATACAAAATAATTTTTTTCTAGGCAGCTGCTGCGCTGAGGCTTGGGCAAATAAAACCTACTGAGTTGTGCCAGAAGTGTCTTTCTTTTATCAAAGAAACATCATTCCTTAATGCTTACATAACTGTAACTGAAGACTTTGCCTTAAAGCAGGCAGCAGAAGCAGATGAGAGATTCATCCAAGGTAATCTTTATTTGTTATTACCAAAATTGGCAGTATCAGACTAAGGGGCACATTTACTAATCCACGAACGCTCTGAGCGTTCGTTCAGCGTATTTTCGGCGACTTTTCCGTACCTGCGCGACTTTTTCTTATTTTATTTTTTCGTACTTTGCAACAAAATTTGTGCGACAAAATTGTATTGTCGCGCCAAGTACGCAAGTTTCAGATTCATTCAAGCTTCGGTATCGTGACCCCTTGGGCCAGGTTGGAGTTGCACAGTGCCATTGATTCCTATGGGAGGCTTCCAAAATCATGCACAGAAGGATCAAAGTCGGAAAAGTTTTCCTGCATTTTACGATCGTTCGGATATGAAAATTTTGTGACTTTCAGATCGCCAATGCGATATTATCGTGACTAATACGATTTTTTCGTAAGCATATTCGTGATATTTGCGATCTTAAGAAATTATCATATCCGATCCGAATTTATCCCATTCGGGATTCGAACTTACGTTTTCATGAATGTGCCCCTAAATGTTTATGTTTTTCGGGGGAGAAACCTTTGCTGAAGGTGCTTTAGAAAGTTTGGGAGCTATTACTATACATTACCTTCATATATGTCCGTCATTTTTCATTTATCTAGAACTGCTTATTATTTTGAGAACCTACACTTTTACTTAGACACACAACCAAATGTAATTTTTTTTTTTAGCTAACTTTGTACAGACTTTGAATGGCTAGGCTTGCCTGTGACAGTTGGTCACTTTTAAAAGCCTAACGTAAGAAAAAAATTTCCAAGGACAAGATCAAAACCAAGAACTTCTGAAATTTTATTAGATTAGGCAACTGTGCAGTGCTGCTCCTCAGTTTTGTTTAAGTAACACGTCTGTGACTTAAGGGCTATGGTAGATGAGATGTTTTGTTACATGCACTTAATCTCCTCAAGTGCAATTGACAAAATGTCCATAGTTACTTTTCTACTTGGATGTAAAACTCTGGTAATAAAATCTTGCAAGGCAACTTCAGGCCACTGCACGATGCATATGTTTTACCACTGGTGATTTACATTGATCCCGGTAGTAATGTAACTTCAGACAGTTTGTTGCCAGTGCTGGAGGAGAAGCACGGGCAGAAAAATATACGTCTGTTAAATTTCATGATATTAACAGTTTTTACACACTGATAATATCCTAAATATATAGCCAGAGGCCTGCTTGTCTGTTCATGTAAGGGCATTGCAAGAGACACTTTTTCTAGCAGTAAATTAAGCTTTTGCCTTCTGTCTAGCCCTTGAACAGACCTAACTACAGAGGTTGCCCCTGTTACACATTCATGATATTAGCAGTATAAAACTACCATTGTTTTATAGTGTACTAAAGTGTAAATCCCAAAATACAAATTAAATGCAGCTTGTTAGGTTTGCATTTTTTCTGTCGCTATGAATGTGGTAGAATTTGTACTGTTTCTGATTAATTTTCAACTATTGTTATAAATTTGCAGGCAAACCCTTGGGAGACTTAGATGGAATTCCTATAGCAATAAAGGACAACTTTAGCACAGCAGGCATAGAGACAACCTGTGCATCACGAATGTTAAAAGGTATAGAGCACACATTGCATAACCAAAATGAAAATTGTGATTGCCTTGTTACATGTTAACAAGTCTATGACAGTGATGCAGTTTTAATTATTGTGATATGCATGGAGCAAGAGCTTGTATATACAGAAGAAGTTAGTTAGCATTTTGCCAGTAGCATGCCTAAAAGAAAAAAAAAAGTGGCACTTGCAGGAGCACTCATTTATTGGCTAATGGCCAATCCAATCCTTGGCAGAAACAAACAGGGCGCCAGCTATGATTTGAGCATTAGCCAAAACACTTTTGTCTAAAACTGAATAGCTCGTAAATGAAGCCTCACCTAAAGTCTATATGGAGAGTAAATATTCATTTTCTTTTATTAATTCTGTTGTGGAAAAAAATACAGTTGACAATTTATGTAAACTCACTTGCTGTAGGCATCCTTTAACCAACAGCCTTCTGAACCCATTGGGTGAGTGTCATTCTCCTCACATTTACTGGGGGGGTGCCTAACATTTTGGTTTCCAAGATTAAAACTTCCAAATGATTGCCCTTTTTTGCTCACTCCTGGGATCACCTGACTGTAGCTGGTGGTGCTATTGAAGTGATCAGCATAGTACATGGTGATCAGTACTGCACCAGAGGAAGGACCACAGAGGTCCGAAACATATAGTGCTATGCATCTCTAAACAGGGCTGTGGAGTCGGTAGATAAATTCTCTGACTCCGACTCCTCAGTTTCTGATACTCCCGACTCCGACTCCACGACTCCGACTCCTCTGTTTTTAATATGCTAATGCAGTGCTGTCCAACTGGCGGCCCACTTTAAATGGTATCAGTACTGAGATTAACTGCATGGTTCTCACCTCCAGATTCAGGCTGTAATCCCTCTGTATTATTTAAACATCTAATCCCCTGTACTGTTCACACCTTTTAATCTATGCATTGTTCACCCCCTGCATTGTTCACACCTCCTGCTCAGGCTGTAATCACCCACATTGTTCGTCTGTTCACACCTCAGACATTGTAAGTACTGCCTGGCCTATGCTGCCTGTGTATAGGCAGCATAGGGAAGGCAGAGTATGGCACATAGGCAGCATAGGGCAGGAACGGTATGGCACAAACAGGCAGCATAGGGCAGGGAGGGTATTGAACACACAGGCAGCATAGGGCAGGCAGAGTATGGCACACACAGGCAGCATATGGCAGGCAGAGTATGGCAGACACAGGCAGGGCAGGCAGGGTATGGCACACACAGGCAGAATATGGCAGGGAGAGTATGGCAAAGGCACACACAGGCAGGGTAGGGCAGAGTATGGCACACAGGCAGCATATGGCAGGGAGAGTATGGCATACACAGGCAGGGTAGGGCAGAGTATGGCACACAGGCAGCATATGGCAGGGAGAGTATGGTACACACAGGCAGGGTAGAGCAGAGTATGGCACGCACAGGCAGCATAGGGCAGGCAGAGTATGGCACACACAGGTAGCGTAGGGCAGGCAGAGTGCTGCCTGTGTGTGCCATATACTCTTTCTACCCTATGGTGCCTGTGGGAGGTAAACCTGGCAGGGGTTTGTTCTGGGAGTTTGTTAGCAGTTGGAAATAGCCATTAAATGGTCCCTAAGGTGTGTAATTATATGCTGGGGGTTGCTGTGCTATCCACAGGGGAGGAGTCATATGGATTTTAGGGTGTGTCTTAATATGACATAATATAATTTTTTCACATATGAATGATGGTTGATATCCCTGCAGTGAGGACCAAGCCTTTGGGTTTTTGCTGCACTACCACCATTGTGATAAAATGGGTGTGGTTTGAAGTGGGTGTGGTTTAAAAAGGGGGGAGTGGTCAAAACTGGCTTCCATTAGCGGCCCTCCACCATGTATGCGCGAGAAATTCCGGCCCTCGGCACCGCAGAAGTTGGACAGCACTGTGATAATGTATTTTATACATCCAGGAAGGGGCAGGGGGGAAGGGGCACTTAAAACACGACTGAACTGATAATAAACTGATAGACAATTTTATCTATACTCCTACTTCTAATGATTTCCCTAGAATCCCATAGTCATGTTTAAAGTTTAAGCTAACATTACAGCTGAATTACAGCAGTTTTTCAAATGTTTTAAAGCTTCAGTCTTAAACTATGGACTATCCATTCCCTTCACGTATACAAGTATTTCTAGTTATCAGTGAGAGTTAGGCTGGGTTCCCAGTGGAACCCGACGCAGTGGAGCTGCCGCACCGTAACTGTGCGTTACGTCCCATTTAGTGAAGCATACAGTCAATGAAAAGCTTCATGGTCGCTCAACGTGTTCGTTTATGCACTGCGTGCATTGGGCTTTATTCTTATAGCAGAGAAGTAATTAATTATGACTGTTTGTGAATTGGGACATTTAAACTTGCTTTATTTATTTTTTTATTCCCATTTAAATTTAGTAGGAGTCGGAGTCGGTTCATTTTTTGCCAACTCCGACTCCAGGTACCCAAAATTGCCTCCGACTCCGACTCCACAGCCCTGTCTCTAAACCAATAAACAACACAGAATGCATTTGGCTCTCCAGTGGATTTTTTTTATTTTTACATGGTGTACTTATTGAAGTGGACCTGGCGAACCCTACACCACTGTTTGATTGAGCCCCTTCAGTTTGTGGCATACAAGTTGTATTTTTCCTTTTGTCAGAATATTAAAATTATGACCAGTGCAAAAATGATAGTATTTAGGCACTGGAAGTCTGCAACAGATGAATTGACAAAACTGGTAAATAGCTGAATAATTACCAGTTAAATTGGGGTCATTAGACACAAGAGGTGAAATCAAAAAACATTTTGCACTTTGAACCCTTGCTGTTTTGGCTTTGACCACCCTTCAGATGCCAGTTTATGAAAATACATGTTATGATTATCCATTTGGGTGTCTTGGACCATATCTATGTGTTACATGTTTTAAGAGCACTTGTTTGTACCTGATGTATGTCATGAGTGCCAGCTTTGAAGGAAACATTGCCTCTGGCCCTTAGTGGGAGATTACAGAGTTGTCCTGGCTTGATGCAATGTTTTGCTAGGGGCAGAAAACAGGCTACTGATACCCTTACTGAATTTAGGGACATGGGTGGGCAGGATGCAGGTATATAAGCACGAAAGCATCCTGTTATTGTCTTGTGCCATGCCATACAGAAGACAGTCGCCTTTAGGACTACAACTGCATTTAGTTTCATTTCTATGTGAAAGTTGACTGTGACATATTTAGTTCCATGAGTATAAGTAGTATTTAACTGTTACAAAGTGTTGAACTGGGTCACCAAGGGCCCACCAGAGCACTTGATTTAAAGGCCAACCAGCCAGAGACATAAAGCATCTTACTTCTGAGAAAATTGCTGGTATCCCCATGTTTGAAAAATTCATAACCAAGAAGGCACTGTTTTTTAAAACCATTTACCATGAGGATGCCAGTTTACTGCATGTCAATGGAAAACATTTTATACATATTGATATCACAGCAATAATTGTGGCAGCTTCTAAAAAGTCAGATTCATTATTAATTCTATGTGGGCATCTGTTCTCTCTTGTGTGTTCTGTTTGTTCCATTATTGTTAGTACAAGCAGAGCAATGACTGCAGGCTGCAGAGGAGAGCACAGACAGAGAGTGTGCAGGCATAACCTCTATCCCTGTGTTGTTTACACCCCAATTTATATTGTTGTTTTGGGTATTCACTGTTGCTCTTCCCTTTATATTGGGCAAATTCTTCCAGCAACACTTATATATTTAACAGCCCTCCTGGGGTCTCCTGCTTATTGATTGTACATACGGCAGAACATGTTGCCACTTTATAACTACGTGTTAAGCACTGATAATGTGACAATAAAGTTGACTTTTGTCTTTTCCTTGACCCCATCACAAAAACTTCTCTGCTGGGAATACATGAAAACACAAACAGAAGTAGTAATGAGTTTATGCTCCTTGGTCCAAATAAGTGTAAAGGGCCCATTTGAAAAATCCAGTACACAAGCATGCACACTGCAGTTAAAACATTTTTTTATAAATGTAAAAAAATAAAAAAAGACTCTTTCACGTTGTTTGTTTTTTAAGGTTACATTGCTCCATATAATGCTACAGTTGTTCAGAAATTATTTGACCAAGGAGCTGTGTTTATGGGAAAAACAAACCTTGATGAGTTTGCTATGGGGTAAGTAAATTTTGTGTTATTACTGCTGCTTAATTTTTTGTCTCTGTCCTACAGCAACAGTGGAACACTGTTTAGATTTTTTTCATGTTTTCATTTTTTTTTTTTATACAAAGGATTTTTATCCTAAGGTTGTGTTTAGGTATGTAAAGATACAGGTATTCTTCAAGAGAACAACAATTCATGTGCAGCTTTTACATCTGCTTATAAGATTTGGGTTGGTTTTATGATGTATATCTGTCCCTTGATCGTATGTAATATTTTCTGAAATAATTACGTATATTTAAGTTTAAGCATTGCTTGAGTTTTCATGAAAGGAATATTGCAATTTTCAAGGTACAAAGTGCCCATTGCTAATGTATTTTTTCGGAGCACAAAAATCCTGTATGTACATGAGAAGGAAAGGTGAAAACTAAGTAAGCTTTATCAGAAAGTTCTATGTAAATACAGCCATAAGAGTCCTCTATCAAAAGAAACACAGGATTTCTTGTCTCTATTTTTGTAAACATGTTGTTGGGGTGTCATACTTCCTCTCTCAGAAAAATCCTTAATTCCCTGGGCCCAGAGTCTGCACAGCTCTCTCCCATCTCCTGCTCCCCCTCCCACAAGAATGCTAAAAACTCCCTCCCCTCTCCCTTAGGAATAGTGTGATCTGAGCTATAACAGCTAGAGCTGTAGCAGGAAGCTACTTAAATGGCAGCTACTGTCGTAAGCAAACAAAAAGCTTCTAGAGCTGTTTACTCAGGAATGGTTATGCTTTCTGCATAGAAATATAGTGTTCTAGGCGGCACTAACGTAGGGAATCTATTGGCAGTAAAATGGCAAAATTACTTTTCTTCTCCGTTAAGAGCTATAACGTTATTTTAAATAAACTAAAATGCTGTCAATCCCACCATTTTTATGCCTGAGTTTGAGTCCTCAAACTTTGCAAAGTTGGTCACTGGGGGACTGTAGTTCAAAAATAGGAAAAGTGGGTTGGGCCACTAACAGCCAATCAGATTTCATCCATTTAATTTTATTGGTTTAAAATGCTACCATTCTCACACTATGCCAGGGTGCCCACTGTTGCCCACTGTTTGTCACTGGGTGACTTCAACTCAAGGTTAGAAAAAGTGGCCACACCCACCAATCACAATTTACCTATTGACTTTTATTGGTTTAAATTTAAACTGCTGCCGTTCTTTAACTATTAATCCTAGGGTCCCTAAACTTTGCAGAGTTAGTAACTGGGTAACTGCAGTTCCAGGTTAGAAAAAGTGGGCAGAGCTATCAACAGCCAATCAGATGTCACTCGTTGACTTTCAGTGAGGAAATTTAAATTGCTGCCATTCAGACACTATTAAAACCAGGGTCCCCAAATTTTGCACAGTGGTTTTTACTATATAACTGTGGTCCAAGGTTAGAAAAACTGGGCGGAGCCAACAACAAATCAGATTTCATTCAGTGACTTCACATTTTTCAAACCAAAAATAATGAAAACAGCAGCACTCCGGTTGTTTTGAAAAATGTGAATCTTTACTCAAGTGCCAAAGGCAATGTTTTGGGCTTCAATCCAGCCCTTTATCAAGCCTCTTGAACCGGAGTGCTGCTGTTTTCATTATTTTTGGATTTATTTGCCCGGGCAGTGGGTACAGCGTGCACCTGGGGCTACAAGAAGCTTTTTTCACTGTGTAAGCACATGTTAACTGATTCTCATTTTTAAAATCAACATGAAGTTTGTTCTCAAAGTTCCCTTTCTAGTTCAAATTTGATACCCTACTCTATATCAATACTAGAATAAATCCAAGTTTAAATCCAATTTCTCTGTGGTCCAGTACTGTTTATCCCCTCCTCTAGCTCCTACCTGCCTAGCAGATATTTTCACGGCAAAGGGAGGTGTTATTGGTCTAGAGCTGTGATCCCCAACCAGTGGCTTGGCAGCAACATGTTGCTCACATTGGCATCAAAGTAGGTGCCTATTTTTACATTTCTGGCTTGGAGGCAAGTTTTGCAAGCGCAAAGACACAGTTTTACTCTAACCAGAGCCTCCTGCAGCAGCATGGGGCTACCAAGTAGCCAATCACAGTCCTTATTTGTCATGCACAAAGAACTCTTTTTATGCTTGTGTGGCTCACCAACACTTTTTACATATGTAATTTGTGGCTCACAGGTAAAAAAGGTTGGGGATCCCTGGTCTAGATAAAGGGCAGTAGGATTTACAGAATGTTGGGGACTTGTTCTAATTTCTCTTCTTCAGAGAGTTAGTGGGAGTTCAAACAAGGCAGAAGGTAAAGGAATATAGAATTGTATTCTTACAAATTTTAATGCAAAGATGTTTTCCAAGACTCAGCTTAGGCCAGACAAAGTTTAGGAGACAATGTCGGACTTGGTTGCCAGAGAATTACCTTTATGCTGTTTATATGTGGGAAGGTGGTGTCCAGGGATCAGTTTATGTCACCATGAAATTGTTAGAAGTTCATTTGCACAGAGGACCATGTTTTCTTCAAGATGACATCCTTTTACATCTCTGTTCTGCCTGATTTTTGGATAGGAGCCTCATGGCAGGAAGCTGAGGTGACAGTTAAGCCATAAGAGTCGGAAGCGCTTTGATTCTACGCCACTAATCATGAGTTGTTTGGAATACAATAGTAGAGTCTATCCCACCAAGTGAAATTGGTCTGCATCAAAAAAATGACTTTACAGCCCGCACATAGGGCCACTGTACCAAATCAGATGCTTTCCCTGACCCAACAGATACCATTATTCTAGAGCCCAACTGAATTATCAAAGTAACCACCTTGGCCAGGCAGTAAGAACGTGTACAAATTTTTTTAACTGACTAATGATATTGGACGATATAAGCCTTGTGACTCTTTGTCTTCCTTCTTACTTAGAATATAGCTTCACAGAAAGATGTTACTGACTCAGCAGACTGCAGTGAAGCTTGCACCATGCCATTGGCAGTCCATCCATCCTGTGGATTTTCCTGATAGGGAGGGCAGCCTTCCTTGCCTTTTTTAAAAACAATTTGCTCCAAGTTGCTAATTAGTTGCCCAGTAATTCTAAGGATCAGAGTTTATATGTCTGCAACGTTTGCTATACAGGCAGTGATTATACCTGCTTTATCCCCTTAATCAAACACCCTTTTGTTTGTGCAGTGTCAGTTTAGTATGGTACAGTTCGTATTTTGTATGTTCCTGGCATATCCTTAGTTGCATCTTCCACAACTGACACCTGGGTCTCTACCTCAGTTGTGTATTCAGGAATATTGTGAAGGTCTTTTCGGATGTATTCTTAAGAAGATCTCCTTTTGATTATGTGATTGAAAACTCTTTTAACAAAAAACAAAACTATTTCAAAACCACAACTTGTACCATTCTAACCACAACTTCTGTGTTTAAAGTAGATGTGGTACACAGGCATACTTTATAAACCTAAACAGAAAGAAGTTTTTGTTGTACTGACAATACATCTAGTTACTTGCCAGTTCACTACTATCTAGCTGGCATAAGGGTTCAGCTTTGGTTTATCTATATGGCTGTATTATATTTGAACTCTTACAGTATTTGACAGTTCTACAGTTGTACACAAAGCTTCCCCAGTTAGATTATATGTTCAAGTGAATCCCTATGTTAAAGAAATACAGGTGTAAAACTGTTTTCTGCACTGCATACCTCTGCAGAACTACAATTTCTTTACATTTTAGGCATATGTAAAAATTTCAGCATATGAGTCTGTTTTCAGTAACATTTTTTATGCTGGACAATTTTAGCTTGTAGAAGTTTAAATTTTGATCAGTAAGTTATCAGTTATATTAAAATGTAAATTCTGATTATGTATTTTTGAAATACATTTTTATTAGGTCAAATAATTTGGGCTAATAAACATAAATGTTCTGTATCAATCTATTAGTGTCCCCTTCACCACGTGGTGTTCTGGAATTGCCACATTATTTCTAGTTGCTTTTAACAAGGTTAATTTTGAAGATCTGTTTGGGTTTTTTTCCCTAGCTATCCACTTGATAAAACCTCTTGAGCAGAAGAGTTGACCTTTTGCAATAATAAATGTTTCAGTGGGTAAATAAAAGTGAGTGCCAGCCCTTTTTTTTAAAAAAAAAAATCTGATATAAAAATCTGATATATCTGAAATATCTGAGTTTTTATGCTGTGCATTTGGCATTGAAATGAAAAATAAAAAAAGCTGTTGCCAAGCTACACTGCCAAGCATTATATGTAATTAATGCTCTTGTCATAATTTTGTAACCTGGGAGTACACTAAAATTTTGTTTTGTAATTCTCTTTTTTTACCCTTCTCAAAATACTCTTTGGATTTTGTTTAATGGGAACACAATGGGCACCATTGAGTTTAGCCTGGTTTGGGCCAACTTGACAAATATTTGTCGAGACCCGGCACTTAATGAATAGCTGCTATTGAGTTTGATTCATGGATTTCCTATCATGACAAAAAATTGTTTACATCTGCAGTTCATTGTGCCATGCAGCTATTAACCCTATGTTATGTGCCATTCTGTCTGGCATATTATTGTTATAGAGGAAAAGAGAGTTGCTAGCCTGTAAAGAAACAATAAGATTTTAAAACAAATGTAAAAGGTAAGCTGATCTCGAGAAACTACTACGTTATGATTTTATTATGTTACTTTTAGTTTACAAGACATTTTTTTAAACCTGATCTGAGGTGCATGATCATGGTAGAGCCCCACATTTACAAATGGATCTGTGGTACGGTGGAGAATAATTTGACTAATATACAGTAACTAACAATAAAATAGGCAGTGGGGGAGATTATGCATGCACACGGTTCCAGGTTGAAAGGTAAACAGTGGGTCTTTATGTCAGTCTGATGTGAAGGTCAAAAATACCAAAAGAATTGTACGGTAATAAGTGCGTATACAAAATAGTCAGTCTGATTTAGTGCAAGTGGTAAATAGAATAGGATAGTCTACTAAGGGGGGTATCTTGGTGGGCCCACGGGTTTAAATTTTAAGCTGACTTTGCTTTGTTTTCTAAAATATTACCAGGCTTCAAATAAAATATCTGTAACCTTGTTTTGAGTGAAAGTGTGCCTGACAAAATATTGGACAGCAAATAGGGACTTGAAGTTAAACTAAAAGAACTGTAAATCTTTGTAATATGGGGATCCGTGAATGGTGGGGATAGAGAAAGGAAACCATATTGAAAATATTTTGTATTCATCTAAATTAATTTGCCATTCTTTATTTTGTATAGATCTGGGAGCACTGATAGTATTTTTGGGCCAGTAAAGAATCCATGGAGCTATTCCAGGTCTTACATAGACAAGACATCATTAAGTCACCATGCTGCCAAGGATGATTCTGATTGGGTCATAACAGGTGGAAGCTCAGGAGGCAGTGCTTGTGCTGTATCTGCTGGAACGTGTTATTTGTAAGTAATTGTACTGTTAAACATGTTTGCCTATCTAATTTATTATTAACATATGGTAAACATCTTTTGCTATATTAAATTGGATGGTACAATTAATAAAAAAAACGTGTGCCTTTGGTAGTTGTTATTTGCTTATCCTTTCAGCAAGTGTTTATAGTTTCTCATTTAGGGGCCCATTCATCAATGTACGAATCCGAATCCTGAAATACGATCATTTCTGATGATTGAAAATGTCACAAATTCTTTTCGTTTCAATACGAAAATTTCCGAACTTTCAGATCGTAAGTACGAATTTTTTGTATTGAAACGATCATAAATGTATTGGTGATCCGAAAGTCTAAAAATTTTCGTATCCCAACGGTCGTAAACGGCTCAAAACTCTTTCTGACTTTGAAACTTCAATGCATGATTTTGGAAACTGTCCATGGCACTCTGCAGCTCCAACCTGGCTAAAAGAAATTCACGATACCGAAGCTTGAATGAATTCCGAAACTTTTGTTTTTGAATCTGTAAATGTAATAAAAATACTCTAAGGGTATAATAATTAAGTGTACTGAATCATGTTTCTGCACTAAATAGAGGGGATGACTGATGTGTTTCTGCTCTGTATCAACAGAGCAATAGGTTCTGATACAGGAGGTTCAACTCGAAACCCTGCTTCTCACTGTGGAGTTGTGGGCCTGAAACCTACCTACGGGCTTGTGTCTCGTCATGGTCTTATTCCACTTGTGAATTCCATGGACGTACCAGGAATAGTAACCAGATGTGTGGATGATGCAGCAACTGTGCTTGGTAATTACTTCTGTTCCAGCAGAACTGTTCACTATGGGAATTCTCACTGTGGCTTTCTTAACTTCTACAGCTTTCATTTTTAAGGTGTGCTTGCTGGGCATGATCCTTATGATTCCACAACTATCCAAGACCCTTTCCAGCCATTCAGTTTACCTGAAAAAGTTGATGTGAGAAATGTTTGCATAGGTATACCAAAGGTAATGCTTTATGATATACTTTTACCCCGATTTTCTTTTTTTTTTTCAGAGCCATTTTGTATTTTTATTATCTGTATGTCACATCTTTGGCATATGGCATCCATGATCCTATGCAATATACTTACATTGTTTTCTGCATCACTACAGTATATTTACTTATGTACAAAGTGATTAAAAGGACATGTTTTAAATCACATCTTTGCAAAGATGACTTGCTGATATTTTTTGGTTCCATTCCAAAAAGATTGGTAGACACAGAAATAAAATACAAGTTGTTGAACAATAACCGTTTAGCATGCCTTTTCTTATTGCTTGGTAAATCCAAGCAAGTGTTATGTCATTTTTCATAATTAGGCTTGTGGTAGACAATGTTCCATAAGAAAGACGTAACCTCATCAGTAGTAAAGGTTGCTCCAATTCTTATAAATAACCAGAAATATGCAAAAATGAATGCTTTATTTGCTAGATAACTTGTACTGGCATACTTTATTTATAGTTTCTAGGTATAGATAGGTTAGGTTTAAAGCATAATTAGCAAGAGCATACTGTTAAAACCAATTATATGTTCCTCTTTCTGATATGCAATTTACAGCAGTGATGCTGAAGATCATGCAACAGCCACCTATAAGGTTTTAACTGGGTGTAATTTCTTTGGTTTCCTGTGTAATAGGAGTACCATGCCCCCGGTCTGTCTGCAGAAATCTTGTCACTTTGGTCAGAGACTGCAGACTTGTTGGAAAATGCTGGAGCCAAGGTTGTTGAAGTTTCTCTGCCACATACGCCCTACTCAATTGTATGTTATCATGTCCTGTGCACAGCTGAGGTGGCTTCTAATATGGCAAGATTCGATGGCCTGGAATATGGTAAGAGTATTTTATGTTAAGCAGAGCTGATGTTGGTTAAAATAAATGATTAAAGCAATATGAACCTGACATATTCAGCTTTCTAACTAAGGCAAAATTAGCTTCCACAGAATCCAAAGTCCTAGGCATGGCACAATGCATCCAAAATACAGCCCTGACTCTTCATAGAGCACGTTTGCGTTGCTGTACATTATTCCCTATAGGAATAAACCAACTTATGGTGCTTTTTGGAGAGTTGGGTATGTACAGTATTTAGTTATAAAATTCTAAATTAGTTAATAGAATTGAATATGCAATATCAGTACATCCCATACCTGTATTGCTTTAAAGGGGTTAATATGTTATAAAATGGGCAGTTCTTAGCCACTTTCCTAAATTGGTCTTCAATATTTTTATCATCATTTTTGAACTATTTTCCTTCCTCTGCTATCTCTTTCCTGGCAGCCAAAAACAATTGCTTTGTGAGGCTACAACTTAATTGCAATTGTTTGCTTTTTATTTCTCATATTTTTATTTGAGCATTCTCCTATTCATCCTCCAGTCACTCCATTCGCCATTGCCTGATTGCCAGGGTAAATAGAATTCTAACAACCAGATAGCTCCTGAAATTCCAAACTAGAGAGCTGCTAAACAAACTACTAAATATTAAATAAAAAAAAATAAAAATGTAAGCCCAATTATAAATTGTCTACATCATACGAAACATTGATTTTAGTGAAACTACACATTTTTCCCCCTAGTATTTTTGGATGATTTTTTTCTTTTTGGATTTGTTCTGGGAAAATATGTAAGAAGTATGTTCCTGTCTAAATTAATGGCGCGTGCCTATCATGTGTGAACAATAAAACATATTTTTGGTTTTAGGCTTCCTGGTTCATTTGGTTTTGTTTTTCTGATATTTTTTCCCAGTGAAGTGCTTGTTGAAGGAATGAGGAAGAAATGATCATATAACATGCTAGAAATTTCCAGGCCCTACAGGTGTGAACTAGCTTTATGCTGTAAGCATTCACAGAATATCTATTGTCATTTATATCCCTAGGTCTAGACATACAGGTGTTATTTTGTGTATATCCCATGTAACAATACAGTTGTGATGTGTGAAAAGTAAAAATTCTAAAGCAGAAGCAAGTATTCCCTTATAATTGTAGTGTCTATGAATGTGTGGTTCCGTCCTGTTTGATTTGTTTACTATGGTCTGTTTTTATAGCATAGAGGATCATTTACAGTAACAGTGCAAATAAGAATGTGTGGTATTTTGTTTTTTTTGTTTTTTTTACTCTGTTTCTTTCAATTATTCAAATTGTCGCTAAGGTCAAATTCTGACTAAAAGTTAACAACACTAACACAGACTATCTGCAAGTGGGACTTTCTCTAAACTAATTTGAGCTGATGGAATTGATAATTTGTGTAAAAGCTGGAGACCTTCACCTTAGGGGAGGTGACAGACACAAGGACTTCCAAAATTTCAGGCTGGCACCCTAATTCTGATTAGTGTACCAGCCTGAAATTTTGAAACCAATGGTGATGCAGTTAAAAAATTATGATTTGCCATATCCTTAGTGGATTTATTTTTATATTGTATAGTGGGCTATACATATTATTTAAATATAGTATATGGTATTCTCAACTTGTTAAATGGGTGGTTCACCTTTAATTTAACTTAAAGTATGTCATAGAATTAACTATTCTAAGCAACTTTTCAATTAGTCTTTATTTCTTATAATGTTTTAGTTATTTGCCTTCTTGTTCAGACTCTTTGTAGCTTCAAGTGGGGATCACTGACCCGGCAGCCTAAATCTATTGCTCTTCTATTCATACATCTCTAATACATACATCTAGGTCAGTGCTGTCCAACTTCTGTTGTACCGAGGGACGGAATTTTTCTGACCTACGTGGTGGAGGGCCGATAATGGAAGCCAGTTTTGACCACTCCCCTTTTTGAAACCACACCCACTTGAAACCACACCCGTGTTATCACATGACCATACCCATATTAATGGTTGTAGTACAGCAAAAACCTGCCATACTCTGCCTCCCCTACCCTGCATGTGTGTGCCATACTCTGCCTTCCCTACCCTGCCTGTGTGTGCCATACTCTGCTTGCCCTATGATGCCTGTGTGTATGGCACAAACAGGCAGCCTACAGTGACACAATGCTGGCACTGCTCCTACAGTCTGCACAATAACTATATATTAAAAAACTTTTTAATTGCAGTACCACCTCAGTTCTTTTTGTAGTGTGCAGGGATTATTTGTGGGTTTCTACTGCTCCTGAGGTGTGAACAGGGGAACAATATGGGTGATTACAGCCTGAGCCTGAGGTGTGAACACTGCAGGGGGTGAACAATGCAGAGATTAAAAGGTGTGAACAACACAGGGAATTACATATTTAAACAGTACAGCCTGATTACAGCCTAAATCTGAGGTGAGAACCATGCAGTTAATCACAGTACTGATACAATTTAAAGCTTACACAAGAGTAAGCCATCAAAGCAGCCAGACAGGTGGGGGGCCACACAGAGGGGGGTCAGTTGGACAGCACTGATCTAGGTAATTTGGACCCTTGCAACCAGATAGCTGTTATAACTCTAAACTGGAAAGTTGCTGAATATTTATTGAAATAATTAAAAAAACTACAAATAATTGAAAAATAAAGACCAGTTGCAAATTGTCTCTGAATATTACTCTCTACGTCATACTAAAATTGAACTCAAAGGTGAACAAGCCCTTTAATTAAACTGCATGTATTGTTTCCTTTGTAACTTTGCATCTGGTTGGATGTTCAGGGGTTGTTTTTTGTATTTAAATAGGGAAACTGTTTGTATGTTCTTGAGCCTATAATTAAGCGCCCCATAAGGCACAAAACGCATAGGGGTGGTTTTTTTTAGATGTTCTTCCACTGAATAAATCATCATGTTTTTAACTGCATCACCATTTGTTTCAAGAGTCCAGTTACAGTGCCAGTCTGAAATTTTGGAAGCCATTGTGTCTGCCACCTCAAATATATGTGGATGAGTCAGAAATCAAAGAGATTCAGGAGCAGAGGAAACAAAGTTTCACCTGAGAGACTGTAACTATCAAAGGTGGTTTCAAGTCAGATAGTAGCCCATATTATCTATATTGTGTTCCTGTTCTTGATCTTCTTGGCTTATTTAAAGAAATCTTAAAACAACTCCTGCAAATATGTCAATATGTCAAGTTTTAAAGATGATAATGCAATAATTCGACTTCTTTTAAAGGGCACCGCTCTGATATTGATGACTCAACAGAAGCGTTGTATGCAGCAACCAGGAGAGAAGGCTTTAATGAAGTTGTGAGAGGAAGAATATTGTCTGGAAACTACTTTCTTTTAAAGCGGTAAGAAGTCCATAGCCTGGCTACCAAAAATACTACTACTACTGCTACAGTATTTTATGTGAAAGATCATTCCATAAACATCACTTGGACTAGACTTTTTCTCTTTGATCTTTTTACAAATATCTGAAATAAATTTAGTAGTGTCATTAGTTCTGTTAAACCTCCATACTGGTGACGTATGAATAACTAGTGAGTTACTAGTGATATTTAGCAGTCAAAACAAAATCATAAAGACTGCATTATGTTGTAGTATCCCAGATGATTATGCTTTAATCCAGTATGCACCCAATAAAAATCCACTTGTAATATGCAGAGGCTGAAGCTGTCTATGTTAATCACAGCATGAAATTAACTTGCTTCATGCTTCAGCTTGTCACAGGAAAACATGCTCTTATTATAGAGCTCATTGTTCAACCCGTTCACTTCAACTGTCTTTTTGTGCCTTTAGCCTTAAACTGGTCTTTTCCCTTGGGTAAACTGTGCAGCTGTGGGGTGACTGTTTTAAGGGAAGCTAAATGCAAAAGATGAATTAATGTAATGTTCTTCTCTGAGAACTGTACATTAGTTTTCTATCTTTTGTGGTTTTTGAGATATTTGCAGTTTTATATAATAGCAGAAAATCAACTTTAAAATTACATTAACAGCCTGATTGCGTTGAAGTTAAGGATTGGAAACCTTCAGTGCTCCAGATGTAAAGGGGTCATTCAACTTTAGATTAAATATTAAGTATGATATAGACAGTAAAATTCTGAGGCAATATGCAATTGGTATTCATAATTTATTGTTGTGGGTTTTTTTGTGTTTTGAATATCAGCAGTCTTGTTGCTAGGGTCCAGATGAATAGGAGAGGGCCTGAATGGATAAATACGTAACAATAAAATAGAGCAGTAGTATTTTTTGCCTGCTAGTGGCAGTGATCCCAATCGGAAAGCTGGGAAGAAGCAGAAGAGGAAGGCAAGTAATTCAAAAGCAAAACAAACAATGCGTAGTATATTAAACTGAATAGAGAACTATGTTTAAAATATAAGGTTTTGAAAACTGGTTATACATTAGGTTGAATTATTTAATAGCTGTGGTCATTTATGCAATTCTGTCATACAATATTGACTGACACGTCAATGTATATATTCCTTTTCTCCTTACACACAGACATACACATTCATCCACTTAGTACATTTTTTATAAATCAGATTAATACACTAATATAATGTTTTATGGTTTTGTTAGGCTGTCTAAATGTCTATCTGACTGGCTAAATATTTTATAATTTATATGTATTTTTCTATAATATTATTTCCACACATTAAATATACTTAAAATATCACCTTGGTGAGTGGTATCTGTTAACCATAGAACTTACCTAAATTTGTTAAATATACAGTAATTTTTACAAACTTTCTTAATTCTTTGGTAAAAGTTGATTGCTTGATGTCTGATTGTAGGAACTATGAAAAATATTTTGTGAAGGCTCAGAAAGTTCGGCGCCTGATAGCAGATGATTTTGTTAAGGTGTTTAACTCCGGAGTCCATGTTTTGCTAACTCCGACCACACTAGGAGATGCAGCTCCCTATTTAGAGTTTATCCAGGAAGACAATAGAACTCGCAGTGCTCAAGAAGATGTCTTCACACAGTGTGCCAACATGGCTGGTAAGAGCATTACATGTCTAAGGGCCTAAAACGAAATGAAAATGAAATGACCTATGATTTAAATTCTCGGTAACATTAACGGACTAGTAACACCAAACTGTTATAAAGAAAGGCCCTTTTTGTCCATTCCATTCAGTGTAGCGTAATTAATACATATTTATAACTTTCCCCAAAAGCCCTGCCAATTAAACCTACTATTTTCAAAAGGATACGTTATTTTGTTTTAAAATGATAACAAATTTTTGAAAAACCAGTGACCATTAGGTGTAATGTGCATTCACAAATCTTTGCTTTGAAAAGAAACAGGAATAATGGGAAAGTGGATAAAGATTGTATTGCTTAGGCTTTCAGATTGTAACAGATTGAAATGGTAAATTCGGACTTTGCAGTCATAACTGCAGCAGGAAGAACCAGCTATGTTTGCCCATAGCTAACCAAAATGATAACATAAAACTGCCATCATAGGTATCTCTTTATAGAATCCACATCCACATTTATTATAGTATAGCCTTTAATATTACCCTTTCACTGAGTATATTATCATTACTATAGATGTAGTTTTGGTGCCTCAGCTACTAAAGTATGCATTTAAAACATTTTTTATATTATACATTTTTTTATGTTTTTTTTTTCTGCAGGCCTCCCAGCCGTAACTGTCCCTGCGGCCCTTTCTAGTAGGGGATTGCCACTTGGCCTTCAGTTCATTGGCCGTGCTTTCTGCGAGCAGCAGCTCCTCACAATCGCTAAATGGTTTGAAAAACAAATTGACTTCTCTCCCTTACAGTTTAACAGAGACTCGGAAAATGGGAACATAGTTCAGCAATACAGTAAATCTGCTTCCTCTGTATAGGAAAATAAAGAAACTCTTTAATCAAAGATGATCTAATTCAGAAAAACTTTGCATGGTTACATTTCAGCTGTGGCATGACACAAGGTACAATGATGAAGGTATATTATGTGAAAATAGCAAACAATGCTGTAATCAGTATTCTAGGTAGAATGAAGGGTGCTGCTTGCTGGGCTAAAACACTGGGACAACACATTTCAGTTAAATGCAGTTTGAGTAGTTGCTTTGTTTTAGCAGCAGTTAACTGAATACTGCATTCATATATAGCACTTGCTATGTAGCAAGCATTGTGGATTACACTTGGCCTATAGTGTTTTTGAAATACAAATTTTCTGCTTTTATAAGCACAAGTATAAAAGCATAGTCTGAAAGAAAAGTACAGTATATGGGGCCTATTCACTAAACCTCGATTAAGTATTTCTGAGCTAAAATCGTATTTTTTCTACCTTATCAAACATTTCGTAAAGTCCACAATAATTTAGTTAAAATTCCACTACTTTTTTGTGGTTTTCATTAACTTCCACAAAAAAGTTGTACTTTTCGTAATGACTAAGACGATTTCGGAATTCATTCAAGCATTGGTATCGTGACTCTTTTAGCCAGGTTGAATCTGTTAAGTGCCATTGAGTCCTTTGGGAGGTTTCCAAAATCATACATTGAAGGTTTCAAAGCCAGAAAGGCACGAACGTTCGGATTCGAAAATGTTGTGGCTTTCGGAAAGCAATTGCGATATTTTCGTATGACCGAAAAAAGCATTTTTGTGACATTTTAGAACATCAGAGTAACCACGATAATTTCTGAATTTTTTCCTAATTGTGATTTTAAGCCAAAAAAATTCGGACTTTAGTGAATGGGCCCCTAAGTATAGTCCTTAGGTAGGCTTCACAGCAGTGCTGTATTTTGGTATTTAGGCACCGGACCAAAGTGCACCCAGAGGTAAATGCGTGGAATGAAAATTATGTAATGCACATGCGCAAAAGTCATGTCATTTGCGTACACATTACGTCACTTTGCCCAGCGGGCAAAGGCATCCAGGTACTCTTTACCCCCACTTTTCCACTGCTGGATATAGTGGGGAAGTATCCAGCGGTGGCAGGGTTTGTTTTTTTTTTTTTTTTCTTTTTAAATTTAGGAAATTTTTTAATTTACTATATTGGCATCAGAGGGACACCCCCCCCCTAAAGCTGCTGCCCTAGGTACAGGCCCTTGAGTGCCTATATGGTAAATACGGCCCTGCTGCACACAGATTTCTGTGTATAATATAAAATAACACAACATTTATTTTACAAATCGGCGCACAATACACCTAAAATAATCTAAAAATATAAGTACCTTCATCTAATGCATCGGTTCAGCCCTAAAATTGTTGAAAATATCAATGCTATGGTGTTACATATATATTGTTTGCAACTTAACAACACAAAAATTTTGGAAAAATTGAAAATATTTTTCTATTTGAAATCTTAAACTCCTTTTGGAAGCTGTGAGAAATATTTCAATGAATGTGTAATTACAAATTAAAAGGAACACACCTGCATGAAATTCAACTGAAATGTGATCAAATTCAAGTCTACAAAAGACCATCCCCAGAGACCTTAATGTTCTCATATGGCATTTTATACTATTTTATTAAAATGTTTGAGTGCTATGGCAATATAGCCAAACTACCTGTATGGGAATGCAAGAAAATCATTGATCAAAGATGAAAAAGAAGGCTTGTTCGAATTGTAGAGAGAGAATTCTGAACAACTGCCAGACTAAAGCAGACATTCAGACAACAGCTTCAACTCACACCATCTGTCACCAAATTAGTGAAAGGAGGCTCTATGGTAGGAGACCCAGGAGGACCCCTCTGCTGTAAGAAAAAATAAGAAAGAAAGGAATTTGCCAAGACATGCCAAAATCTTAGGGGTTTTTTTGGGAGAAGGTTCTGTGGATTGGTGAGCTTATATTAAAGGCTTGTTTTCAAGTAAACATCTCTTTTTAATAAAACATTTTCCCTGCTCTCAAGTGCAAAAGCTCCTCCAATAAAAAGTGTTTGCCTCTTAGTTACTAACAGCCATTCAGTCATTGCTGCACACTTCTTGCTTTGAAAACCTAAACAGCAGTATCACCAGGTAAAAAGATCACTGGAATCGATATTATGCTATATCTTTTGCATTCGTAATAATTGTTTGGATTGCCTAATTTGTAGAGCAAGTCGGAACAAGTACGAGACTATTTTGGAAGAATTACATCCTCTTTAATTGTACTTTATTTTATAACATACTGTATGACACGGCCACTGCCTTTAGGGTACCTGGTTCCTAATTGAAAAACAAACTGAAATCTTTTAGGTGGAGGGAAGAAAACCAAAAAAACTAAAATAATGTGGTTGCATAAGTGTGCACATCCTTAAACTTTGTTGAAGCACCTTTTGATTTTATTACAGCACTCCGTCTTTTTGGGTATGAGTCTATCAGCATGGCACATTTTGACTTTGCAAGATTTGCCCACTCTTCTTTGCAGAAACACTCCAAATCTGTCAGATTGCGAGGGCATCTCCTGTGCACAGCCCTCTTCAGATCACCCCACAGATTTTCAGTCGGATTCAGGTCTGGCTGGGCCATTCCAAAACTTTAATCTTCTTCTGGTGAAGCCATTCCTTTGTTGATTTGGATGGTATGCTTTGGGTCGTTGTCATGCTGAAAGATGAAGTTCCTCCTCATCAGCTTTCTAGCAGAAGCCTGAAGGTTTTGTGCCAATATTGACTGGTATTTGGAACTGTTCATAATTTTTTTTGCTTTGTTTTTTTTGGTTTTCTTCCCTCCACCTAAAAGATTTCAGTTTGTTTTTCAATGGAGTGGTACAGTTTATAGGTCACATTAAAGGTGGAAAAAGTTCTGAAATGATTTTTCCTCTGCTACAATGTAACTGTGGGGAAAATGGTACAGCCTGTGTTTATTTTATTTATGTTTAATGTTATGTGTAGCCAGCCTGACGCGGCTCTGTGCCATTACACAAGGGTATACAGAGTAACAATAGGATCAAATGGCCCTGCTCACAAGAGTTTATAATCTACAGACGTTTAGGGTGCATTGAAACAATAGGAATGTGCATGATGATTTATGATACATATAAATGTCTGATCTATTTAG
This sequence comes from Xenopus tropicalis, assembly GCF_000004195.4. Lineage (NCBI taxonomy): Eukaryota > Metazoa > Chordata > Amphibia > Anura > Pipidae > Xenopus > Xenopus tropicalis. The sequence continues at coordinate 79,108,190 of NC_030681.2, read as the reverse complement.
ATACATTGAATATGCTTCCCTAAACAGTTGGGCCTTTAAGGAGCATTTGGAAGGAAGAGGATAGTCTGATGGTGTGATGCAGAGTGTTCCAGAGACAGGCAGAAGCTCGGATGAAATCTTGCAGTCAGGAATGGGATGAAGTGATGAGAGGAGAAGAGAGGCAGAATGAAGGTTGTGTGAAGGAGTGTATTTTGGGATTAGAGCTGAGATATAGGAAGCGGCTTTATTAGTAAGGGCCTTATATGTAATTGTTCGTTAGATGTGATGCTTATCTATCCAAAAATAGCAAAGAGGCAAACAAATTATACATTTATATTTAATTAAGAATAAATTAGTTTATTTAGTGAAGGTTATATACACATTAATCACAGTATGAGTGCACAGTAATACTATTATAGACTTCTAGATTTTTTTAATTGTTTCACTTTCTTTACATATTTCTTATTGCAATTTGAGCTAGTGAAAAAGCACATCCTTATACAGTCAGCATAAAAAACGGGGTGTATCTTATTTCTCCTTATTTTCCTCTAATTTTAATCCCAGGTTTAAGAAAGACACAATGGGGCATATTTGTAAAGCAGTGTAAAGGGGCACAGTGTAAAAACATGGTTAATTATAAAACCACATGATTATTCTTGATGGTATAGTATTAGTATGCATTAAAAGGAACAGTGTAAAAAATTTGCCATACAAACAATACATGGAGGCATATTTATCAAAGTTTGTATTTGTTTAATTTTCTTATTTTTCAATGCAAATTGAAATTGAAAAAAAACAGAAATGTCAGCTTATTCATTAAAAAAACAGAATAAAATAAATGGCATAAAAAAAAACTATGAAAAAACTTTGAATACCTCAAATTCATACTTTACTAATCATTTTAATAGGTCAACAAGCTTGAAGAGTTATCATTTTGCCTAGGACAGCTCCCATTGACTTCTATATGACCTCACAAGCTTTCAGATCCCAAAGTTTTACATTCAAGTTTTTTATTTGTTTTTGTTTTTTTACTTAAATTTTTTTTTTTTTAGCCATAATCCAAAATCATGATTTTTAGCAAAAATATATAATTATGAAACAAAAGAAACATTGATAAATCACCCCTATAGTATAGTATTGCTTTTTACACTCCCTGCCTTTTTTGGTTTTTGGACCCAGTGGATTCAATAATCTTTGCAAAGTCCAAAGTAGTGTAAAATAAGGGTGTAAATTAGAGTGTAATATTGGTGTAAGCATTTTTATAAATAGAAAGTAGACAACTGCACTTCATACACCTCAATCAGATTCATGTTTTATAAAAATGCACTGCAGTTCACATATGTCCTATACCACTTGGGTATTAATTACAAAATAAAACTTGTGGTACTTGATAAATATTGTATTTAGTATTAGCAGCAAATTGATTAAGTAAAAATCTCAGAGAAATATACAGTGAAGTAAAATTCAGTATAGGTTTATCAAGCAGACGTTTCTATGCTTAACAGACCTAAATTTTACCAATAAGAAAATACTGTATATTTATAGCCAATCACAAAGATTTCTATCATCTGAATCTAAGTTAGTAGTAACACAAATTTAAATAACCCAAACAAATCTTATACACTTTCCCAATAGGGCTGAAAAAAATGGTGGCATTATGGAAACTGCCACATCCAGGTATTTACATAGCGCCAACACATTTCCGCATTATTACATCCCGATGAAAGTCAATATGGTTAATTTTATATGGAGCCAATTAATCTGTATGTTTTTAGAGATATATTTTTGCAGATAGTGCCCAAGCTGAAATCAAACTTAGGAGCACAACATTACAAGGCAGAAGTGCTACCCGCTGAGTACTTTGGACCACAGGATTTTCAACCAGTATATCAAATGACCTTCTCTGTTTTGTACATTGTTTTTCAGTGATTCTTAGTTCCTTATCCGCATTCTCACGTTCCACACAGAAAACATTCTTTGTCTGAGATGTTATTATCTTCATCATATCAATCATATTTGCTGGTGCTCTGCTTATAGACCTATGTTTAAGTATCTCTTGAGCAGGATAAATGGTGCATATGAGTTATTAAGACTGAAAATATACATTCTCTAAAGGCTTTCGTCAGATAAAGAAATTCGTAGCTTCATAACATACTGGCTAATTATCCTGCAGAACATTTTCTAGCAGCTGTCTGGGTGCTTTCAGGTTGCTGTGATGAAGTGCCCTTTTGGCACATTATGGGCTGCATTCATTTCAGGGAGAAAAAGGTTTATTATTTGAAAACTCATGGGAGAGATTCCGTTTGAGATGCAACCCAGCTCAGAAAAAGTCTTATGTGAAGAAAAACTAGAATTAAATTAGGAGCAAAGTTTTTTCTCCTCAAACTAAAATTTGTCCATAAGTTTTGACGTGATAACCTATGAGATAACTTTTCCTCGCTGAATTGTATCTGGCCCAGTGTATCAGGATAGGACACAGAAGTGAAAAACATTTTTTGGTGCAAAAGTGGTTAAAACTTTTACATATTTACACACACACACACATATATATATTAAAAACAGTTTTAATTTTATACACAAAAATACAACTGATTTGCAAAGTCCTATGTCTCCTGAAAGCAGCAGTAACAAATATGTATAATTTTTGTCACAAAACGCGTCAGGATTGATGTGAAATAAAGCTTTGTTTCTTAACCACCTCCACTTGTGTTTAGAGTGCGCACCCATCAGAGAAACTGTGCTTGTGACTGCTGGGTCTCCCCTTGCTATGGGTTTGGGGCACTGCACCCAGACCACTGGATCAGTGTGGTGAGTGTCAATGAAAAACTTTGATTCATGTGATTTTTTTTAAGAAGAAATAGTCGTGAAAATATCTTCCCTCAGTGAAGGGTCCAGGGCAAGGCACCTGGACCAGTTTTGTGAAGGGGTGAGTGAATGCATATTGAGACTTGCCTGTTTAAATTTGGTTTAATTTGCTGAATGGCTGAGAACAGACTTGGAATAATTGTAGTTGGTTCAAATGCTGCTCTACCATGACATCTACCATTATGTATTACTGGGTAATAGGTGGAGAAGGTAAACATTCCCTTTAAAATGTGTTATAAAATATGTTACTCATCTTGTGAAGACAAAGGAATGACTCCTAATAGATGATTAAGCCATGAAACGGTAAAACATTTCCATTCTGCAAAGAAATAGCACTAATATGAAGCTAGATGAAACGTTGCAGTGAGCAGAGCTCATTTGTATTTTTTTTATGTGTTACCTTTTGTGCCGTGCTTCAGAAGATGCTTGCTACTTAAAAAATCAAAATATAGGACTGCACTTGAGTATAAGCTAATGAAGCCTGGCATGTTTGCTAATCATTGTGTGCTTTAGGTATCAGCTTTGTTACAGATGACAGTTTTGAAGGGAGCAGCTCCAGGTAGGGTTAAAATGAGGACTTCCTAGAACCCTGTGTTTCATTTTAATGCATTATTTGCTGAAGAAATTTGGGTAACCGTGACAACAGGCTTGTTCCAGCAGAATAAAATAGTTTGAAAAAAAAGAAACAATTTTTCATGGTACTAGAACATTTCCACTAAGTGCTATTTCTTTTTCCTTTTCCAATAAATACACTTTATAGATCCTGCAAAAATAATTAACTAGTGCTAGTGCTTATAATAGCAGGTTCTAAGGTTCTTACGAAATTGCTTTAAGAATATGAATTAGGAATGAGATTTTGAATTCAAACAGATCTTTGTTGTTTCATCCAGTTTGAGTAATTTATCTCTGTATTATGTAATGTAATCAAATTAAACCGGGTTGTTAACCTTTGAGTTAACTTTTAGTATACTATATAGAGTAACATTCTGAGACAATTTTCAATTGGTCTTCATTTTTTATTATTCATAGTTTTTTAGTTATTTCACTTTTTGTTTGCCAGCTATCTGGTTACTAGGGCCCAACCAGCAACCAGAGAGTGGTCTGAATGAGAGGCTGGTATATGAATAGGAGAGGACCTGAATAGAAAAAGAAGTTATAAAAAGTAACAATAACAATAAAACTGTAGCCTCACAGAGCAATAGCTTCTTGGCTGCCGGGGTTAGTGACCCCATTTGAAAGCTGCAAGAGTTAGAAGAGAAAGGCAAATAGTTTAAAAACTAATAAAATAATAATGGAAGCCAATTGCAAAGTTGCTAGGAATAGGGCGTTCTTTAACATACTAAAAGTGAACCACCTGTTCAATATGGACCTAAAAATTACAGTATAATCACTGGGGGATGGGGTGCAGAGTTGGCCATTCAATGACATACTAAAGGTGAACCACCCCTTTAATTGTTTTCTTACCTGTAATTCCCCAACCACTACACTTCATTAAAACCATTCTGCAGTAAAAATGGAACATTAACCTCTGCAAAATCTTTTCAGTTTGCTTTCCAAATTATTATTATTGTCTGTTATTTGTATAGCACTGAAATATCCCTGAGAACAGGTCATCGTTCACATCAGTCTCTTCTCCAGTGGAGCTCACAGGGTAATGACTGTAGTACTAATGTACTATATATTAACCACATAAGCAGCAGAAAATGTTTTTGCTTGGGAACAACTACTTTTAAAGGACATACTTGTGAAAACAAATGTTTGTTACAAGGTATTATGAGAAATATAGCATCAGGAGTATGTGCAGTAGACAAACATTATTGGTTGGAATATCTTTATGTGTTCCTGTGGCAAACCCAATTGTTGATCTGTGGCACCATCTGAGTTTTAGTTTAATGGCCTAATATAACCTTTGTATGTCTTTGATATTGACCAAGGCGTAGTATGTATCAGTTGGCATTACCTTTCTGAACTGCTGAAGTTGCAGCTATGATTCTGGCTGAATGCAATTGAAAATTATAGAGGGTCCATCCCAAAGCTGTTATAGCTGCCTTGAAAACCTTTCTTAAATGGAAACTATACCCCCAAACAATACATAATTTAAAAATACATTGCATAAACAAGCTCATATGTAAAACCTGTTTCATCTAAATAAACCATTTTCATAAAAATATACTTTTTTAGCAGTATGTGCTATTGGGTACTAGGTAAGAGCCACATCCTGGGATCATAGGATTCACAGTGCACACAAACAAACAAGGCACACATACATGCTAGGCCACATCAGCCAATTAATTGAGTTCTGCCTTTGGCTCCCACACTTCTTCTTAATTCCTGTCATGTGATCTCTGAGGGAGCACACAGTCCATCACTAAATGGTGGCTCAAGGGAAAGGATGTAAAAGGACAATATTTACTGATAAATATATATTCCACTTTGTTGAGATTCTTTGATAGATCACTTAACATAATATAAACTATCTGTTGGTTAAGTATTCATTCTGGGGGTATAGTTTTCCTATAATGAAGGAAACCTGAGAGTTCCATTCTGGTGGGAAATAGCTTTAGTACCTTAGGGGAGGGTATTATAAGTAATGTATCAGTGTTTGCAGATGACACAAAACTCTGCAGACCAGTCAATTCTATCCAGGATGTGGCATCCTTGCAGCAGGATCTTGACCAACTGGCAATCTGTGCAGCTAAGTGGCAGATGAGGTTTAATGTGGATAAATGTAAGGTCATGCACCTGGGATGTAAAAATATGCAAGCCCCGTATACCCTTAATGGGACTGCACTAGGCAAATCCATAATGGAGAAGGACCTTGGAGTCCTTGTAGATAATAAACTGGGCTGTAGCAAGCAATGCCAGGCAGCAGCTGCAAGGGCAAACAAGGTTTTGACCTTTATTAAAAGGGTTTTGGTCTCCAGTGCTTAAACAGGACATTATTGAATTAGAGAGGGTGCAGAGAAGGGCAACTAAGCTGGTAAAGGGTATGGAAAGTCTAAGTTATGAAGAAAGACTGGCCAAGTTAGGTCTGTTTACACTGGAGAAGAGGCGCTTAAGAGGTGACATGATAACTATGTATAAATATATAAATGGATCATATAATAACCTCTCTAATGCTTTATTTACCAGTAGGTCCTTCCAGCAGACAAGAGGGCACTCACTCCGTTTAGAAGAAGGGAGGTTCCGTTTAAATATTTGGAAAGGATTTTTTACTGTGAGAGCTGTGAAGTTGTGGAATTCCCTCCCCAAATCAGTTGTGCTGGCTGATACATTATATAACTTTAAGAAGGGGCTGGATGGCTTCTTAGCAAGTGAGGGAATACAGGGTTATGGGAGATAGCTCTTAGTACAAGTTGATCCAGGGACTGGTCCGATTGCCATCTTGGAGTCAGGAAGGATTTTTTTCCCCTCTGCGGCAAATTAGAGAGGCTCCAGATGGGGTTTTTTGCCTTCCTCTGGATAAACTAGAAGTTAGGCAGGTTATATATAGGCATTATGGTTGAATGTGATGGACGTACGTCTTTTTTCAACCTAACTTACTTACTATGTTATATGGCCATGACAAGACTTATGTAGCTTTATTGGCAACCCATTTCCCTTTGCCCAAGTCATATGTGACTTTATGCATGTTAGTATTTGACTTTCTTGTATTGTGACATTTTTGCACATGATATAGTTTCACTAAAGAGGCCGCTATAAACAACAAGCAATCAAAACACACATTGAGAAAATAAACTTAACAGCTCTATTCTGGATTGCAAAAAACACACTCCACGCTATGTAAATTACCCCTATGTAGTTTTTTCTGCATTAGGTGCAAGCTTGAAAAACAAGTGGCTTTGTATGAAAAGGATATCTGCTATACTGACTTTGAGTGCTGAATAATATCTTGTACTACATGCAAATAAGAATACGTTTTAATTACAGACTAATTACTAGTGTTGAATCTGATGACAAATTGTTAATTGCATTTCCTGATTCTTTGTTATCTGATAAGAATTCTATGCCTAGTTTCTAAATTCTTTACCCCATGCTGACCATCTTCCTGTGAGCCATTTTTAGAAACATAAGCTGAATCCAATAATTGTATAATCTATAATATGCCTCTATGAATTATAGTCTCTATGGGAGACTTTTTCTCTATGAGGCACAGAAGGTAGGGGAATGTATATGCTACTGCAGAGCTAAAAGAACCTTAACTGCAATGTAATTTTTTTTCTTCACTATACTACTATACATTTGGTGAAATTCCACAGTTTCACAGATATTTCCATTATTTTGTGTAATTTTTTTTATTATTGCTTATAATTAGGTACATACTCTTTTCTACACCATTAAAAGATACAGTAAACCACAAAATAAAATAGCACAGTGACTCCTAGCATCAAATGATGCAAAGACCCCTAAGGATTCAAAGGTACATTGACTCCCAGCATTTGCTACCCCCTTCACTTCAGCCCGCAGGGTATATCTTTAAATTGTGCCATTCAACAAGAATAAGTACATTCAGAATATACCCATGTAAACCTATTATTTATTGCAGTCAATATATACATTTTATGGCATGGAATGGGTTAAATACATGTGTGTAAGATAACTGAGAATCACTACTAAAGACATACAGTAGAATGGATTTTATAGCAAGTCAGGTAATTTTTTTCATATTCCATTTTTGTCAAGTAGCTGTTCACATACTGGTCCAGATTTGCCCAACAACCAACTCTTTTTCTCTCAAATCTTTATTTCCACTGGAAAACAACAAGTCAAATGAGCCAGGATTTGTTAATAAAAATGCTGTTTGCATCCAGGAGCAGCTAGCAAAATGATACATTTATGGTTGTGCATCCAAATGCTGCTGGAAATGTTTCACTTATTCATGTGCAGGTACTGGAGCTCTTGAAAACGGATACTTTTAAGCTGTTAAACATATGTGTGACCTTCAAGATTTAGCAGAAAAGCTGAAGTGCCCTGTTACATTGGCATATTTGTGATCCAGCTACCCACCCCACTTCTTCAATGTCTGATAGGTGCTTGGCCGGTGGTAGGCATGGCTCAGAAATAGGGCAGGATGCTGGCACAGCTAGGAAAGCATCTGTAGCATAGCCCTTAGGATTAATCTGTAAAATAAGAATTGGGAGTTTTGGGCAAAAGTAGAGACCATAAAAAATTGGAGTCTGTGCAATCATTTTAATGTACAAACACTACAGAGGTATTCCATGTCTTTCTTTTACTCCAGAAAGAACACAGACATTATTGGTTTACATGGGGATGTCCAAGCACAGTGTCATTCAGGCAAGCATTGAGAGTTATGTGTTGATGACAGCTGATATCCCCACAGTTGTGTGGTTCATATATATGAAGTCTCATCAGAAGTAAGTTGTTTATCAGATAGGACAGGAAATTAGACTCTCTTAATAAAAGACATTACATTTGCCTAGGTGCAGTAACCTATAGCAAATGCTCAGCAGGTAACATTTAATGGTCACCTGTTTCAAAAGCAAACATCTTATTGGCTCGCACCTGGGCAAACTTAGTACATTTAATTAGATATGGGGATTTGAATATTAATGGATCCTTTCCAAAGACATAAAAAAGAAATTGAGGTCTGGATATAGGAAGCCGGACTTCAACAGAGAAATAATTTCCAGAGGGTGAACTGGTGTACAGTCACAACAGATACACCCTCCATAGGTTGGGGAGCTCATATAAATTGCAAAGCAGCTGAGAGCTCTTGGGGAAGCAGGGAGAGGTTTTGCTGTTGCAAAAATCTATGAAACTGAGAAAAGTTTATTTGGCTCTTAGAATTTCCAAGATTACTAGCTAAAGGAAATAAAAGTCTCACCCGACAATACTATGGTAGTTATCTACACCATCTGGGTGGAGTTCCTCTGGTGAACCTGATAGCAGCAAGCAAGATAGGGTTTCATTTTCTGTAATGACAGGATCGCCAGGAATTGCTGAATGCAATGCAAAAATGTTTCCTTGAGATACAGACTGCTGTATAGAACATCAGAGAGGACAAAGAGATGCTTATAGTAGTCATTTTATTCTGCCTCAATAGGGTGGTTCTTTCACAATTCGAAGTATTGTTGTTTTGGAAATAGTTCATTTAAGATGATTTTAAGAGGTTTTAATGGCCATATGAGTTTTGACAGTTTTTTATAAGATCACAAAACGGTTACCTTCAATATACAAAATCTATTCATACAAGGACTAATTCATTGCTGGGGTTGCTAGCAAAAGTCATCATTGTGTTCAGGATTAATTATCAGAGAGCTTGTGGGAAAATATATACACTGAAATATAAATTATGGCCACCTATACACTCCTAGTGTGTACAAGTACAGTTGTTAGTCTGTAACCTTGTTCATGGGGTGCCTGATCCCCAATGTACACTAAATCGATGTCCCTGTAGGGCACACTTGAGCAGTTCACTGGCCTAAACTACTGATATCTGGCAAAAATTCGTCAGGTATTGAGTGGCCAGGTTTCATCATCTGCAATGGGTACTACCACTGTGATGTCAAATAAACTAGTGTTTACAGTTAAGAACCCCTGGCATGCTAATATTCTGATTATTTGCAGGGTGAAAGGTTAAGTCCCATACACTCCACACTATTGTGAAAGTCCAACTGAGAGATAGGGTCAGGGGCGGGCCAACCGTCCTCTCCCCCATCCACAAAGCCTGCGTGCATGTGTGTGTTCGTGCACACGCGCAGGGGGGAGCACTGGGCAAGAGGGGTAAGAAATCACAGACTAGGGAGTGGCAAAAGAGGTACCTGCCTAGTGCCTAACCATATTTGTCAATTGTTTGTTATAATTCTTTTCCCTGTGAATTTGCACCCCTGTTCTCCATGTAAACAGGGTCATTTTTTAAAGGAAGATTAAGAGCTATGTATAAGTAAACCCTAATCTACGGTCTTTGTTAGACTTTCTGACACGTAGCAGCTCATTAGGGCTCTGGCACACGGGGAGATTAGTCGCCCCCGACAAATCTCCCTTGTCACGGGCGACTAATCTCCCCGAACTACCATCCCACGGCGAAAATGTAAGTTGCCGGTGGGATGGCACACGCTGCGCAGGCGATTTCGGCAAATCGCCGAAGTTGCCTCGCGATAATGAAACCTGGCCACTTAATACCTGCTGAATTTTTGCCAGATATCAGTTGTTTAGGCGAGTGAACTGCTTAAGGCACCAATTCATTCACATAAATGCTAAATCCACCAAAGCTTGCTACACACGCAAAAGTGTTCAGCCGTGACAGAAATAACCACATACTCCCAGTATGCGATAGAGGAGAAACAATGTACTCTATATGATTACACAATCCAGTAAAAAATAACTTGATGATCTAATGTGATCTAATAAAACCAGGGAATTAAATAACAAATAAAACTATTAATACAGCATTTCAACAAAGATTTGAAGGAAAGTCATGACCTTGCATATTACCTGCTGTATGTCTAGTCATTTATATAATTAATATATATTCTGGAGTATAAAAAGTACAAGATATCGCCTTACACCTCTTTCCAAAATCGCTACCTGCATTGAAAAGCAGCAGATGAACAGGGCTCTAAAGGGCAAAAGTACATTCCAAGTGCAATGAGTGCAATGCAGAGTTTTTTTTCCCAGATGGTGTCATTGTGGGTGCAAGGGGACAATGTTCTTGATGCAAATGCACTGCTATCACAATTGTGTCTGATTTGCCAAAAGTTCTTTATGCGCTTAGTCACAAAGTGGGTGCAGTTGCCTTAAATATTTACTTAATATTAAATAAAATCTGTCTGGCATCGTTTCCAGTGTTTGGTGTGCGAGTCACATGCTGCCCTATTCTTTTGGCGCAACTGAACTGTGGAGACTCAGGGTGCTGAGAGAACCCTGGTTTCACAGGCAGATTTTCAATAAGGCTACACCTCACCAAACCTGCTTGGCACCTTAAAATAAAGAAAAAACTCTATGGAACATAGGGCGGATGCTATGGAACATAGGGTGGAATCTTCTTGCATGTTCCTTCTTCCTGTAAGCTCAGGTTCTGTTGTACTCAGCTGTGCTCTGATTGGATCTTTTTCTTGTAGATTCTCCAATCAGAGCACAGCCCTCTTGACAGACAGTAAAATTGTCTGTCAAACAGTAAAATTGACCAATCAAGGCACAGATGTAGGCAGTGCAGAAATGAAGACTGATAAGAAGGATCTGCAGGCTGTAACTTTACCTAAGAACCTCACCAACTCTGAACTTATGCTGCAGATTTCATCCCACTCCCACAGGTGCTATACACAGGTACTATACACAGGTACTATACACAGGTACTATACACAGGTACTATACACAGGTACTATACACAGGTGCTATACACAGGTACTATACACAGGTACTATACACAGGTGCTATACACGGGTGCTATACACAGGTGCTATACACAGGTACTATACACAGGTACTATACACAGGTACAATACACAGGTACTATACACAGGTACTATAGACAGGTACTATACACAGGTACTATACACAGGTGCTATACACAGGTACAATACACAGGTGCTATACACAGGTACTATACACAGGTACAATACACAGGTACTATACACAGGTACTATAGACAGGTACTATACACAGGTACTATACACAGGTGCTATACACAGGTGCTATACACAGGTACTATACACTGCTATACACAGGTGCTATACACAGGTACTATACACAGGTACTATACACAGGTACTATACACAGGTGCTATACACCGGTGCTATACACAGGTGCTATACACAGGTGCTATACACAGGTACAATACACAGGTGCTATACACAGGTACTATACACAGGTACAATACACAGGTGCTATACACAGGTGCTATACACAGGTGCTATACACAGGTACTATACACAGGTACAATACACAGGTACTATACACAGGGACTATACACAGGTACTATACACAGGTACTATACACAGGTGCTATACACAGGTACTATACACAGGTACTATACACAGGTGCTATACACGGGTACAATACACAGGTGCTATACACAGGTGCTATACACAGGTGCTATACACAGGTACTATACACAGGTACAATACACAGGTACTATACACAGGTACTATACACAGGTACTATACACAGGTACTATACACAGGTGCTATACACAGGTACTATACACAGGTACTATACACAGGTGCTATACACGGGTGCTATACACAGGTGCTATACACAGGTACTATACACAGGTACTATACACAGGTACAATACACAGGTACTATACACAGGTACTATAGACAGGTACTATACACAGGTACTATACACAGGTGCTATACACAGGTACAATACACAGGTGCTATACACAGGTACTATACACAGGTACAATACACAGGTACTATACACAGGTACTATAGACAGGTACTATACACAGGTACTATACACAGGTGCTATACACAGGTGCTATACACAGGTACTATACACTGCTATACACAGGTGCTATACACAGGTACTATACACAGGTACTATACACAGGTACTATACACAGGTGCTATACACCGGTGCTATACACAGGTGCTATACACAGGTGCTATACACAGGTACAATACACAGGTGCTATACACAGGTACTATACACAGGTACAATACACAGGTGCTATACACAGGTGCTATACACAGGTGCTATACACAGGTACTATACACAGGTACAATACACAGGTACTATACACAGGTGCTATACACCGGTGCTATACACAGGTGCTATACACCGGTGCTATACACAGGTGCTATACACAGGTGCTATACACAGGTGCTATACACAGGTACAATACACATGTGCTATACACAGGTACTATACACAGGTACAATACACAGGTGCTATACACAGGCGCTATACACAGGCACTATACACAGGCACTATACACAGGTACTATACACAGGTGCTATACACAGGTGCTATACACAGGTACTATACACAGGTACTATACACAGGTACTATACACAGGTGCTATACACAGGTACTATACACAGGTACTATACACAGGTACTATAAACAGGTACTCTATGTTCTAAAGGCTTAATCACTAGCTGAATTTAAGAATTTAGTTTTTTTGTCACCTGGCATCTATAATATCCCTATCACCCTTGCTCCAGTCCTAAATTAACTCTTTAACCCCTGAAAAAAGCTAATTGTGCTTTTATATAGTTTTCCCAGCCTTGCTTCTTCCATTTGCAAACATACATTTCATACTGGCACTAGCTTGGCCTTCCCTGTTAATTTTACATTCCCCTATCCAAATTTCCACCCCCATTTTCCTCTATTATATCCAGATTTAACCTATGTTCCACAGAATTTCTTACTGCCCCTCCTACTTATGCCTAGTTTAAAATCTCATCCAACCATTACCCATCTTCTCCACCAAAACAGATGCACCATCATCGTTAGCCCATCCCTGGCAAAAAGGTTGTAGCCAATGGAAAAAAGAGCCCAGTTCTCTATAAACCCAAGAGCCTTCACCCCTACATCACTCTCTAAGCCAGGAGTGGGCAAACTACGGCCCGCAGGCCAGATCTGGCCCGCTGGCCTTTTTAATCTGGCACGCCGACATGGGCCCCTTAAAAGAAATATGGGCCCTGATTGGTTGCGCCCCGTGTGTGCGCATGATGTCAGTGCGTACGGGACGCAACTTTATGAAAGTGTGCTGGGTGGAGACAGAAGTCTGAGGATGCCGAAGTAGCTGCAGGGAGCCGAGCCGCAGGTCCCTGGGGGGGTGATGGAGGATGCTGGGGAATGAAGCTTGAGGATGCAGGGGGGGGAAGCTGGATGATGCTGGGGTGGGAGCTGCAGGAAGCTGGGGAGTGGAGCTGGAGGATGTTGGGGAGAATGCTGGGGAATGGAGCTGGAGGATGTTGGGGAGGATGTTGGGGTGAGGAGCTGCAGGATGCTGGAGAATGTTGGGGAGGATGCTGGGGAGTGGAGCTGGGGGATGCTGGGGGGGAAGCTGAGAGGCCCCCTTGATTTCTGCCAGCAGCCCTTGGCATAACACTGGCCCAGCCCAGCTGTAAGTGAATGTGGCCCCTGAGCCAAAAAGTTTGCCCACCCCTGCTCTAAGCCATGCATCTACCAAAGGCCTTGCTACTTTCCTAATAAAGCATATGGCATGGGTAATATTTCTGTAATAAGTACCTTAAAAGCACTTTCCTTTAGCTTTGTTAAATTCATTCTTGAGGTCCTTACCACCTCCTCTAACTTTGTCACTGGTAAGAAATCACTGATAGGTGCCAAATATTAAGCGCCCCCAGTAATTATAATCACTTGCCTAATACCCCGGGTTTGTGTCTCTGCTTTTTCTTTCTTTATGTCAGGTACACATGCACTGTAGAATGAAAAGTCAAAATTTGCACTGGCTCTGGGTCTGGAATGAAGAAGAATGAAGTCAGAAGAACAGTTGTGATGACTTTTACTTGTCACTTGTCTGCCTGGCAAAAAGAACTGTAAAAAGTTTTTTAATGATGAAAAGCTGCAGCATTATAACTCTGCATGGCTTGCACAAGTTTATTAATTTAATAATTTTTTATGAAACTTTTAGCACGTGTGTCTTTTTGTTCCCAAAACATTTAATTTGCAGATTTATAAATGTCACTCTTATCTACATTATACAGTATAAAATAACAGGCAATGCAGAAAACAAGTTCAGTTGCTTCGACTATTGACGGGAGTTGCACGTACTGAAATGACAGCTCTGTGGAGTTTCAAAAGAAAGTTAAAAGCCCTTGTAGTAATTAGCTTGGGTAAATACCATTTAGAAGATCCAAGTTATATGGGAGAATCTGATTATTCACAACAAAATATAGTCAAATAGCAGTTACCCTCTAAGCCAGAGTTTGTCAAACTTTTAAACTCAAGCCTCACTTGAAGGTCCAGCCTTGGCCACAGGGACTATTCACTTTCTTTTTCCATTTCACTTTATGTCAATGAACATCAGGAGCAGAGGGTGAACTTTTCTGGGGGGAGGCTACTGATGATGATTTCACAGGAGAGTTTGTAATTGCAACCCTAAACCTTTATTATACTCATCATTATACTCTGATGAACTTCATGTTTCACTATACATTTTCCAGCATGTTGTATTAGATTTACCATGGCTAAATATATTGCCTTGTCTTTGAATCGGGAAAGATAGAACCAAAATAAAATGATATTATCAGCTTTGTAAACAATACGTACATTACGTTTGTAAATACTTTGAAAGTCATGTTGTTTTTCTTGCTGTGCCTGTTATAAGGTAAAACAAGAAAATTACTTAATTGGGCTAATAGTTGATTTCATTGTTTGACTTAATAATGAATCTTTTCTTAAGAACTTGGCATGCTCAGCTGATACTCAGGCACTTTAATAGAAGTTTTGGTTGAGTTGGTCTGTACGTCATTGGCTCTCAGCAGAAATTTGATTTTTTTTTTTTTAAATCACTGAATCATCATTGTTGCAGAAAATGCATAGTAGAAAACAATACCAGAAGCTACTTCTGCTCAAGTGCTGGACTAGCCCTGTGGCTCAAGCAGATGTAATGGGAATTCATTATGGGAAAAAAAAGAATAAAAACACAGACTTTGATTAATCTAGTTGAAAATATATTGTAAGTACAGGCCCTTCAATTTTTATAATCTCCAGTTTTATTGTAATTTTTTTAAAGATCCCATCAGTTAAGTAGAAGTAATATAACTACCCAAATATCTGGATTGTCTGTCAGTAGAGATTTGAAGAGTGCGTTTCTCTATTGTAGAAGAATAGTTTATAGAAATAAAGATATAGAAATAAAGATTTTTTGTCACTGGGATTCTCTGAACTTTTTACACCAGCCCTCCTATCCCCCATCAAACTCACCAAATTTTTGCTTGACTGGATCCAATCCACCCTTTTTACACAATCTGCTCTTCCCCTATCAGAATTTTTTGTCAAGAAAGGTTGCAAACCTAGCTGTCAATACCCCCAACTGATGTCCTGTCTCACTCACCAACTACAAGGTTGTGTTTGATGGGATTTTGAACATATTTTATAGTATCCCTGTTGGAGGGCAATAGAGATTTTGGCCAATTTGTTAGCTACTTAATAATAAAATTGCATGTTAAACCAGTAACCTTGACAAAAAGGAAAATACAGCTAAAAGTGGTTTATGTATTTTGTGGTCACAGCCTCATTAAAGGACAAGGAAAGTCAAAATCTATTAAGCACACTATTAAATAGTACTATTAATACTTACCAGAGGCATGGCAGGATCAGGACTAATTTACAAAGTTATTGAAATATTAGCACAGAATTCAGTTTTTTCTGCAAAATTTGAATCTTTGTAAGTAAAAAAAGTGGTTTAAAGGCCTTAGGCTCCCTTAAAGGAGAAGGAAAGGCTAATAAAGAGTTAATCTCAAGCTGCAGGCATACCTTCAGTTGTCTCAATAGTGCCCTTAAGTCTCCACATATTTCTCCCATTCAGATGATCAGAAGCCAAACAGGAAGAAAAAACGCTGAGCTGTGTAAAGAATGTTCCCATAATGCCTCACTCCTGCACAGACACCCAGACCAAGTGAACATGCTCAGTTAGTTAGACTATGAGTCAGCTTCCTGCTGATTGGCTCAGATCCACATTCCTAAGGGGGGGAGTGAGTTCTTAGCATTCTTGAGGGAAGGAGGAGAGGGGAGAGAGCAGAAAGCTGTGTGTTTTCAGAGGAAAACAGACACAACCAATCTTTTGACAGAAAACTCAGTGCAGCATTACTGTAAGTGTTTATGGTTGTATTTACATAGACCTTTCTGATAAAGCTTACTTATTTTCTTTCTCCTATAAGTGGACCCACCATGGGGCCCTGTTTGCTTTACATGTTAATAAAGCTCAGAGTAGGGCAGCAGGGTTTCTACCCCTCATCATGCACCACTTGATATTGTTTCCCCATAGATTGCTGACTAAGAGTGTGTGCAAGTCAGGAGTGGATTAGCTTCATCTGGTATAATGACATCAAGTTGGCAACTGCCAACCCTGCTGAGCTAGTCAGCACTTTATTAACAGGTATGGCACATGGGGCAGTATTGGGGGACTGCTGTGGTGCAGGTTTTTAAACCACTTTTTGTCTCCTTAAAGGCAGGTGTTTATTCCAACGTTCCCTAGCATCCATGTACCCTTTGCTTTATTTAACTAGGGTACATAGGGCCCACCAGAGAACCTCACCCCAGTGGTCCATCAAACACATAAGCACACCCACCACCACTCCTGCTTAGAAACTCTATTTAGCCATAATTACCCAGACATGCCAGTATAATAGCTATAGAAAATACAAAGCAAACATATTAACCCCAGGCATGCCACAATAATTAAAACAGAACATGGATAGGCCTATTAACCTCAGACATACCAATTTAATCACTACAGGTAATGGCTAATCAGCATATTAACCCCCAACATGCCAGTTGGATCACTGCAGAAATCGTCAATGAGCATTCTATTAACCCCCAACATGCCACTAAAATCACTGCAGAATGTGGTCAAAGTTTGGAGAAAATGCACAACTGGAGTAAAGACAGTTCTTCTAGTTTAAAAGACTTTTACAATATGGGTCAACTTAAATCATTTACTTCTCTAAGGAAGAGTTCAGTCTAGAGAAAACTGACTTTTGCAAATATTTACAAATACATACTTACTTAACATCACTTCCCCAAAGTAAGATAAGACCATTATCTGATTTTTAATAATAACTCAGGGCTTAGGGAGTAAAAAAGGCCTGGCAAAGATTTATAATCTTCTTAAGATATAAATGGGAAAAGAGACTGAATAAAAATGTTTCAATGACAGAGTGGCAACAAGCAATTACCAGAACACAGAGATATACAAAATGTACAGCATTTTTACAAAATATTATACAGCTTGTACCTAACCCCCCTTAAAATTATCACAGATATATCCTTGAACCACAAATATTTGCAGGAAATGTAACAAAGAAATGGGAGATATGTTACATATATGGTGGTCCTTCTTGAATATCCAAAGCTTCTGGTCTTCAGCCTTTTCTCTAATATCAAATTACACCCAACAAAACATTGCTATATCCCCAGAAGCGATGTTACTTAACATATATGACAACATACCAAGCAAAGCTCTGGAAATACTAAATTTTCCAAATCTCAAAAACAGTTAGGCTTCTAATTGCCAGATATTGTAAAAACCAAGATGTCTATGAAGATTCTCATTCATCCAGGTCATGATATACAATGTCTAGTAGAATTAAATCTAAAACAACTGGACTTTTCTTGAAAACGTTTTATACCTTCTTACACCTGTCAGTTTCAGCCAACACCTAACTGAATAAGTTCAATGGAAGCATTGTGATTGGATGTCTGTGACTGTACTACCCTCAAGGGTTTAAATGCGGAATTCCCTACCAGTCATTTTATACTAAAAATCAAGATGTACCGAGCATTTGTCAGCTAATTAGAGAAGTCAATCTCAACCTAGAATATGAAATGGCAATACAAAGAAACATCTCAGAAAAAAGATACTTACAGGAAGCTCAACAAATATGAAAAAAATATCTCTGGACCAGATAGTCTTTAGATCTGTCTGTTTATTTATTTATTTTTTTATTATTTTCTTATTATAATAAATAGAAATAGGAGCTACCATTTGAAATCTGTAATTATTTAGCTATTTTGTTTTTCTTTTCTCTTTGAAGATGCTGGCAAAGTGAACAAGGTACCTGTTATGAGTAATATTCAAAGCAAAAATAAAAATGACAGTGAAAAAAAAAGCACTGCCGAAATGGTCACTGAGCACTTGATTAACCCTAGACATGCCAATAAGATCACTGAATAAATGGACAATAAGTATAATAACTTCAGATATGCTAATATCAGAAATAAATAGATTGAAAACATTAACTCATTCACACTTTTCTTTTTTCCCAGTGCTCCCATGCTGCTTGTCTCTCCCGCGCCTCACCGCACCTTGCTGAAACTGCTATTAAAAGAATCAAAGATGGCTGTATCTTCTACAGTGGAATGCATGGCCATGTTTTATTTTCTTCCTTTACTTTACTACAAGAAGAAACTTATACTGTGCTGATCACAAAAGTGCGAGTAACAGGTAGGGACCAGGATTTTTCACAGTGTACCAGCAGACCATTCTGACCCTGACTTTGCACCTTAAACCTTTTTTTAACAAAACAGAAGCAAAACAGAGGAATGTTGTATAAGAGTAAAAGTGAGGCAATGCAGTGCAATACAGTGGTGCTTGGGTTCATAAATGAACCCTTTTATCTGAAAAGTTAATTTATTAAACTTGAACTGTATTGCTGCCTGAGGCTGTCTTTTCTTTGTCAACTGAGCTATGATAGTGAAGAGATAAGATAAATTAAATAACTCTTAAAATACATTAATATACTAATAAAGCTGCAAATATAAAAATTAGATTTAAAAAAGGGACAACTGTATTACTACTGTAGATAAAAGTAGAATGTGTAATCATTTTTCATGGAAACAACAGAACAATAAAATCTATGAGCATGAAATCATAAATGCCTGGTAGAGAATAAATAATATGTCAAAACAAGCAGGTGGAGAGAGGCACAGACAATGCATAATAATGGGAATTTGCACACCTGCCCTAGAGACATATTCCTGTAATCAGATACCCTGGTTAATCATACATAATAGAAGAGGACACATCTCTATAGCTACTGGTTTTACTACTAAAAGGAATCTGTTGTCTGACAAATGTGAGAGATACCAGTCCAGAAACATCTTTTCTCTGAAATTAGCAAAGCAGAAACAACAGAACACAGTGATGTGCATTTGGACCAAAGAAATACCTATACCAAGAGCCTCTTTTATACTAGTATTGCATGTTTAAATGAATACTAAATAAAAGAGCAAGGAGCTACTTTAAAGGAGAGTAAAACATGTTATTCTACCAGTGCTTACGTGTATAAGACTCATGTGTCTGGTATTCCAGGAAAAATCAGGGCGTCTTAATTAAAAATACTGTGGTTTAGTTCGTTCCGGTTTTGTTGGAAGCTGGCCCTGCCTCTTTATTAGCTGTTTGTTATAGATCACTTGTGCTTTTAGTGGAACTCCTTTATAACTCTTTATAACTATGAACAGAATGCAGATTTTTCAATGTAATTTAGCCACTTTCGGTTTTTTTAAACAAACTATGGATTACTGTTCTGGGCAAACCTGTGCCCAGAGTGGCTTTTATTACATAACCCCCATAGTGTATAGGGATGGGCAAGGTCTGGGATGTGGCATTGTGCATTGCATTTAGCAGCATATAGTGAACATTGAGAGGTCTATTGAAGGCAAAAAAATTGGACACAACATGGGAGAGTAAGTCATCAGAGGAGGGTAACAAGCATTTGGTAAGTATCTGGAGATAAATTCAGAGATTAGCCCCCCTCCCCCATATGTAACAAAAAGGCACTACATTTGCCCATAGCAACCAATCAGCAGGTAGCATTACTGGTCATCTGTTCAAAAACAAACATCTAACTGCATGCTATGAGTTACTGCTCCTGGGCAAACTTAGTGCCTTTTATTACATATGGGGGGTAGAGTGGGGCAGAGTTATGAACTGCTATACATGTCAGGGTCATTACTTTAAATTTTATTCTGAAAGGTATAAGAAGCCAGTGCAGAGCAGGGCCAATAACAAGGCTAAAAGAATAACAGCATTTAACAAAAAAGCATTTGTTAAATGTTAGCAGGCTATAAAAATATGCCATGCAAGGAAAAGGAGAAGTAAAATACCACAAAGCATTATGTGCAGTATAAAAGATCATAAAATAAAACAGCTGACACTTGCATGCAAAAACAATATGCAGATATACCAGAAAATGCAGAACATATTCTGGTCTGACTGATAACTACCTGGTACAAGTGTCAAGTTTGAACCCCTACATCTATTGTAGTATTAACTCTGGGGAAGAATAGAGGTTTAGGAGGAAAGGAAAACATTGTAGCCCCAAATGACATGTAGAGAATTATGGAACTTGTCTCTTCCAGTTCCTGATGGAAATATTAGTTGACTGCATATTTTGCTCTCTTCCCTCTTTCTATTTCTATAAAGTTTTCTGTAGTTTAAGTTGCTATTTAGATGCTATTTTCTCTGGCTTCTACACTCATTTCCTCACTGCTACAATAACTAAAAACAACCAGGAATATGCAACTATAAATATTCTAATGTTTTCAAATTCAACAGTTTCACAAAAGAAAATAGATTTTATTTGCTCTCTCCAATTTAATATTTTTGTTCTAAGGTACCCATTTTGTTATTTTGTGTACCAATGTAAAAGCTGTTTCTTGATTATTTCCTTTTTATTCTTAAGTTTACATTTACTAATACAGGGTCCTACTTATGATGACCAAGGATTACTTTAGCTATGAAGGGCCAGTAGAAAAACATAGTGCGTCCCCATTATTCTATAAAAGTAGGATGGAACATATAAAGTAGCTGTACTAGCTGAACTACAACTACCAGCTGTTGCTTTATCTTACCTATTTCCACTTTCCAACCAACAAATTCTGTCCTGCAGACCTTGGGCAATCACACTTATTGGATCCATGAAAAAGGTTCAGTTTACAAAACAAACCTTTAAATTGTACTCTGTATTGTATGTTTATTGTTTTGTAGAGACTAAAGAAAGCCACATTGCTTTTCATAAATGCAATTTTACAGCACCGACATAATACAATCATTTCTAAATATCAGCAGGAAATATTCTGAAGAAACAAGATGTAATACTATGAAATATTTATATTGTCCAATACAATGTTGGGCAGAATTCAAATGAAAAGCCAATTAAGAATTCTCATTTAAATGCAGAATGCAGCCCACTGTAAACAATTATTTTATCTGGTTTAGATACATGAATATCTCCAGGGAGAATCTGAGACAATTACTCAATATACAGTATACAACTAAAAGTTGTGTATTTTAGTGAATATTTACAACTCTGTTCGCAGGTTTACATAGCAAAAATGCTAATGGAAATCTGGTCTTGTCCTACTCTTTGGATGATTTCCAGATTATTTCCACACCTAATCTGCAGTATATTCTTTGGGGTTGTCATAGCTTGATTAAAGAAAAAAGGTATATCTGCCTGTTTAACAGTTACGCTTAGTGCTGTTTTTTCTATAGAAAGGTTACAGCTTCCTATAATCTACATTTTTGGCGCGATTTCGGCAAATCGCCGAAGTTGCCTCGCGAGGCTTTTTCGGCAATTTCCCGAAATCGCGCCGCCGTGTGTGCCATCCCACCGGCAACTTACATTTTCGCCGGTGGGATGGCAGGTGATGGCAACTCGGGGAGATTAGTCGCCCGCGAACAGGGAGTTTTGTCACCGTGTGCCAGAGCCCTAATGCTAATATTTTACATGGGCATGAAAAGTGACCCGACTGCCAGTAGCTTTTTTCTGTTGGCAGAAAAAAAAATCATGAATGCATACCCCTGCCTGATATATGTCTTGCATGTAGCAATGAAAAGCAATGTGTCAAACTGTGTTTTGCATATGTATTTGATAACTATCATGTAAGTTACATATGATATACATTTACTTTCTGTTTAACATGGGCCAAGGTTTTCCTCTAGTCATTGTCTTGTAAGTGTGTAGCACCCCACATGGCTGTGATACTGCACAGTTATGTATTAAAGGAGAAGGAAAGGAAAAAACTAAGTAAGCTTTATCACAAATGTCTATGTAAATACAGCCATAAGCACTCACAGAAAAGCTGCACTGAGTCCTCTGTCAAATGAAACACCGGGTTTCTTGTCTCCTTTTTTGGAAACATGTTCTTCTGTATCAGACTTCCTCCTTCTGGGTTGGGGCACGAGTCTGCTCAGTTCTCTCCTCTCTCCCTCTCCCCCTCCCTTCTTCTGATCTCCCCTCCCATAAGAATGCATAAGAACTCCCTCCCCCCACCCTTCCAATGGCTAGGGCACTTTACACAGATATAGTAAAGCCTTCTGCTGAATAAATAAATAAATAAATAAATAAATTCTAGGTGGCACTAATGCGGCAAATCAATTGGCAGTAAAATGCCAAAATGACTTTCCTTCTCCTTTAATTTGTCCAGTATAGGGAGGCTACTTAACTATTGTTTGGCAGATTGTGTGTGAACAGTTGTATATCTGGCAATGTAGCTTTATATTGTGAAAGAGATCCTTTAATGGCATTTTCAGTTCATACAGACAGGGGACACCCAATTTTTTTACCAGTTAGCCACATTCAAATGTAAAAAGAGTTGGGGAGCAATACAGCATGTTCCTAGGTGTGTCAATAAGAGCTATAATTGGCTATTTGGTAGCCCATATGTGGACTGGCAGCCTACACAAGGCTCTGTTTGGCAGTACATCTGTTTTTTATGCAACCAAAACTTGCCTCCAAGCCAGGAATAAAAAAATAAGCACCTGCTTTGTGGCCACAGAGAGGCCACAAGGGGTTGGTGAACAACATGTTGCTCAAGCCACTAGTTGGGGATCACTGATATAGGCAGAAGTAATCAAAGAACAGCCTGTTAAAGAACATGCCCAGAACATCTGTTATAAAGGTGTAAATCAGCTAATCCTTCCAAGGAATTCTGTGCATCGCATGGTCACCTCCTTATGAGCAGCTAACAATCATAGGTTTCTCTAAAGGGGACCCTAGGAAATAATTCCAAATTATTTTCTTTTGTGTTATCCAGGCAAAATAAACTTTACATACACTTTATAAATTATCAAAACCTTGTTTCCTTTAGTCTTGCAATTCACATTTGTAGCATGCTGGCAGGTGCCATTTTGTGAACATTGTTATTAAGGCAAGCTTTACATCATCTTTAACTCTTGTATATGCACCAGAAGTGGGGAGCTTATGCCTGTGCCCATGCTGAGGCTACAAAATTAAAGACCATGAGGGGGGGGTATAGGAGAAGAGCATTGACATTTGGGAAGTGCAGAAAACAAAGTGAAAGTAGCTTCCTGCTCCGCCTCTATCCCCGAGGCACAGAGGAAGTGCAGGTAATACTGTATATGATTGAGAGCTGAGATTTTCAAATACATTTATAACAGTTAAAGGTGTTTGAAAATCTCAGTTCTCAGTCATATATAAATAAATACCTGAATAAATACATTTATATTAATTAAATGTGTTTTAATTAAAAAAGCATGACTTTTACAACACTGCTTTTTATGTTTGAGTGACAGGACCCCTTTAACCCCCTTAAAGGCTTGCCACAAATTGGAATTCAGTTTATCTTATTCATTAATCTTACCAAACTAATAATCCAGGATAAAAATATGGGTACTAGTGGTCAGTGCTGTTGAAAGGAACATTAGTCTTGCTAGATGCCTTTACATTGGTTTTCATCACGAAAATGTTCAGGGGCTTTTGAGGACAAGGAGACATACTCCAAGATGCAACAGAATCAAATCCATATCTGGTCCAATGTTTCTTGCAGAAGCTTGAACCAAGAGAAATAAGCCTGCTTAAAATGACTATTATTTTACTGCAGGACTGGAAGGTAATAGACTTTCATTGTGCGATTAAATAAACCTCCTTAGTCCAGCTTGTACTCAGGTTACGAGATGTGCATTCATGTGCATGCATGGTACCGTGTGAAATTTGAGTAAAAGGTCATAGAAGCTGGAAACTAATCAAGCTAAACATAAAAAGGTACTTAAAGTCATACTCTGAGTTTGGCTAATATTACAAAAAAACTAAAATCTATTCACGTGCAAATGTGCAGAAAGAAATAATTGTAATATACAAGTAATATTTCCACTCAAAGTGAGAATGTGTTTTTTGACAAAACTAGAAGTCACACAAGAATCCAAATGTTTAGTTTGCTTATAACAAAACACTAGTGAAAATAACTTCTTAATAACTGTTTACATTTTTTTGTATATAAGCAACTATATTTTGAATAAATAACACAACAATATGTTCATAAACATTTTCGTAAGACACTGGGCATACAACATCATTTAGCCATACCCTCTCAATGGCATGGTAGCATGCAAAGAATTTACTAAAGTGGTTATTACTGTATTATTTACTCTTTTAGGATTTCCCACTTCTATTTCAATCATTAACTAATGTAAAAATATTTCCACAATCTCTTTTTCCTACTGCATCTGCACAGGGTTTATATCTTTTTCTCCAATTTAATTTGTTCTACCGTGGACATTGTTAAGGGATGCTTGAGTTTGTACTGGAAAATTCAGGTCAATGATGTCGCTTGCCTGTTCTTTGTATTGAGAAAGTTGATCTCCAAGGCTCACAATAGTCAGCTAACCAAGCTTTTGCCTTTTGTCTTTTTAGTCTGTTACAACCACTACAAGAAATTGACTGGATGAAAAGGCACCTTACATGTTATGTAACATTTATATACTAGATCAATGTAAAACAAAAAGCTTCTGGCATTTTAAAAATGTAGCTGACCAAGATCTGCCAAAATGTAGGGGTTAACTTGGCTGGCAGATACTTCCTACTTACATCAATGAGAAGCCTGCTGTGTATGGCAGACACTTGTCCCTGTAGAGTAGGGAGAAGCTGCTAGTGGAAAAGGTTGTTTTCTTTAAAAGTGCGTACCTCCCATATTGTCACGAGAATTTGCTTATTTATGAACAAAGCAAACATTGTTGCACCTGTTTTCATGCTCTAATAAATTTTGCAAAAGATACAGTTCAGTGGGAATGTATTTAATTCCACCATTGTGCGTACTGTGTGAAATTTCTTTCCCCTCGGTTTTATAATTATATGGAGTCAAACCCCCTGTCGATTAACCCAACACTGTTATTGTATAAAAATATATCACCATTTCCTTTATAATTATCACAAGATAATTATAAAGGACATGGTAAGATAATTAGGCAAAATTCACTGATCTGCTTCAGAAAAATTGATTTGTTAACTGGACACAGGGTTGGCTGAAGACCATTTAGAACCCAGTAGCATGGGGCTGACAGAGCAGCAACTTTGCCCTGTTGTTCTTGTGATATGTAATGTTTTGCAGATGTACAGCATCCTTCTACTATGAGTCCCTTTGTCCTAGTGCCTATTGTATAATATGTCCCAAGCCAATATGGCCTCAGATGATATCACATGTGGGCAGGCCAGACTCAGGTACCAAATTTAATAAGCCAATGGGACTATGCTCTGACTGGAAGTGTCATGATATTGTGTGCAGAGAAAGAGCTCCACAGAAAAAACTATAAAAAAGAAAAGGATAAAATGAAGAGAGAGGAGGTGAAGCAAGATTGACAGCAATAACTATAAAGCATGTTTTACTAACAGCATCAGATTGGGTCTCCTAGTACTCACCAGGAAATAAAGAGAGGCTTATGTAAGCTATCCTGGGCTGGGGGTGCTGGGAGATCCTCTGGTATTTTAGTAGACCAGCTGGAGAGAAAGGGAGAGAGAAAGAACAATAGCTACAGATACAGCTAGTACTGTACTAGTCAACGCTGAGGTTCACTGTGCCATATAATGCTGGAAGTCACTATGTCATTTAATGAGAGTCATTGTGGCTTATATAGCTGAGGGACACTATACTATTTAAGCATTGGTGTTGCTGTATCATTAAATGCTGGGGGTTACAATAAGGGTTTAATCCTGTGCTAGAAGAACTCAAAGGTGTGGCCATAGGGATTGTGAATCCAATTTTATATTCACTTTACGCTAATGTCAGGGGCATGGCACTAGTGCTAACATTTCCTAAGTACTAATATTTCACAAGTGCATTCAACAAGGCATTGACAAGGCCCTGAATTATGTACAATCAAAACTGAACAATATGGAATCACGAGAAAATGCCTGGTAGTTTGTTACTTCCTACCTTAAAAAAATGTTTTATCCGGTATTCCTCCTCTTCGCACTTTCATGTTTCTTAAAACATTTCCTGCCACTTCCTCCAACAAGTCAGAAATGTATAGAAATTGTTATTCAATACTATCCTAAAGTAACTAAGCACTGTGTCAGATATTTGGGCATTGTTCCTTCATGCAGCTGACATTCCAAATATTTCTTATTGTAGTCATCCCAGTGGTTTTGAAAAAGAAGATTGTTGATAAGCAAATGGAAATGGAATCCAAAATATTAATAGCAAAGGGAAAAACAATGCAACATAAATATTAAGGTAATGTCACACAGGCCACTGCATTCATTGTCGGACGGAGGTTTCTTCCTTCAGTTGTCAAGACAACTCTCTCTGCTCACTATAGAACTATGGGCCAGATTTAGTTTGGTGAGAAAAGCTTATCTCCTAACAGATTTTCTCATACTGCCATATGCAATTCAATAAGAAAACCGTGTCTCTGTTTGTCACACGAAGTCTATGGGAAAAAAAATGAACTGAATTAAAAACTTTTTCACATGATAAACCATAAAATGATGTTTCCTCGTGGACCTGAATCTGGCCCACACATTTACTAGGTTCAACATTGATATGGCCAATTAAAACAATAAGTAAATTGTTTTGCTTTAAAAATTCGAAAGAGCCAACCATGGTTTTACATTTTCACTCAGTGACCACATATAAGTGTATATAAATTCCCCAAAATTCTAAAATATTATCCTTATTATCCTTAGTATTGGGTTTTAAGCCTTCTTTCCTAGTCTAATATTTGATTAGGACCTCTTTGACTTTAATAAGATTACACATAAATAATCATACTCATGGAACAAACCCTAACTAACAGTATACAAGAAAGTAAATTTCTGGCTAAGTGGTCCTCAGACTGGCCCCATCCAATCGCATGGATGCTTTGTTTAAGTCTGTCCTCACACATATGCCTTAATACAATACTATTACTTTGCACCAATTGTGCAACATTCAGTAATTTGTTGCCTTCCTTGTGATATCAATAGCAATTAACCTAGATTAAAGAATATTTAAAATAGGTGGGTATTATATAGGTCTACATAAGTATCTGTTTGTATATATATCCTTTAATTTTTGCAAATATTTTAGCTGTGAGTGTTTTTGACTTTGCATATATATATATATACACACACTGGGGTAATTTATAGAATTATGTAATTGGCTGTATTTATTTGCTTATTATTGCTATTTTAGCCCTTTCTAAAAAAAAATTTGAGAAATAGAATCTGTACTAATCTGTACAAATACTAATCTGTATAATGTGTTTTTCCTGTTACTCCCCAATAAATAAATGCAATACAGGAAAAGATGTTCAAATGTTCTCTTTAAAAATAGTCTAAAAGTACAGTACTGTGTGTTACATAGTCTGGATCTGACTGTATATGTTTACTCACAGAGAACAAGCCAAAGCAACTGAGATACACTCATTTTTTGTGCAGCATTTAATACATCCCTGAGGGAGCTCTTGTCGGTTATACACAAATCAGATAGGATTAACCTGCAGACAGCTACAGCTTCTGTGTAACCAAATATTGGTGCTTTCTGAATCAAATACTTGTGGTGAGAAACTAAATGTATCCATTTCTTAGGGGGTTAATGCACCCACCTCTTGCAGGCACAAAAGACAATCGCACTGGTATCTGGGAATTTAATCTTACATTCAAATGTTGTTTCCCAAGGGAAAAAAAATCTTTCCTTCCCCAAAGCAGACTGGAAGTTCAGGGGATGAAAACTGGAAAATTCTGTTATTTAAAGTAAAGTCATTCTAAGAAATCACATTTTCATTTATTTCTGTAGATTAAGGGAATCATTTAATATGTATAAGTGTCTACTGAAGCTCTTACAATTTATTTCAAAGTTAGCTGTAGTTTTATCATCAGGGAATGGGAGGAGAATAAAACACACAGTGATTATGCGTACACATGAACAGGATATTTCCTTATGCACTTGGCTAATCCGTGGTTAGTTAATGAAACGGATATCAACTTGCATTCCCAAGGCTGTTACACAGTCCTGAAAACACACCTTCTAAAAAGCTCAGTAATTGTGCTTCATATGGAACCATGATAGCCAACAAAACTAAACATCTAAACTCTGCTTTCCAGATGAAAAAGTAACACAAACGAATGTATGTTGAAAATCATAGGCTGTGGCAATTTAAAGGTGTGTAACAAAAGTAGGGTGAGATAAAGTTTCAGAGGGCCGAAAGCAGGGGGATTTCCTATTGTTTACGTTTACAATGGATCCACTGAAAGATTCTGCCAGAGAGCAAAATTATTTAACAGAAAGGAATGAAAACCGAAGCCCTGTGATTGATAGATAAAAATCAGACTTCATCAAAAAACTTCTGTGGCACAAACTTAGTACTTTTTTGTCAGACAAACCATGGAGGAGAACTGTTCCAGGTGACTAAAAGAACTCTGCTATTTGCTGACCTGTTTGGTGTAAATATGAAAGTTATTGAACTCAAATGTTCATCCCATAATGTAATTTATCAAGACAGATCAAGTAAGCATATTTGCCTTCAATTGCCCTGAATAGAAACAGAAGAAAAATTTGTTGTTACATGCCTCACCTAACTGCCAGGGTCAAGATAAAAGGCACCAAGTCATTCAGGAGCCCAGCCAATTGATTTACAAGCCTCACTTGATCTGGTTGGGGAACGTTACATTTATTGATGCAAATTAATCTCCAGCACCTACTTTAAAGTGGCTATAAATGCATGTATTAGCTTAAGTATTTTGGACAGATTTGGCCATACTACCCACTGTCTGGGTATAAATGGTCAAACTAAGAATGTTACCTGCTTTTTTTGCAGGGGTGGGGCATCACCAGATGAAAAGTGAAAGCAGCCTTCACTTCTATTTGCTTCCTCTCAGATCCTTCTGGACAGGCGACTGGCCCAAACAAACAGAACAATTATACTCAATCTCATAAATGGCTAAATAGCACAATATCCAACCATTTCTTCCAAGGGCCAGTTTCATCCAAGACCCAGTTGATCAGACTGGCTAGTGTATGGCAGCTTTTACTCATTTTATATATTTATTTATCTTTCTGTAACTATTTATATATGTTTCAGACTATCAATTTATATATTTTTTGTAGTTCCAATTTTATTTAAGGTGATACTGACAGCCAATTAAAATTTTTTTTTTACACCTGCTGTTGTGTTTTAATTTGTATCAGCTTTAAATTCCTTATAAACTAAATCTGCAAAGTTTTTTCACTTCATAATTATGGTAGTACTAATTACAGACACACAGAGCAGCCATGTTTGTTCCCCTCTTCCGGGTTTTAATTGAAATGCCTCCCAAGTGAATAAATATGCCCAATCACAAACCTGCAAATGCCCCTTCTGCTTTCTGCCGGTGTGTGACAAGCTCAGCTCTGTTGTCTATGTGTAATGGGGGGGGGGGAGCCCTTAGAAGCAGACAAAAAAAGCTTAAGCTGGCCTGCTATTTAATTCTTCATGGGAAGAGCAGAGAGAGGGGGCACAGCCCTTTGAAGTAGGCAGGCAATGGAAAGATCAAGCCTGCCTGCTATCTAGTTCACAACGCCATGCGATGCTATGCGAGGGAGGGAGGGAGAGGGGGAGCTCTTTCCAGCAAATCCTCCCAGTTTCTGACGTAGCCCTTTTGACAGATTGAGAAGCTACAGTCGGGTTGCCAGACAGTTGGGTTCAGGATCTTCAGTAAGATTTATGTAGAGAAACAGGACTTTTAGGAAAAAACAGTCAACATGACCTATAGGTAGGTTTGGAAGTAGGTTCATATTTTTAAAATAAATTTTTTGGTGTCAGTAAAGTTAAAGTAAAAATAAACCCAAGTAGTGTTTCTTTTCTTTTAATTTGCACTTTAAAAGACTTAAAAAGAGGTCATAGGTAAACGTGTGGGCAGAAAATGATCTCTCTGCATTTATAACAGCTCCATAGAACAGACACATAGGTGGGAATAACAACATCAGAAGAAAGACAATGTTTTGGGGACATACCCTTCATCAGTTGAGTGAACAAAAATGTGTTCAAATACGCCGAATATGGTTCATTGCTAAGCAGTTAGCCACTGAGTTCCTCAATCAGAATCTCCTTGGGAAATACTGTAATTTTGGGTTAAGGACAAGCAATTCACTAAAACATTCTAGAGAAATTTGAATTTCTGCCAAAATATTCTGCAATGTCTTCCTTGTTCCCACCCCTGCCATTTTCTAATGATGTCACTTCCAGTTGGCAGCAACTGCACTTCCTGTTTAATGGTCGTCAGGGGGTTGTGGATTTGGTTGCGTATAAGGCTAATGCCACACGGGGCGTATTCTCGGCAAGCCTAAAAACGATTGCCGAGAATACATCCCGCTACTGTAAATTTGGATTACTTTGTGCCTGCAACCGAATGAATGGAATACCCACGGGTTCAGGCACATGTAGTCGATATCCAGCAAAAAATGTGAGACTGCATTTTTTTATCTGCATTTTCGGCATATATTGTATGGAGTGTATTTTTTCGTCTTTGCGAGAATACGCTCCATATGCTACCTAAGGCCGGTAGTGGGTCCAAGAAGTTAAAATCTGGGTTTGGGTGTGGGCTGCGGGTCTGGGTGGGGTTCGGGTTTCAAAAATTGGGTTAGGCAATATACTTGTGCCTAAAGAATTGGACACCAATGTCATTTTGCTGCCAAGCACTGGAAATGACAACATCCAGACACCAAAGATTTTTATTTCAGTTGCATCTGATTCACACCCTAATGCATGTGTTTTAGCACATTGGCCACAATTAATTCACATTTGCAGCAATTATGTTGACATTTTTTATTTTTTGAGATAATGCATTTTTTCTTCAGAATTTGGCCAATTCCAAAAATCTGTTTGGGTTTTGTTGCAGCTCTCATCTAAAATACTAAAATGTGTTTCTGCCAGTATCCTAATATATCCTCATATCTAACAGCAGCCTGTATTTGAACTGAAGTCCCCTTAAATCAATTCTAGACTTTACCAACAGTTGATTTATTGTTTGTGTTGCAGTTAATTTGGAGCCAGAGATGTACATGAATTGTATATTGCATTTGTTCAGATGCTGTTTAATTGTTCAAGTGGTTTACTGGAGGGAAAGGAGACAATGTCCTCTTCTATTTTTATTTCATTCTCAAAGAGGGAACAGGCTGTAGTTTGTTTGCTGTGTATTGGACAAAACACAGAGTCCTAGGGATAATGTAGAACAAGAACATGTTCTTTGTGGTTAGAAAAATTAGAGCTGTTCTGCAGTGAAAAGAAAAATAGATAAATGCTAGATCTCTCTCTACATTGGTGTTTTTTCTGTCCCATATTAGAAGTACAGTATTGCATTATCCACAGACAATATATTATATCTCATTCCCACAAAACCTATTTCTGTATATGGATCATTCTTGCCCATGTAATCTTTACAGGATGTACATATATTATGAACATACAGTCGAATGCAAATCTTTAGGCACCCCTTGCCAAATTAATATTTATTTAAAAGGGTTGTTTACTTTTAAATTAACTTTCAATTAGATTTACAAAGTAATATTTTAAGACAATTTAATAAAAAGTAAAAATAACAATAAAATTGTAGCCTCACAGAGCAATAGTTTTTTGACTGCTGGGGTTAGTGAGCCCAATTTGAAGGTTGCAAAATGTCAGAAGAAGAAGTCAAATAATAAAAATCTATACAAAAAACAACATCCAGTATCTGCTAATGGTTACGCCCAATTACATTTTATTTTAAAACATAAGAACTAAGAAAATAGTAATTGTGGCATGAGCAAAGGTTTGGGCCTCCATAATATGTCGGTATTTAATAACGCCCCCTTTGCACAGATCATAGCTTGTAAACGCCTATTGTATCCAGCCCTTTAGTTCTTGTTGTAGGGATTTTTGGCCAACTCTCCCTTCCAGATCACTTTTATTTCTAAGATTTTCATGGGCCAGGGAACTGTGAGAGCCATTCCAAAACCTTTAGTTTGCTTTTCTTCAAGTAGCTCATGGTGGTTTTGTAAGGTATATTTAGGATTACCATCTTGCTGTAGGAACCATTCCCTTTTCAGACTGACTGTTTCAGATTGATATCCAGAATTCTGGAAATTTAACAATACTTTCTTTCTTCTACATGTAATGTTTTCTGTTCGACTGGCTGCCACACAACCCCAAAGAATAATGAATCCACCAACACATTTAACAACTGGCAAGGTGTTTTTCTCATCAAATACTACTCATCAATTTTGACTTCATCAACCCACAGCACTGGTTACCAAGAGGCTTCTGGCTTGTCTCTTGATGTTTGCAATGTGGTTGCGGGTAAGGCCTCCTCTTGATGACTATTCCACGCAGATTATGTTTGTGCAAGCAACACTGCCCTGTAAAACAGTGCAACACCACTCCTGTGTCAGCCAAACTGTCTGACAGGTCCTGATATTGAACCGATGCTACAATCATGGTTTGCAACTTGGCCTGTTGAGTTTGATCTACAAACCAGTCATTTGTAGTATGGTACCATAAAGTGAGTACCTTAAATTATATTATCACAGAATAAGTGTATTCTACAGTAGCAGCAGTACCACATCATGGATGCCACTCCTAAGAGAGAAACAGGCATTGAGCCATTAGTCACTTCCTGTTTTATACAAGATACCCAGGCACAAAGGTTGGCAATAAAAATTTTATTATTCCTCTGATGAAAATAAATGTCATTTCAAATGCTAGTATGTTATATGTTTTCCCCGTTTAGGGTAGCATTGTTTTAGTATCAAGTCCTGGAGGAATGTTTACAGAAGATCACAAATTTATAGTTCAATTAACAGGAAATAGAGCAATTTAAGATCCAGACTTAAAATGGGAATGTGGAAATCTTTATTTCTAGGTGGTCTGAAAAAGCATCTGTGGTTAGGGTGCCTATATGTGCCCTTGTATGTATGGTCAACTGTTTGTGACAACCTTACATAACATACATGACACATAGGGGCTGATTTACTAACCCACGAATCCGACCCGAATTGGAAAAGTTCCGACTTGAAAACGAACATTTTGCGACTTTTTCGTATGTTTTGCGATTTTTTCGGATTCTGTACGAATTTTTCGTTACCAATACGATTTTTGCGTAAAAACGCGAGTTTTTCGTATCCATTACGAAAGTTGCGTAAAAAGTTGCGCATTTTGCGTAGCGTTAAAACTTACGCGAAAAGTTGCGCATTTTTCGTAGCGTTAAAACTTAACGCTACGAAAAATGCGCAACTTTTCGCGTAAGTTTTAACGCTACGCAAAATGCGCAACTTTTTACGCAACTTTCGTAATGGATAGGAAAACTCGCGTTTTTACGCAAAAATCGTATTGGATCCGAAAAATTCGTAAAGAATCCGAAAAAATCGCAAAACATACGAAAAAATCGCAAAGTACCGATCATTACGAAAAAAACGCAATCGGACTCCATTCGACCCGTTCGTGGGTAAGTAAATCAGCCCCATATTGTTATTTACTTGGGCACTTGACTTTGTTGAGTGATTTATATTTTCTGATCCTTTCTCTACATCTGTGTGTAAAAAGCCCTATACTGGTAGCTCTAAATGGCTGCTTAAACATTCATTAAGCTATCAGAACCATGTCTAGGGCTTCCACATGTCAAAGTTTTTATCTGAATGCATCCATTCCGAACCTGGATGAAACGTCTTTTTCTGGATTGCCCCTGTCATGCTCACTTTCCAACAGAAAGGAAATTACTACTATGTGGTTAAGCTTTCTCCCTCCTCCTACTGTCAGTTAATTAAAAACAACTTTGAGTAGTGCTTCTCTGGAAGTCTGGTAATTAAATTGTGGAAGGGTTATATCAGCAAAATATTCTTCTACTGATTGTGTTAAAACCTTTATGAATTCAGAACTCTTCACTCTTTAAAAAAATGATAATACAGTTCCATAGTGCACAGTAAATGTCGATCTAAATGTGAAGGTGCCATTGCTGCTATACAAGAATACTGTATACAGTTATATTATATGGTAAATTGCACATTCATGCATACAGACTCTAGGGCAGATGTATGTCCACAATGCAGTGTTTTTCCCAGAATTCCAGCATGATTGTGGTCACAAAGTTGTGCTGCTCCTCACCAATGTTCCCTATAATTCCTTCTTGGCTATGTGTGCAAAAAAATTATTTTGTGCGCTCATTTTAAACTTCATTTTAAAAATTCTTTGTTTTCTTTTTCACACACTTTCAAGGGGAAGTTAATCCCACCCAGTTTCAAGTGAAACTTAAACACATTGTTGTTTTCCGAGAATGAGCACCAATGCTCCTTAAATAGCTGCTGGAGCAATTCCTGTTTGGGAAAAATAAAGAGGGTTCATGGAAAGAAACACCCGTTTAAAGTATAATTTTTCGAGTTTTAACAATACTCTCATGCTTGAAAAATTTGTGACTTTCGAAGTAAGCTGAAAATTTTTGGTATGACCAATAGCAACATTATTGTGACATTTTATGAATACAACAATGACTGAGTTTCATTCAAATTTATACCATGTCGAGTATATAAAACTGAACAAAAAAACAAAACTTTTAGAAATGTAGAACAATAAATATTTTCACTTTTTGATGTTATTAGTCTTATGAAATGCTATATTTGTATTTTTTTAGAAATATCTACTTTGTGTGTCGTTTTAAAAGTACCCCGTTTGGTCCTACCAACGGTATTGCCTAGTGAGAAAACTGATTGGGGTGAAGTATTATAATGGTCACTCATGCACATATGGAGGCAGTTGGTAATTTTTTATCATTGTTCTGTCTGTGGAACCCTGAAATTACATTCTGCATTATTGCTTTTCCAATAGCTTAAAGCTAAAAATACATCCCCCATCAGTATGTGGAACTTTTGCTAACCAATTACCTGAAACCAAATGTTTTGTGGGATCAGATTATTCAGACAAAGGCATATGTTAAGATCAGGGCAATCTGACCATACACTTGGTTGCAAATAACATATAAATCCAACTGACTGTAGTTAACTAATGACAGTTGCTCATGTATGTGTGGCCACATTGTATAATGTTAAATGTAAAATAGCAGTCAAATTATAGCCTCCACAAAAAAGAGGGAGTGACTTTAGATTAAAAGCATAACTACAGAACCTGAAAAAATCAGAGATGTAATTGAAAAATTTATATTTTTCCCATCTGATTAAAACCAAATGCCAACAACATTTCAGTAAAACCAAATAGAATTTATTTATTTGTTTATTTGTCTCATTTTTTTTAATTATAATTTTGTTTAAATTATACTTACAAAATAATCATGATTTATTGCAACAAGTCTCATATCCTGGCACAGTCACATCAACAGAGCATCAAACCCAAACCCCAGTGTTTAAACCTCCTGGTATTACCCTTACTGAGAGATGAAGTGCAGGGATAATTATATTTTTAAATGATAATTGTTACAGTAATATAACATCAATTCTTAAGACACTAAGGCAATTCAAGGATTCTGGTACCTCCTGGTACCTATTGGAGGATGTAGTTGTAGTACTACAACTGAGGGTGTGCCTCAGGGTAGCCATCCCTGGTACAGTCAGAGACGGTGCAATATTGTCACATACATATTGTTGTCTTGGCTAAACTGATTGGGCAAAAAAGGTAAAAATTACAGTCTGCTCTACATATACATAGTATGTATATACATATATTTCCCTGTCATTAACATGTCCTGATCATTGTCTCTACAAAATAAAATGTGGGTGTGGGACACCTCCATAAATGTAACCTTTTCATTAGACACTATCCACTGTCTCCAGGTTTTATGCACAGATTATATATAAGGGCTGTGGCCATCACTCCAGCCCAAAAACCCTGAATTTGAAATGTCTATTGGTACCCATGAACTATTTTGTCATGTAAGGTAACAATGTTTTAGTTCAGGGATGACCAACTGGAGGCCCGTGGGCCAGATGTGGCCCTCCAAAGGATCTTTATGGCCCCCAGTCTTCTCAGAGGCTCCATAGACCAATATATAACATCATCATTTTAACTGAATCCGCCCTCCAACATGCTGTGCAAGATATAATTGGCCCAATACTTGTAATAAGTTGGACAGCACTGTTTTAGTGCAATAGTAAGATCTGGGTGCTTTTAGATTAACAAAGTACTGGTACATGTTAAAATGTGTATTTTAGTGTATTTTTTAGCTACATGCATTTAAAAAGTAACATATACCTTTTTGGAACACAAAAATACATATTCTTGAACTGGGTCAAATAAAGGTAAAGAAATATACAAAGTACATAAACTTCCTACAAAAGAGACAAATGTTACATTTTAAATGCGTGAAGGCCATTTTCATTTTCTGGTGTTATTAAAAAGATAGAAAACTCATAGTCATAGTTATTTTGAGAATGTTCCCTATTTTAAATTACCTGGTTACATTTACAGCATTGCCACATTCATCATAAACTCCAATGGAAGGTTAAAAACTCAGCTGAAAAAAAATATCAGTGTTTCCTTCTAATTTATTGAAAAGGCATAATTTTATATTTATAAGCATCAAACTAACCTAGTTTTACTGTTATACATAAATGTAAATGATATAAGAGTAAACAATCTCCCAGTATCTTTTCTTTCATTAACAGTCTTGATTAACCAACGTTTACTAATTCACATGTGTTGTCTAGTGCATTATTTATCTCTTGTAATCTGGGCTTGCTTTCACTTTGGGATATCTGCTTCCACTTAAGAAATTAAGACTTTTTCTGAAGTTGATACTGGAGCTTGTCACTGGTCGATTCCTGCAGTAAACAAGAGCGCTGCCACATCATTCAGCCTTGGGATTGTTGGTTTGTCAGTGAGAGCTTCTCAGTCAAGATGGTGTGAGCAGTGTAGACTGCAGGACAAAGTCTTTTAGCAGAAGGGTAGGTTTCTGTTCCTCCATGCAGTTTTTAAAGATTATGCCAGATCAATGACACAAGAGCAGGACAGGGACAAGTGCCAGTGTTGCAAATACACCACAGTTTCTTACCAGAAAAGGTTTAAAAGCAAAACTGATGCAAAGCCAAGGAAAAGAGTAGGAGCTGCATACACAGAACTTGCATGCGAATGGGTGGTAGTGGTGATAGTAGTTGTATTTGTCACAGATGTGCTAGAGAGGCTGCTGGAGTTACTCGTTGACATAGAAGTATTATTACCTGTTGTAATAGCAGCTGTAGTGTTTTGGCTAATCACCTGAAATCAAGAAAACAATAACAAAAGTATTATTACATTTTGGCCGCTTTCCCTTCTTCTAAGGTAATGCTACAGCTACCATTTTATGCAGCCAACGCCAATCTACACTAACCCACCCCTTTTCAGAACACTATATATATAAATGTATATATATATATATATATATATATATATATATATATATATATATGGGTATCCAGTATTGATTTATTAAGCACGCATATTTGATAAGCAAGCTAAATACTATCTAGAGAAGGTATATATTTTCGAAAAGATGCAAAAAGGATGTGAATCAGAAGATAAAATAAGGAGGGTACTGGATTAGTTTCAGGGGATTATGTGAAATTATTGAAACAAATGCGACATGCCTAGACAAAAACTGATTAGGAAAAGGGAAATGAGAAAATTCTAAATGGGTGTGAGAAAGGGATTGGAGATTGTTGTAGAAGATGTTTAAAGAGAACGGGAAAAGAGTTTTCACATTATAATAAAAGACTATATGCATCAAATAAAGTAAAGGAAAGATGGATATATAAGATGATAATTAAGCAGCAATTATAACCAATGTGTATAATGGAAAAGTGGGAGCTGTTTGACTGGGATGCTTATAGTGCCTCAAATTATATATCAGCAATTCAGTATATGTGTCCATTAAGTAAATCTATTTTAAGAATGATATGATTAAATGCAGCATTTGTCATTTCCATTACCCCACTAAAACTTGAGGCACCTGCCAAATCAGTAGCCAGAAAAACTACTGGCTTTAAAAGTAAGGATTGCAAATATATTACCATTGAATTTTGCTTTTGGAGAAAAATTTGACAGTATCATGAAAAAACTATGTTACTTTCAAAAGTCACTCCATATGGTTTCCGAAGGCACAGTACTAAAGAAATGCAAAAGGCGATTGCTTACACACGCACACAAAAGGCTTGGGCAATTTCCAGGCATACCCTTTATACAGGATGAAAAAGTAACCTAAAACTGTGCTAGAAAGAATAGTTCATTATTAAAAACTAGTGAGTAAAACCCCTTACCCGTATTTCAGTTCATAAAGGAACAACATTTTGGCCTAGACCCTTTTACTTAGTTACAGTGTAGTGGAGTCAAGTACACAATGGAGCAACAGGTCATCCTACACTAGTTAAAAAAAACTTACCCCTCAGTACTGGAGCTTTGTAGGGGTTGTAACACAGTAATTTAAGATAGGCAAAAGACACAAGTACATTAAGTTCCATCAGGGTAAAAAGCCCTCTCTGAGCTGATCCAATGGCAGGCAAACATCAACTAAAGTCTTAATTTAGAGTTCTGCCTTATTATTCCCACTGATCTATAATGCTCCCTCTGTCTCCTAACTGTAACTATAATGCTCAGACATACAGTACCACATTCAAATTAGCCAATACTAAAGAATGAATAATAATAATAATAAAGCAAAAGAAAGACAAATTACATTCATAAGCCTTATTTCTCATTTCAAAGCTTCTAGTGCATTTTAATTTTATAGGCAAATCTGAATATTTCTAAGTTAAAATAATGAAAAAAATGCAAAAACTTACCTGACTAGGCAAAACAAAAGTCAGTATGGTGACTCCTAGACACAGAAAGATCATTTTACTCATCTTGCTCCTATTGACTCCCTAAATAATGTAGCTGGCTGTTATATTGAAATCCTCGTCCCTGAGTAACAACGGATGAGAGGCACACACAGAGTCTCAGTGCAGTTGGAATGGATGAATGAATCTGCTTTGGACGTCTGTGTGCTGTGCTGCTTTAATACCCAGGATGACATGGAAATCTCCTCCCTCTCCTGCCTGCATATTTTCAGCAACTTCAGGGTTCAACAATTTCACTTTTTCATTACAGTTATATGCAATTCTTTAAAATGTTGCCTCACTATATTTGATGATTTCTCTTCTTTTTGTTATGGTGTAAAATTGTTATCGTTCAGACTGAAACTCAAAGTTATATTGCTCAAATCCACACGTTTTACTATATAAAAGCAAACTTTTATTGTATTTACCAAGTGTTGTACAACAAAGCAGATCATTAATGGGACTTTAGCAACACTAGCATGTGTTAATGAACATGTTGATTTTACTAGGAATGCTGTAGAATGCATTAGACACACACACTGCTTTTTATTGCCCAATCAGAGCAGCAAAAACACTCTTTTCTCACGTTAAGAGAATACAATTTAAATTTCTCTTTAAGCAGTGACATTTCTCCAATTAATTTCTCGCTTACTAGTCCACGGTATGTTGGAAGTAGCGAGCAGGAACTTATTTTTTATTAAAAAAGCCCCACAACAAAGGCTAAGATAAACATTATAGTATATATATTGGAATATATGGACATATATTGTTTTCTGTAAAATACTTCAAACATCTAAATTGTAGTTAATGGAATGGATACTTGGAATAATTTTTAAAGGGGCACACAAATTCAGAGTACTGCGCCCAACTGGCACCAGTCCAGTAACTGACCCACAGAACATCACAGGGAGCCCTTTCATAATTTTCTTTGCTTCCTGACATTTAATCACTATGGCCTTATAACAGTCATTGTCGGACATTTTCAGTTCCCCATTTGAGATCCAGCCCTTTAACAACACCCCACCCCCCAGCTCATAGCAAGGCTACAAATATAGGAAAACATTGGCGTATCAGTCATGGTTTTAGGTTGACAAAAAAAGTGTTCTTCCCAAATCTCACCTTTACTGACCTTTAAACTTGACTTTTGAGAATATGTAGAAAAGCAAATAGTTCTACAAAGTCTCACCCTAAGCAACCCATAACATGAGCACTCCCTACTATTGCTCCTGGCCCTCTTGGCAACCACACAGTTTGGAAACCACTGTTTTATAAAGTGACAGTAAATGCAGAGTTGTGCTGGAACCAAAACACTATGGAATACAGGAACACCACTCAGCAATAACATTGACATTGCCTTCTATTCATAATTTATGCTACTGTTTTTCACGTGAACTAGAGAGAAGCTGAACCACAGTTAATGAGGCCAAACTTTAAAAACTCAGGTTGAGATTAAATTTAGTTGCAGTAAACTTATTTCATATAAATTGGGACATATTATATGCTTAGATGCCTAGTTATTACACACTGCTTGGTCTCTGCACATTTGCCTTTGTAAAGGGACTTTGGCAACACTGATCGATAAAAAAATCAGTACAGTATAAGCAAAAATAAATAAAAAGACTGGCATGGAAAGCTGGTTTGCAAAGCACTTGTACTAAACTGTTCTTTCTCTATTTACTAAGTGAACAAACTCACTTTTGTTTTATAATAATTAACAAAGAGGGAATACCAGTCAGTCAGATTTCTGAATGAAGCCAATAATTCACACCTAATCTCATCTCAAAAGCCGCCTCAGGCATCATTTAAGCTAGAAGTTAGTGTCCCGCTGTATGGAAGTAACAAATACTTAGGGGCAGATTTACTAAGACATGAACACTCGGAAAGTTCATCCGAACGCTCCAAGTGTATTTTCGCCGAATTTTTTGTCACTTGTGCGACTTTTTTGATGCCTGCGCGACTTTTTCGTACGCTTGCGCAGAAAAATCGGAAAAGTTTTCCCGCTGTTTACAATCGTTCCGTACGAAAATTTCGTGATTTCTGTATCGCCAATACGATATTATCGTGACTAATACGATTTTTTCGTAATCATATTCGTGATATTTGCGATCTTCAGAAATTATCGTATCCAATCCGAATTTATCCCATTCGGGATTCGAACTCGCGTTTTCATGAATGTGCCCCATAGTATAGTTAGATCCACACTTAATTGTTATTTCTGTATATCGGCTCTGTAATACTGACTGTATTCTGGAAAAGGCCACAGGGGCTGCTGTAAGATGCCACAGACAGTCACTGTTGTAAAGTTTGTCCCCACACACACACAGAAGACTTTTGCTGTAGGCTTTATTTTACAAACTGTAAGGCTGTATCAAAACCATTGTGACTATGATACTCTCTGGCTTGCTGGAAAGGGTGCCCTCTAATGTTAGCAGTGCTGCATAGTATTGAACATTAACAAAACATAATAAACATCTTATAACAGGGTTGCTGTTGAACTCTACATCCCTCCCTTAATTCAGATTTGAAACAACATAAGATACATTGGCTAAAACAGATAATAGCAATGTGGTCAAATATATTTAGGTCTCATAGTCTTTGAGATATGCAGGAGGCTTTCTTCCGGTTCTCACTGGATATCTGTTAGTGGACACAGGTGTCTGCTGTCCTGATGTGTTTTCTTCTTCTGAGCTCCTCTCTGTAGGGCCATCATTATTTGTTTCAGTGTTCTCTTGAAATAGTCTTTGCAAAGGCAAATCATCATCATTATTATCAGGTAATTTTCGATTTTGTTTAGAAATCCTTTTGAAATAGGAAGCATTTCGGGTAATACTGTGCTGATCATTTTCTGCAGTTACCATAGAGCCCTTGATGCTTGTAACTGTATACGGTTGTGTATCATACTCATGATCCAGTTTGTGTCTTCTCTGTTTCTGACACAGGACTCCCACTGCCAACCCAGAGTGTCTTGCATGATGATGGGTGTCAGAATAAGCTTTCATTTTGGATTTAGCTCTAGAATCTTTTTCAAACAAATCTCTATCCACAGTCCCAGTTTTGCTATCACTAATGTCAGGAATTTTAGTCCTGAGTTTGCGGTTGAACAGCAGCTCTGCAGGTGATTTGTCTGTTGTGCAATGTGGGGTGGCCTGTAGTCTCTGAGAAAAGAAAACAGATTTTGTTTCCATGGCCAGCCTTCAGATGCATTTGCTCTAAGGAACTTCCCCATTGTCCGCATGAACCTTTCCACCTCCCCATTTGCTTGAGGCCACAGTTGAGTGATATGCTTATGTTTAAATCCGAAGTACGAAGCAAAGTTCTTCAACTGATCTCCATTAAAAGGTGGGCCATTGTCTGTTTTTACAGTCTGTGGAATGCCCAACAAAGAGAACACCTGGTCCAGAACAGGTAGAACTGCAACAGAGGAAGTTGATCTGACAATTTCAACCACTGGGTATCTGGAATAATCATGATCATAATCAATGATAACCAGCAGGTATTCACCAGTATGAAATGGTCCATAAAAATCAATGCTCACATTACACCAGGGGCTGCTGGTAAAACAGACATTTGTAATGGGTCCTTGTGTGTACCAGGTGTCGTTGCCTGACACGCAATGCATCTTTGCACCACCATATCTGCTCTCTGATCTATGTTTGGAAACCATACTTTTTCTCTAAGAAATCTTTTCATTTTTACTATACCTTGGTGTTCTTCATGAGCTAAAGACAACACTCGGTTTTGTAGACAGTATGGAATAAGTATTCAGTTACCCCTTAAGAGGATGCTGTTATCATCAGTGA
The DNA here is from genome assembly GCF_000004195.4 of Xenopus tropicalis. Lineage (NCBI taxonomy): Eukaryota > Metazoa > Chordata > Amphibia > Anura > Pipidae > Xenopus > Xenopus tropicalis. Next base: position 79,064,866 of record NC_030681.2, on the reverse strand, counting down.
GCTCCTTTGCAACTCTTTTAAATGTTATGAGCTTTGCTGAATGTTCGGTGCTTTTGTCTACAGTGTACCATTTACCATTGCGTATCAGTTGCGCAAGTGCTTTTAATACAAGATCTTTTAGTGTGAAGACATACTCTTCTGCTACTTTACATTCTCTGGAATTTTTGAATGGAGTAGACGGTATGTGGTGGCGTGACATGTAGTCTGCTGGATTAGCTTTATCAGATTTGTATACCACACAGAAATTATATGGCTGTAGTCGCAGGCCCATCTCTCCATTCTGGCTGGAGGTTTAGATTTAGAATTATTCCAGATAAGCTGTACTGGCTTGTGATCTGTCACTAGAGTGAAAGGACTCCCATACAGTTACAGGGGAAAATATTCACAGCTCCATACTATTGCCAATGCTTCACGCTCTGTTTGAGAATATCGTTTTTCTACATCACTGAGTGAACGGCTGCCATATGCAATGACATATTGTTTACCTTTGTGTTTCTGTGTTAGTATGGCACCAAGGCCAACTGGACTGGCATCAACTATTAGTTCAGTTTCTCTGCGAGGATTAAAATATGACATAATCCGCTCACTAGTTAAGCTTTGTTTTAGTGTTTGGAAGGCACTCTTCTCAGTTTCTCCCCAGTGTCAGGGTTCACCTTTTTTTGTCAGATCTCTCAGTGAAGCTGCAAGAGTAGAAAAATGAGGAATGAAACGAGAACAATAGTTAGCCATTCCAAGGAAACTGCGTATTTCGCTGGCATCTTTGGGAGCACTTGTCTCGTGAATGGCTGCAACCTTTCTGGGGTCTGCAGATAAACCATCTCCAGAAAAAATAAAACCATAGAATTCAAGCTGAGTCTTATTAAATTCACATTTGCTGCGGTTCAATGTTAAACCTTTTTCATTGAGTCTTTTGAATACTGCTGTTAGATTATCATCATGTTCTTTCTGGGTTGCCCCATACAATAAGATGTCATCACTGAAATTTTTCACACCTGGAAGTCCAGACAGCGTTTGCTGTATTACATTCTGGAACACTTCAGCAGCAGAAGATACCCCAAAACTCAAGCGTTTGTACCTCCACAGTCCAGTTTGTGTGGAAAATGTTGTTATGTATCTGCTGTCTGGATGCAGTTCAAGTTGATGATAACCTGCTTTTAGGTCCAACTTTGAAAATATTTTAGCCTGGTTGAGGTCATGGATAATATCATCTATGGTTGGCGTGATATGACGCTCTCTCATGATTGCAGTGTTAGCTTGTCACATGTCAATGCAGATTCGAACATTGTCAGGGTCTTTGGGTTTTGGTGCTGTTACTGTTGGGGAGACCCAAGGAGTGGGCCCATATACACATTCAATAATACCCTGCTTTTCAAGGTTTTCTAGTTCTATGCTGACTTTTTGCCGTAAATGGAAAGGAATTCTCCTGTGTGGCTGTATTATCGGTTTCACAGAATGTGATTCACTTTTTAAAAGCAGTTTTGTCCTGCAGTGTTTTGCAAAATGATTCATTTTGCCACAGGCTCTGCATTTCTGGCCTTTTGCTGGACAGATTCCTGTATGTGGGTAAGAACCACCACAGTTTCTGCATGTAGTGAGTGACTTCTGGTTATATTTGGTATGTGCAGTGGTATATGCTTCATCAGTCTTGTTTACAGCACACTGATCAGTAGTGGATTTGCTTTCTATACCTGCAGCTTGTTTATCAGAAATCTCTAATGATCTGCCATAGGCTAGTAGGGTTTTTAAAGAGAGCTCAGATTCTCTCCTGAGCTTGGAGGAAGTGCAGTTTTGTATTATTTGTGCTTTTATTTCCTCATCAGTGTTAGCGAAATTACAGTGTTTAGCCAGCAAACGTAATCTAGTGTGATACCTAGAACATTAACAAAACATAATAAACATCTTATAACAGGGTTGCTTTTGAACACTACAACTGTGTGTACTTGAAATGCCAGGGCCTATTACAAATCTCAGTCTGGATCTGCTGTCCTTTAATATATTGATATGGAAGTGGCTTGGGCATACCCATAATCTTGTATCTGGTGATTCTTTGTAGCATAATATAAACTATGATTTTTATCAACTATACGTTGTTTTGTTTTCATTACTAGAACAATTAAATTAGGTAAATTAAATATCTAGCTGGTAACTTGTCATATTTGTTTGTTTGAGAGACTTAAGATGTGTATAACCACCTCAGAAAGCAATGGCTAGTAAGGTTTTTTTAGGAGTTGTAATTCAACCACTGATAAGGATCCCAGTTTATTTCCAAGATAATGCCTTTGTTCCTGGTTTCAGTGATAAAATCAGTTTAGCCATGTTTACTGGATTTTCTAGAGGTGTGGGTCTGAATTTTTACATGATCTGGTGACATTACCACAAGTGATCTCAACTTGCATGCATTTTTGCAGGGTTTAAATAATTAAAATACTTACATAGTTGCATAGGGTTGAAAAAAAGTCAATCAAGTGCAACCCTTCCAAGTAAACCCAGCACACACAAACCTATGCTTACCTGTCTATACACTCACATTCATAAATTATATATACAAGCATTAATACTAACTGTAGATATTAGTATCAGCGTAGGTGGTTTTTCACAGTGAGGGCAGTGAGGTTGTGGAATGCCCTTCCTAGTGATGTTGTAATGGCAGATTCTGTTAATGCCTTTAAGAGGGGCTTGGATGAGTTCTTGAACAAGCATAGTATCCAAGCCTCTTAAAGGCATTAACAGAATCTGCCATTACAACATCACTAGGAAGGGCATTCCACAACCTCACTGCCCTCACTGTGAAAAACCACCTACGCTGCTTCAAATGGTTCCTCTAATCTAAAGGGGGGCCTCTGGTGCGTTGATCATTTTTATGGGAAAAAGAACATGCCATATCTGCCTATAATCCCCTCTTATGTACTTGTACAGTTGTGGGCAAAAGGAGGGTGATGCTTGAAATCATTGTTCTTCCATTGTTAACCATGGTGACCTGCAAAGAAACGCGTGCAGCCATCATTGCGTTGCATAAAAATGGCTTCACAGGCAAGGATATTGTGGCTACTAAGATTGCACCTAAATCAACAATTTATAGGATCATCAAGAACTTCAAGGAAAGAGGTTCAATTCTTGTTAAGAAGGCTTCAGGGCATCCAAGAAAGTCCAGCAAGTGCCAGGATCGTCTCCTAAAGAGGATTCAGCTGCGGGATCGGAGTGCCACCAGTGCAGAGCTTGCTCAGGAATGGCAGCAGGCAGGTGTGAGCGCATCTGCACGCACAGTGAGGCAAAGACTTTTGGAAGATGGCCTGGTTTCAAGAAGGGCAGCAAAGAAGCCACTTCTCTCCAAAAAAAACATCAGGGACAGATTGATCTTCTGCAGAAAGTATGGTGAATGGACTGCTGAGGACTGGGGCAAAGTCATATTCTCAGATGAAGCCGCTTTCCGACTGTTTGGGGCATCTGGAAAAAGGCTTGTCCGGAGAAGAAAAGGTGAGCGCTACCATCAGTCCTGTGTCATGCCAACAGTAAAGCATCCTGAGACCATTCATGTGTGGGGTTGCTTCTCATTCAAGGGAGTGGGATCACTCACAATTTTGCCCAAAAACACAGCCATGAATAAAGAATGGTACCAAAACACCCTCCAACAGCAACTTCTTCCAACATTCCAACAACAGTTTGGTGAAGAACAATGCATTTTCCAGCATGATGGAGCACCGTGCCATAAGGCAAAAGTGATAACTAAGTGGCTCGGGGACCAAAATGTTGAAATTTTGGGTCCATGGCCTGGAAACTCCCCAGATCTTAATCCCATTGAGAACTTGTGGTCAATCCTCAAGAGGCGGGTGGACAAACAAAAACCCACTAATTCTGACAAACTCCAAAAAGTGATTATGAAAGAATGGGTTGCTATCAGTCAGGATTTGGCCCAGAAGTTGATTGAGAGCATGCCCAGTCGAATTGCAGAGGTCCTGAAAAAGAAGGGCCAACACTGCAAATACTGACTCTTTGCATAAATGTCATGTAATTGTCGAAAAAAGCGTTTGAAACATATGAAGTGCTTGTAATTATATTTCAGTACATCACAGAAACAACTGAAACAAAGATCTAAAAGCAGTTTAGCAGCAAACTTTGTGAAAGCTAATACTTGTGTCATACTCAAAACTTTTGCCCACGACTGTAATCATGTCCCCTCGCAAGCGCCTTTTTTCCCAGAGAAAACATCCCTAACCTCGACAGTCTAACCTCATAGTTTAAATCTTCCATCCCCTTTACCAGTTTAGTTGCACGTCTCCAGCACTCTCTCCAGCTAATATCGTTTTTGAGAACTGGAGCCCAAAACTGCACCGCATACTCAAGGTGAGGTCTTACCAGGGACCTATAAAGAGGCAAAATTATGTTTTCTTCCTTTGAGTCAATGCCTTTTTTTATACAAGACAAAAAATACTGAGAAAATTCTGGAGACCTAGCCTTAGCTTTTTATTTGAGAGTATATCAAGGATATCTTTTGGCAGCAAGCTGGAATTCCAGTTTTACATTTATAATTTAAAGTTGTTAGATAAGCATATTCACATCTTCTAGGTTAAGGTCATAAAGCAGAATTGCTGGAGCACATTGTTAACCAGCTAACCTTCAAATAACAGCATATGTTTTAGCTTGCTGCTCTCTAAACCAGATATATCAGGTAGGATTATCTAATTTCACTATAGTCACGAATATGACAGTTTAATTGACGTAAAGGGCTAAGAGAAACATACCTCACTTTTTTAGTTAACTGCAGTAGTGTAACTAGGGGACCACAGGCTCTGGTGCAAACCCCCCCCCCCAGTCTGCCCCCCACCAAAACACATGCAGTGTGCATGCTCTGACCATCAGTACTTCTTGTAATGCACTAAATGATTTCAGAGGTCCCTACTGGGGGGTCCAGGCCCAAGTGCAGTTGCAACCACTGCTCCTCCATTTCATATGCCACTGATTACCTGTCCCACTTCCTAAGACACACTATGATCCAGATTCCTTGTTATGTGGTGTATATTGTTAATTATTCCACTTATTATATAAGACTCTTGTCTGTTGACAAAATATCATAAATCATCTAGATTTTTTTTTTTTTTAAACTTAAATTGTTCCTGGATTCTATGAACCATAGACTCTTCCTGTTATGATTATTGGGAAATAGCTGGTGATCGGTAATCTTGACAGTCCTACACTCACTTTTATCTGATTCATTAAGAATTCTAATAAGTTATTATATATTTTTGTACAGACTAATTTTACCTATACCTTGCTTACCAAGGTTAAACCTCCCCATCGGCTGAGATTTTTATGCAACACTTCCGGGATCACTTGTGTTATGCTGGGAAAGTCCAGGTTGGGACCTTGTTTACCAAGGTTAAACCTCCCCATCGGCTGAAATTTTTATTCAACACTTCCGGGATCACTTGTGTTATGCTGGGAAAGTCCAGGTTATACCAACAATAAGTATTTATATCTGCTCAAAACTGAAAACAAATAAACATTCTTACTGCGTTTCATTTGTGAATTTATTGTCCTTTCCTACTACTGTGATGTAGGTTATTGCTAGAGATGACAGTAAGCTTTAAAATTTCCACTGAAAACACATTCGGAAGCCTTAGAAGAGAACCATTGTTATGCTATTTTAATAAAGGTTAGCTTATTCACAGTAAGTAATTATATTGTATTTATTTATCACAAAGGGGGCTAGAAGTGGTCAGTGTTTGGGATGTTCGTGGGTTGGATTATGGCGTAATGGAGTATACCTGGGTCAGAGGTGCAGTCATGTATGTACGGGCATTTTCTTTTCATTGGGGTCTAAGGTTTTTATTGGCAGGAGCAGGGCCCTCTGCCTAGGGGGCCCAGGAGACCAGCAGGCAAATAATTGAGGCGAGCCCTGCTACATGTTAATAGTATGATTATTGATGGTAGTCCTGGGTACAGTTATCATATATTAAACAGTGAGAATAAATACATTAAGTGCTGGTAGGTATAATACACAATTAGAATGAGGTCTTTGCCCTGAAGAGGCACTATGAGAAATGAGAATTAATGACACATCTAGAAAGGGGCCCTTAACCATTTACTTGAAAAGTAACACTAGTAATAATAATATGCATATGCAAATAAGCTTCCTTTATAGGCCATTTGTAGACTATGTTGATGTTTTCCGTAGAGTATTTAACTGAAAACAGTAGGCAAACAAATTTTGAAAAATCTGTATTTGATGCTTGTTACACCTGTCCAAGCAGAAATTCTGCAGCCCCCCCTATCACCTGATTCAAACTGAACCCACCACATATGTGTGGTGATGGGCGTCATGAGGTAAAGGCCAAGGTAACTGGTGCAGGGGCTAAAAGGAAAGGTCCAGAAATAAATACGTTTACCAGAGCCTGGGCCAACTGAGTTATACTGTCTCTTTAACTGATAAGTACCCAAAAGGAAAATTCTATTATTTATTATAATTATATTTGCAAAATTTCCCCCTGCCTTTTCTGAAGTCAAGCAAAACATGCAAACAGGGACCAATCACTGATACTTATTTTGGGAGTAGCCAATAAGAAGTGTCTTAACTAGAAACAGATTAAAGTGGACCTGTCACTCAGACATAAAAAGCTGTATAATAAAAGTCCTTTTCAAATTAAACATGAAACCAAAATTCATTTTTATATTAACATATTCAAACCCATTATAAATGCATTTAAAAATCCCAGCTGTCAATCATATACTGCCTGCCGCACCTCTGTGCCTTAGAGGCGGGGCAGGCAATTACTTGAACTTTCCATTCAGCACTCACATTCCCATTCAGCACTCACATTCCCCCTACCTTCTCACCATCTAATTGTGTAGCCAGTGCATTGTGTAGCCAGTGCCTATTCTGGCACATACACAAGATTTCGGGACGATACAAAACTTGCCTTAACAGTGCCCACAAAATGGCAGCTGCCTGCTGGCTGTTATTGTATATTTCCAAGACTGAAGGAAACAAGATTTATATCATTTATATAGTGTGTGGAGTTATTTTGCTTAACAAACACAATAGAAAAGAAATTGGAACTATTTCTTAGGGTGACAGGTCCCCTTTAATTGAATGTATTTGTCCTATGGCGTATTATCATCTAAAAATAAAATGAAAATATTTTGCCTTACCCAGGCATCCAAACATCAGCGTGGAACTCACATAATGGTCAGCATTTACCTGCACCAGGAGCAATATAGGATACTGGCCAACGCACATTCTGGCTGTTGGCTTTTCCTTATTTTTGTTGTTGATAGTTTGCACGGTTCCAACAATTATTTAAGATGAACCGTTTTTATGTAGTATATAATCCTGACAACTCATAAAAAGTTTGTATTACCATTTAGATCAACAAAAATAACAATTCATTTGTCAAAAGAAATGTATTAGTATTTTCCTCTTGTTAAGTGCTGCAAGTGTGGAGTCAGTGGCCAATTCTGCATATCTTTTTCATTCTTTTTTCAACAGTAATTTTCCTCTGTTAACAAGGTTGTTTTTGACAAAGACCATGAAAAGATCCAACTGATGAAAGAAAATTTAATAAAAATTATGTAATTTACATTTAGAATGCAGCAACTTTTTCTCCTATGGTAAGTAATGAGCATATATTCTATGAACATGTTAAAATGGTTGGACTTGTTGGTTATTAGGATTGAGTTCATATAATGTAACAGCACTGCCCTCTAGAGGCATGGTTAAGCTATGACAGCATATCATATTTATTTTAAAATATTCAGTCCGCAGTTTCCAAGCAGAAGTTGGTAAGGACAGATGCAATATATTCCCAGAAATATCCAGAAGGGCTGTTTTATTAACATAGATACAGTAGCAAAAGCTGCAATGGTTAATCAGTAGTTTAATGCAATAAATTGCTGGTTAACTGAAAATGATTTACAGGTATGGGACCTGTTACCCAGAATGCTTGGGACCCGGAGTTATTCAGATAAAGAGTCTTTCCATAATTTGGATCTTCATAGTCTAAAAAAACTTTAAAACATTCTGATAAGGATTAATTATATTTTAGTTGGGATCAAGTACAAGGTACTGTTTTATTATTACAAAGGGAAAAGAATCACTTTTAAAATGTTCATTATTTGATGGGTGGTGTGAGAGAGGCAATGGAAAAGATCGTTATTTGGTGTGTTTCCATCAGGGAATCAGTGTCCGAACCCACAGGCTCGAACAGAGGGGGGAGGTATGTGACAAAAAGGCTTGTCTCAGTGAGACTTGTCTGTTGGATGGCAGGTATATAGCACCCAGGCTGAGGTACTGGCTCCTTTAAATCTCCAGGGCAGGAGAGGCTAGGACCCTGAAGTATGGCTAGGGAATGCTGGAGCCAATTAGGGAATGCTGGAGCCTATTAGGCAACACCTGAATCATTTAAGATGAGCCTGGGTGTGCAGCAGGTAGAAGTTTCTGAGAGACTTGGAGGTTGATCCTTGTCTGATTGAAGGTCACTCTCAGAGCAGGAGGGCTGCCTGTGTTGGGGACTCCCAGAGGAGCTGGGGGTGCCACCTGCCACTGCGAAGGAGCAGTGGGAGTCGCGACCAGATAGTTCAGTTTCTGAGAGAGACTGAGAGGGGCAGGCTGGACTGACGACAAGCTCCCCTGATTCTGGGACTCCAGAAAAGGACTGCCGGGCATTGGCAGTGAGGATTTGGGTATCCCGTTTGTTGAAACTACAGTCTGGTGAGACTTATGTTTTCTTGAACTGTTTACTTGCAAATACCAAGTTGTGATATGTACTGCTTTACGGTGGAAAATAAAGCACAGGCAGGAGCCTGATCATTTTGGTTGCAAACCAGAGTTGTCTGTCTCATCTGTGAAGCCCAGATTTCCATCCGCTACCGGCTGCTACCAGCTAAATCCCCACAGTGGGAAATGTCCTTTCTTTACTTTGCAGCTTTTGGATAACAAGTTTCAGGATCCCATACCAGTATATACACATTTACTTTGCTAACAAGATGTGTCTGCACTTTTACCTATAAAATCACAAACTACTTTTACTATGAAGTCTTCAGGTTATAAATGGTTGTCTTCATTTGGCTTCAGTTGAATACTGTACTCTGCTCCACCCTAGACTGGCCTGAGTACTGATGACACCTCAGTTTTCCCATGAAATGCTGCAGAGTTTGATCCTTTTACTAGCAATGACTTGGTTTAAATGGATGGAATTTGGAAAAATACTGTATGTAACTATGGGAAGTTAGTAAATTGCCCAAGAGATTCTAAAACATCAACATTTATGTATTTTTTCTAGAAAACAAATATAATGCAGTAACCTGGGTCAGACTTGGAGAAATCTTAATTTTTTCTGCAGGTAGAATTAGTATCACAAATATAAAACATAACATTTCAGTTTAATGTTGTTTATTAGTTTTTCAGACTTTCACATCTCATCTAGCGGATTAACAGCCAGATTCATTAGTGCTCCTAATTTTAAGATTTAACATTAAACATTTTCTTGAATGTTTTTGTGACCAAATTGACCCAAGTGACTTAAATTGCTTACCTTGTACCCCGGGCTCGTGCTCCTGTTAAGAGAGAACCGTACCAGCCTGGGGTACCTGCGTGCGCTTCCGTCTTCCGCGTTGGTACGCTTGCGCATGCGCATTAGAGTGAAAAGCCGGACTTTAACAACAAAGTCAGCTTTTCACTTGAATGCGCATGCACCGGCCCAGGGATTTCGCAGCGGAAGAAGGAGGCGCTCACTACAGGTACCCCGGGCTGGTGCGTTTTTTTCCTAACAGGGGCACCAGCCCTGGGTACAAGGTAAGCGATTTAAGTCACTTGGGGGTGCCTAACATTTTGGCACCCCCAAGTGACTTAACCTTTCCTTCTCCTTTAAACTGCTGGGAATATCTCAAGAATCTCCAGTTTAAATTTGAGTAAATTCAAGTAAATATACATCCCAGATGAGCTGCTCTGCAGGGTCACAAAAAGCTGCCAACTTGATTCAACCATTAGGTATCATTAATGTATAGCTGTCATACATTTCTTTGCCTCCTTTTTACTCTATGACTCAAAACTAAATTTATAATTAGGATATTATAATAAAAAAAAGATGCTTCCATAGGTACAGGAATGGTTTCAAACAAATGAACCCACCCCATAAACAAAGGGGCCCAATCATTAAACCATGACTTTTTGGTGGTTAAAATCACGATTGGAAAAAATTCAGAGTAACCATGATAATTTCTGATGTTCGAAAATGTCAAGAAAATTCTTTTATCGGTCGTACGAAAATACCGTGGTTGCGTTCCAAAAGTCACTAAATTTTCGAATCCAAACATTTGTAAATGGCGCAAAAACTTTCTGGCTTTGAAACTTTCAATGTATGATTTTGGAAACCTCCCATAGGACTCAATGGCAATCTACAGATCCAACCTGGCCAAAAGAAAGTCACAATACCAAAGCTTGAATGAATTCTGAAATGGTCATAGTCTTTGTGAAAAAGACTTTTACGAAGTTAACGAAAACCATGAAAAAGTTCTGGAATTTTAACAATATTATTGTGGACATTATGAAAAGTTCTATAAGTTAGAAAAAATACAAATTTTCCTCAAAAAAAAAAAATTGTGGTTGAATTAATGGGCCCCACAGATCTATGCTATGATAGTGGTTTCTTTTTCAAACCTAATGTTATCAGCTGATCTCACTGCATAAAGCTTTTAACTTGATGGAAAGTCCTGAGAGTAACATTCATTCTTTATTTTGCCTTAAACCCATTAGAACTGGCAGTGGCAGGAACCCTTTAACAGGACTGGACTGGTTATGTAAAAACCACAGACTAGAAAAAGGGCATACCTTTTAACGTCTCTATATGTATATATAAATATAGTAATGACTATACAATAGATTATTTTACACAACTAACAATTATCTAGTCCTCACCAAATTCTAAAATCAGGAAATTCTGCATGTGACAAGTAGCAGTTATGTACTGAGCCGATAGATGGCGCAAGCAGCCTTCAGCATAGATAATGCACAAACGGAAGTGAAAAGGCGATAGGCGGAGGTTTGGGATGTGTAAAAGAAGTGAGGTCACGGCTCAGTCCTACGAGGGTGAATTTGGGGATTTTACCATTTGAGGTGAGGGGGGGGGGGGGGGTAGCAATGTGTGTGGTAAAATAGTACGGGCTTTATGCAATGCAGGGCAATGGAATCATGCGCAGTTTCAGTAAGGTTTTGCTATTGAGATTTACGCGTGGGGAATGGGGAGCTGCCTGTACCCGGGCAGAGGCACTTGCGGCTCGACCTTTCTGTGTGCTACTGAGCTGGTTCTTAGCAAGTTACATAAGCGCGTCTTACACGCTGCGGGTAAAGCAGGCACTTGTACGGAGTAGGCGGGGCTTGTGCGGTGTGACCTTGTGTGAGCCTTCCTTGCTTCCTACTACTGGGCTTTTGTATAATGTGCTGGTGCGTGTGCATGTTGTGTTGGCCTTTTGCACCAAACGAGGCAGTCACAAATCAAATTTTCTTTGCAATTTATTTTTCATGTTAAAAGTTATTAGCCATATTATTCTGCAAAATAGTGGCTTTTAGTGCAACAACTATATTTAAGGCTTGGCCAGGATCAGAGAATATGGAGTTCTGTAGCTGTACTGACACAGGCAGAGGGCAAAGAGATGCTTTCTGTCCCTACAGTGTTGTTTGCCACTCACTGTCCTGTCAGATGTGCCTTATACTTGCCAGCAGGGTGTGTTAGCAGAGGAAATGATCGAACCTGCCCAATGTGTGTACAAAAGATCAATATAACAAAGTGAATAATGTAAAATATAAGGATATTACACGTCGTAAGTGATTTATAATATCCTGACATTTTACAAAAGGTGGTGTAATTTATTGTAATACACACAATTTAGGGAGTCATGTGACAAATTAAGTCACAAATCACCAGGTCTTGGAGCTCTGAGGTAACATAATATATGATTTATTTAAAATTATTTGTTAAAATTGCAGACTTGTTGAAATGCATACATTGTGTACGGCACCTGTGCATTTCAAATGAGTTTTTCACTCTCACCCTTGAAAAGATTCTTTGTATGTCCCATGAATTTTCAGTCACTGTTTTACTTATTCCCCATTTCCAATGTCACAGGATTGGCCAGCAAGCTTCTGTGATATTAATGCAAATATTATGTTTGTAAATTAGTCTTACTCAAGCTGGATCATAGCAAAATCTGCACAATAATGGCTTATAAAGTTAGTAAATGATCTGTATAATTTTGAAGATTATTTTTCAGTTAGGCTGGAAGTTTAGAAGATTTTGCAAGCAGGGCCCTCAGTATTCCATTTTTGGTCTTTATAGCTTGATTGTTGTATTTACTAGAGGGTGCCAATTTGTTGGGCATTTCGAAATGAATAAAATCATTAGACCCTGGTCTGGCTCCACCTGTTTTTTGAAAAGGGCAAAAACAGGTATTGCTACTTTGACTTACCAGTTCACTGCTTGTATGTGTTTTCTTGCAGATGTGATTAATCATCTCGTAAGTCATTACATTTTTTTTTCAATCAGGAAGGCTATGACTGGCATCAGATTTTCTGTCCGTGCCTTTAGAAATGCCCAAACCTGCATCAGACTCTGCCAGGATCCCTATATGATGTGCAGAACATGCAGCTGGACACTGTGCAGGCATTTGTCATATTACCATGGACATTGTAGAAAGCCACTCCTTGGTGTTCTCCCTACAGATTCCACTGGGTTTCTGACAGTGTCGTCTGAAAATTGCTTACTGAGTCCATTTAGGTTAAAAAGTAAGAAGAGTCACAAGAAAGGTAGTAAAGGCTCATCTGAAGAAGTGGAGGAGGAGGAGCGTGATCCAGAAGATGTCAGTGACTATGAAGATGAACCTGAAGATCTTAATGTACAGAAAGACTATAAAGACTTAGAGAAAGCTGTGCAATCATTTCGCTTTGATGTTATCCTTACTGCTGGCCTGGACATATCTAGAAAGTAAGTAAATTGCAAGCAAGTTTTTTTTTTGGTTTTTTTTTGGTTTTTTTTAACCCAATATCACACAGACACTGGTGTATGGGCTAATAATAAAGTAATGGGCTCTGTTTCTAGTATTTGTGAGGCTCTTTTATAAATATGGTGAGGCTAAGTGGACGTGTGATGTTGTCTTGTATGGCAGGACCTCCTTTTAACTTCTATAGCAAGCGTATATAGAAAGTACTAAATATTCCACTTATTTGGGTAATAGCTGTGTAAAATGTATACAAATGTGGAATCTGTAAGCTTAGTTTTAATAGTCATTTGTGTTCCAGTTATGCGAGAACCAATTTGCTAAACATGTGAAGCCTTGGTAGATATCAAGTTTCTATTTGTACCATGGTCTAGTCATGAGTCGAACAAATCAACGGTCCACCGAGCTTCTCTTTTTAACTGAAAATGTATCAAGCTTTTGCTGGTTGAAAGGTTTCTTTATACAGAGGGCTGCTAGGTGGACTGGTGGTTTATTTGACTTTACTCACTGAGACCCCAAAGTAGAATGTGACTTTAGTGGGGGGGTGCTGACAGACAGCCTGCAAGTGCTTGAGCAGCGGGGGGGATGTTATTGTGTGGGACAGACGTTGCCTGCAGGTCGGGGGGGGGGGGGTGCCGCTGCTGTTATTGTAAGGGACAGACGCATGTGCAGTGAGGTAAAGGAAGTGGGCATCCCTATTAAAGATGGCGGTGCTGTTCATTGAAAAGAGTCTGTAGTATGTAGTAAGTGTATCTCAGTAAATCTTTCTCTAGGCAAGCCAGAAATATAGCGTTTCTACATAGCGATAGTACTATTGAATAGTGTGCTTATAGAAGGATTCCTTCTATAACCTACTCAGCCCCCTCCATTTGGATGTTAGCTACTGAGCATGCTCAGTTCATGTAAGCTGAGGTTACTAAACATGGGCCCCTGTCCAGCAGCCAGTGAAGAGATGGCATTGCTGGTTTCCATAGATACTCTGCTTTAGTTGTCTGCTCCTATTTTTTTTCTCCTAACCTCCTCTCCTGAGCTCAGCTTAACCACTACAATGCTAAGCAGGATTTCTGCCTGTGTAAGCCTGTATAACCAGAAGTTCTCCCTGTGTGAGCCTGCATTCTTCATTGCATGAACTTTATAGTACATGTGTGCTGTTTGCTGATGATATCAGATGGTTTTAAATGGCTGCCAGAAGAAAGCTGCTATTTGTTTTAGGAAAATGAGATGGTGCTGGCGAACAGAGGGAAAATGATGCACTGCGGGTGGGGGGAAATGTTCCCAACCTATACACGTCCTTAAAAAAAACAAACAAAAAAAACTTGATTTGCTTAAAAAAAAAACACGGAACAGTTGCACCATGAATATGATAAGTCAGTAGCAGACATGTCAGACTGTTCTGTTGTTGTAGTCAGCAAATGATAATGTACATAATTAAAATATTAAAATATTTTTTTTTTCTTATTTTTAATATTCTTATTTCTTCCTAAAGCAAAATAGAAGAAGCCTTTTATAATAGTTTACTGCGCCTGAATGGGGAGAAACTGTGGAAGAAGAGCCGAGCGGTATGTTACCTGTTCTTGCTGTTGCACTACATCTCCTATCATTCCCTGACAGACAGTAGGTGGCATAGTGTGAGAGGTATTTTAGCATCAAGTGTGAAGGCTGTAGGGTAAACATTCCTATTCTGTCTATTACCCAAATGTTTCTTTAACTCTTTCCCTGCCAACAACGTAGGTACTACGTTGTTTTAAAAAAAGCAGTTATGTGACTTATTGTACAGTGCTGCGGAATATGTTGGTGCTTTATAAATAAATGTTAATAATAATAATGTGCCAACAACGTAGTACCTACGTTATTCCTACTAGTGCGATTCTCTCTGCACCGGCGGCTTTGCCCCCCAACCCCCTCGGCAACAAGCCAAGGGGGCTGGCAAGTCAGTCCAGCGCTGAGATCGTATCACAGCACCTACCTGCACGCAGCAAACGTGATTGCATGCGTCTACTGCTTGTCCTGTGTCTTCCCCTGCTCCTTGCTCCCCTAAGCTCCGCCCATGCACTTCCTGTGCTGCAAGGACTTCAGAGAGGACTGCCTGGGATCCCTGAGACCTTCTACTGGTAAGTGCTCTTTATTTGCCTAATACACACACTTACACACAATTTAGCACAGTTTTTTTTCCCATTTTGGACATTCTAGCACACTTCAGCATACTTATATACACACTGTCACACAAATTTTAGATGTGTGCACACATGTATACACAATTTTTTTTTTTTTTTTTACCCCTTTGTCTTTAGTTTTTTCCCTAAAAAATTTATTTTGGCAGCATGGCTATTGGATCTACTATTCTAACCACTAATTATGCTGTTGTGTGACTTATTTTGTTGTTTCATTGATTTACACAATTTTTGTGGTTTTATTGCATTTTTATCCCTGTATAAGTGTACAAAAATAACTTTACCTATTTTGAATTCCTCAGAATGTGTACTTTCCAAAAATATATGGTTTCCTGGGGGTCCCTGTATAGTTATGGGGGGTTACGGCACATAATATGTTGACAGGGGGCTCTGTGTCCAAAAGTTGAGTTGGCAGGTGAGAAATCCATATGTGCTATTTTCATTTTGGGGTTAGTACATACCGCAGACTTTGGTATATCTATGCATATCAGGCATCAAACTGTTCAGTAGGCCTCTGGTGTTCCTATTTAGGGTGATGTGTCATTATATGTAAGAAATGTTGTAAGATAAATATGGCAAATTGCAACAATTTTAGGCCTTTTTCAGAAAAGTCATAAAAACCATTAAATTTAGGAAAGCTTTCCAGATTGGTACTTTGGTGTAGAAAGTCTTCTTTACCCATATTGGATTTGTCAGAATGTGTACTTTCCAAAAAGATATGGCTTTGAGGGGTCACCCTACATTTCTGCAGCTTCTACCCCTCATAAAACTGCCATGTGTTTATGAATTAAGTAAATGTAAGCCATGAAATTAGTGTGCACAAGGTATATTTTGGGGTCTATAAGTGCCATGTGCTTTGGTAAACCTATGTACAGTGGGCATCAAACTGTTCAGTAGACCTCTTGGGTTCATATTTAAGGTGTTTTATCTTAGTACCTAATGACCTGTAGAAAATAAGATGCTGCAATATGGAAGTTTTGAGGTGATTTTTGGAAATGTGATAAAAATCGTCAAACTTAGGAAAGCTTTGCAGTTGGTACTTTGGAGTAGAAAGACACGGGTACCCATTTGAGATTCAGGGGAATGTGTACTTTACAAAAATATATGACTTTCTGGGGTGAGCGTACTTTTTTTGTAGCATTATCCCACACAAAGCATGTAAATGTGTTGATGTTTGCAGGAGCTGAAATGACAGAAATGACAGTTCATATGGGGGTATGTTCACATTGGGGCCCCTATATGCCACATACTTAGGTTAACCTATACATATTGGGCAGGACCCCTGGCTTTCAAATTCAGGGTGTTTTATTTGGTTACTTTATGACCTGTAGGAGTTAAGATACTATAGACTGGAAGCTTTGAAGCGATTTTTAAAAAATTTCACAAATTTTGATAAAAACCAATAACTTTAGGAAAGCATTGCAACTTGATAGTTTGGAGTAGACAGACAGTTGTGCCTATTCTGTATTCCTCAGAATCTATTCTTTCTAAAAATGTATAATTTTCTGGGATAAACCTTCTGTTAGTGGAATTTTTGGCCTTGAAATTGCTTTGGAAATTTGGTAGTGTACTGCTGGGAGTTTTTGACCTATACAAGTGAGAAATCTCCATAAAACTATATATATTTGGTATTGGCACGATCAGGAGACATGGGACTTTCCAAATCAGTTGTATTTTCGTGCATAAACTAATTTTTGTTTCTGGTGCATGTGTTTATATTTTGGAAAATATGATTATTTTTTTTTTTATTTTTTAGACATTTAGAAGCCTATATCTTGTTACAGAATTGGAATTACACAAAAATTCTACCATATTTTAAAAGCTTAGGTTGTCCTGAAAAAAACAATATATTGTTTTCCTGGGTAAACTGAAAGGCCCCTAAAGTGATACAGTGCAAAATGTTCAAAAACTGTCTGGCAGTAGAAGTTCTGCTTTGTCCAAAATGGCTGGCAGTGAAAGGGTTAAACCAAAATAAGTCATTCCTTTCTAGTAGGAAGATGTAATATCTGTGTGTATAGATTTATAAGGTCATTTTCATATCTAGAAGTAAGCATTGGCTAAGTGGCTTGCTTAGCTTTACTAGCAAATTTGGTTTGTAACTTTCATTCAGAGAACGACAAGGACCAGTTCTTTAATATAAATATACAAAGAGGACTAGTTAAAGAAGAATAATTGCCAACCCCCTACACCACCCATTTTGTCCCTATGTTTGTACTTTCTATAAAAACACATGATTGGGTATTCTAGCATCTTCCGTCCCTTCAGATCTTCTGTCCGATCACATGCACAGTTGATGATCTGATCTGGACCTAGCTTCAAATGTACATGCTCCAGATGGCTAGCTCTGACAGAAGAGTATCTGAAGCAGTGAGAGATGGCTATTGCCAACCCTGCTGAGCAGCTCTGGCTCTGCATTTTTATAGCAGGTAAAATGCACTTTTAACAGTAAGGCAAATGTGTCTTTTTCCACCTGCCTCTAAACACAGACAAACAAGCGACGCGATTCCATACACCTTGTCCTATTACTGCATGACAGAAACTGTTGGCGTGTGTAGATACATGGAGTGGATTTTGGCATAAAAATGCATACTCTGGCATTTCGTGCTAAAATCCGTTCTGTGTGTCTGCACGCAGGCCAATTCTGTGCCTGTTATGGCAGATACAGAACAAAGTGTATGGGACTGGGTTACTATTTCTTAGCCTTAAGGGTAGTGCATGAATAAAGGGGGAGCTGATAGAGGGCATCTGGAGTTGGTGTGGGTTTTATACTTTAATATATAAGTGCCCTTGTACGGTATGAATAACCAATAAAAAAATTAGCTTAGAGAATGGGCATGTCTAAATAAGTAATTGACTTTAGTAGGGAGCATGAGATGAGGTTGAGCTATAGAAAGGGATGGAGTATAGCTGCTCTTACATAGGACTTAGCTGCCAGTAATGCCTCAGACAAAAAAAAGTACCTTGCAAACCTCTTTGCACTGCTGGTTGCCTTCATGTACCAGACCTGCTGCAAATAAGTGCAAATCAGTATTTGCAGGTGGCATAAAATTGCAAAAAACAGTTGTACTCTTTGTTTTTTTAAAAAAAATCTGATATAATTATGCCCTAAAATGCTGTTTTTTTTTTTCTCTAAGGTAAAAGTTGGAGACACGCTGGATTTAATAGTTGAAGAAGACAAACAAAATGAAACAACAACTGTAATGAGAATAATTTTTAAACATGTGTTAGAGGAGAAAACGACAACAGAAAAATACAAGGTGGTACTGAGACGCTGGAAGAACCTGAAGATTCCAAAACAAGACACATTACATATAAAATAACTAAACTGAGTGTGTTAGCCAGAGACATTTTGGGTATTAAATGCACAATATATTATAAATCACATATTTGGTTTGTTATGGTTACCCAAACTATATTATTTTCTGCTATGATATCTTTGCATAAAGGGCACTTAGACATCATCAGGCTTCTACTGCATAGAATGTACTGGAAAATACAAATCCTCAAGCTGTGGGCTAGGACTGCGCCAACATTTTAGATGTTACACTTGAAAACTGTTTATAAACTGGATTATTTGTGCCTTTACATTTTTACATAAAGTCAAAACATGAATCTTTTATGCTTGGAGAATGTTATTTTATATTAAGAAAGGGCTGGAGTATGGCTGCCATCAGAGGCGTCTTTCAGAAATTCCAGTGCAGGATGTGTGGAAAGATGCATGCCTCCCAATATTCCCAATTATTAGGGTATTGGTAGGTGTGACCCAGGGGTAGTCTATTTAGATGAAAAAATTTTATATCTTTAGGCCTTATTCTATTCCGTTGGAAATGCCAACCCCTCTTTAAGTGGCCTGGGCTGGAAGACAACAAACGAACAGAAGACCTTCCTCGCACACCCTTGGCTTTCCAAAGCAATTTAGCGCTCCGTGCACAGTGCTGGAGGGATCGGCACCCTCCCAAAAAGCACTGGCACTCAGAGCTGCAAACGGGACTAGCCCTTTAAAAAATCTTTATTGCTGAGGTGCAACGTTTCGGGGCGAAGTGACCCCATTATCAAGCATGCAAGATTTTTTAAAGGGCTAGTCCCGTTTGCAGCTCTGAGTGCCAGTGCTTTTGTTTTTGCTACCTGGAAGACGACAACCCATTCCTTCTGGGGGGCATAAGCACTTGCAAACTATGAATTTTGGGCCTTGCAAGTATTATCTGGTTGTGTAAGATAAAAGCCAGCTGGCACTCAAAACAAATGAACTGTAACATGATTTTAAAAGAGGAATTTCAATCGGCATCATTTAAAAATCCATTTTGTAATTAAACTAGATGGTTGTAGCAAACAATGATCTTTTTAATGCACTAAGGCTGATTTGTTTGAGTGAAGGCTGTTAAAAACCCAAAATTGAGTCCAAATGTATTGACAGCAGACTCAGCAATTTCTGGGGGGGTCCAAAAGTATTCAGTGGGTATGTACAATGTTATTCCGTGGTGTCTGCTGTTTTTTTGACAATGCAAGAGCCTAAAGTAAAGGCCACGTTGCAGGTAGACATCACATAAAAATCATTGGCCCTTTGAGACAGGACTTCAACTTTGATTGGGTTTCTCAGTGATTTACCAACTAGTAAATATGCCCACGTCTGTCTTTTCTGTGCAGTGCTCTAAATGCATGCCTGCAATCTAATAAATATGGAAATTGATTTATAGATCTTCTACACAGAAATGACAGGCTTATTTGTCTCCCCTACAGACAGCACTGTCTCTCACACTTGGGCGTTTAAATGATTGTCTGCTGGAAAGATGAACATTCATATTTTTTGTTTTTATGGGCAGGTAAGTGGGCTTTTGCGAGTTCTATAGTTATAACCTAATACAAGGCAATCAGTCCAAGAAGCTCTGTGCTGGCTTAAATTCTCCACTTTTACATTTCACTTAAATGCAGCCCATAGGCTGCTATGGCCTTATAGGTGGTGGAGACTTGCTATTACCGTAGAGCAAATGGTGTAGCTCTGTTACCAATGGCAGGGCTTAACGGGAAACTAGGTATGAAAATCTAACCTTTCAAAGAATCGTATTAACTTGCCTTATACATATCAATAAATATTTAGTTTACCTTGTGCCACTGTATTGTGATGTGTATGCTTCACTCATTGTACACTTGGCAGGACTCAGGAAAATCATATTTGTAACATGAAGAAGTGTGCAATAAAAGACAGCTCTGTCTATTCATTGGCTTATGTAGCCTAGCACGCATGCATGTCCTTGTGTGTATGGGCATAGTGGATCTTGCAAGTCAGAGGGTGGTATTTTAGTATTTAATATGGCAGCATTCTCTTTTAGGATAATTTCAAATTCTAAATATTTTTCATAAAAAGGCTGTATTTAGATGAAAAGATTTTACATATGAGCTATTTTATATATCGGAGACTTGCAATATGCAAGGGTATATATTTATTAAGAAAACCTCTATGCACAATACATTGTATTATAACTTAACTGTTGTGTGGCTGTTTTGTCATTTACTATAGGGTCTTGAAGAGCACTCATGGTTTTTATTTTCAAATTGGTAACTAAATTATTTCCTTGTAGTGTTTTTAAATTGATTTAAAAAAAACCTACTTGAGTGAGAGTTAGCGGTAACTTAACTAGATTTGTGTGTAACTTGTTATGCATATTTATTATAGTGTATAAGCCAACATGACCGGTGATGCTGACTATAGCAACCAATCAGATCTTTGCTAGTAGGTGACTCAAATCTATCTGGTGATTGGTTGTTATGGGCAACATCACAGGTGATGTTGGCTTATACACTATAATAAATATGCCCCTAACTGTATAAATATCTGTAGTGTGAAGCTGTGCAGACTCACTCGCGTCTGTTATCTGTTGGCTAAAACTGGACATACCTGTAAGGATCTGCTTATTTTGCCAGTTTGGCAAACAAACATTTCTTTATCTGATCTGTTGGGGTCAATGAAATGTAATTAGTAGCAAACAGCCTAATGGGATTTTCGATCCAGTCAGATCAATATCTGTACAATTGTTTAGCTACTGAAGGTGAACTTTTTGGTTGTCCATTTTCATGAATTACCCAATTGACATCTTAGGCCTCTATTACACATCATGTTTTCTCTGCTGCCATAAATTTGCTTCTGGAGAAAAGGCCATAGGCATCCGAATCCGAATGTGTGTAGTGACAAGAAAGGAATACAATCCTCCTGTCACTGCACATTGCATACATTTTGACCACAATATGGCCATTTGCATTTTCTGACCAAATCTTCCCCTTGTGTGTAGTGAGAGGAGAAATGCATTCATTCCAGTTACTACGGATGTGGGCAGGACTAGCCTTGAATTGCCAGCAGGAAAAAAACCTGTTGTGCCATAGTCATTATTATGCATGCTTTTCTACATGTGCCATTATATTCATTAACATTGAGCATTTAGGATGTACTAGAAAATCTAGAATAATAGGGCAAATGGAAATCTTTAGTAAAAACATGTTTATTTGAATTAACCCTAACTTGGCAGATAACATGTGCATTCTTAGTTCCTAAAAAATGCATACAGTTTATTCTTAAGTGTTAGATAACAAAACAAGGACTTCTCAATAGAAATAAAATCAGTGTCCAAATAACAAACATCTAACCTGAGACAAAGAAGAGAATTTTGTACATAAATAGAGGAAGGCAAACAGCTATTAATAATACAGCTGCAAACTGCATTTAGACATCTTGCAAAAGAAACAGCCAGTAGCCTATGACATATAAAACAAAGATAATTCAGCAGGAAATGTATTTTAACACTTTACACCCCCACAAGGAAAAGCAACAAAAATTCCTTCAGCTTGGAAAATATGCTGGCTCCTCTGGGTGTGAAGCTGTTAATAAGTGTGTGCAATATTAACAAATACAGGTCAGAAGAGACTGCCATACATTGGAAATATTTAATTTAGACTTGTTATTTCTAGAATAAATGATCTCAATATACATCATTTACATCTAAAGCATCGTAGCGCTGTTCTTAAAATACACTTGAGCTGCAAAATAATGACACATTAGATTGTAAAAGGCTTAGCACCAAGAGCTAAAAAGTACATTCCTACACAGAGACTCAAAAGGATATACAGTACATTTATGCCAGGGAATGAAGAGGACATTTAGCAGCAATTCCTTGAGGATTACTGACTTGAAAATCCTGCAAAATATCGGTATATTAAAACAAAAAGTGCTCCAGCTAAATTCCTGCAATAGCAGGGAGTTACAGAAACATTACATACAGATCTCAATTTTCAAATTTTGGCACATTATAGTTAAAAAAAACATCTTAGTTAAGAGGTGAGTCACATTATATTAGAATTGTTTGTTTAGGGGTGTTTGTCTTACGATACAGAAATTGACACAGTGGGGGTACCAAAAATTTTCCTGTCCATACGTATTCCTGTATTTACTTGCGCTGATACTGAGCACTATATTAAACAAATAACCTTGAAAAATACATTGTCAGCTTCATTTATACAGTACATAACAAAGGGTTCTAAATCAGCCAGCAATTCTTTGTGTCTGAAATATGTACTTAAAAAAAAAAAAACTCTTCACTTCCTGCCATTCTAATCCTCTCTGATTTGAGATTAGGGTCCACTGCTTCATCTATCCTGGCCCTGCCTCAACATCAATACAAGGTGCTTACATGGGGGGGGGGCAGTAGTGGAGGTGAGCCCCTTTAACTTCATTGCTGACTATGCAGAAAGACATATGCTGATTGGCTAAACCCTTCGGTGAAACACAGCTAGCCACTGACTGTTACTGTACAAAAAGACACCTCCTGCAGGACTGTGTACTTTCTTTATCTCTGCTAAATGCAGAAGCAGAAA
Source organism: Xenopus tropicalis (assembly GCF_000004195.4). Lineage (NCBI taxonomy): Eukaryota > Metazoa > Chordata > Amphibia > Anura > Pipidae > Xenopus > Xenopus tropicalis. Next base: position 79,041,851 of record NC_030681.2, on the reverse strand, counting down.
AGTCAATTTTCTTGTCGGTTAAAGGGATTCTGTCATGATTTACAAATTTACACTGTGTGCATTGCAAATAATTCCTTCTACTGTCTAAAATGTTATTCTTGAACCAATAAATGTTTTTTTTAGCTGTAACATTGGTGTGTAGGCAGCCACCCCAGTGCATTGTGTCTGATCTTTCAGAAGTGGCCAGGACTTCACAATGCAACTGCTTTCAGATAAGCTATTACTTCCCCTACTCAGTATAACTGAAGGAGTCCTGGCCGGACTTGGGTGTTTTACTATTGAGTGCTTTTGTCATATCTACTACTTGGTGGGGCATGGGAGCATTTTAAGCAATGCAGGTGTTAGAGAGTGGTTACCTTCCCATTGCTCCAGCAGTAGAGAGTGACTGAAGTTTATCAGCACATGGCTGAGGGCACCTGGGAAACTAAGTACCTGTCTAGCCCCAAGTCAAATTTCAGAATTAAATATAAAAAAAAATCAGTTTTCTTTTTTTGGGGGAAAAAAACAGATTTCAATGCAGGATTCTGCAATAGGAGTGTTATTATCTAATATGTTTTGTAAAAAAATATATTTTCTGTGACAGAATCCCTTTTTTTAAGTATTAAAAAGTATAAAGTAATAACACTTTATCGATTTGATGTTTTACTGCTTGGGCCGACTTACCTGGATTTTTCCCCATGCTACATATACTGCCTGCTATATATATCAAATATTCCAGTATAACATTAAACTAAAAAAAAGGTGCATATGCTAAGAGATGCCATTTTATACTCTATAAATGTATAATATTTAGATTAAATTACAATTATGGAATGGCACATGTTAAAACCATTTATATACACACACACACACAATGTACCTAATATGATTCCATATTTTGTGTGTGTTAGATCTCCTAATACTTTGAGGGATAAATACAATTAATGGCATAAGCTCTCCTTGGGCCTATGTCACACAAAATGTTCTGGACCCAGTTGTGATCAGGCAGTGGTTAAATAATGCCCACAGAGATATATGTGAAATACACTGCCTAAAGCAGATGTGTAAAATCACAGAGTAAACACAGCATGTTTGCAGCAAAACATGACGTTCTGGCTGTTTATGCTGTGAACCTGCAATACTTTTGAGAAGCACATATATATATGAACAAGTACTGAACATATCAATAAAGAAAATATTCTTATAGAACAGAGAAATTATGGTCAGATGCTAAGCTAATTGGACACTCTTGGCGATTTGGCTTAATTGCTGGATAATGCCTTCTTTTGCATTTTGGTATGAGTAACTTGAATCGCTGCAAGTAATGTAATTTACTTGTGGTGTTTCAAATATCAGTGAAGGGGATGTCATTTTTGGGAGATGTGTTGCCCATGGTAGGACAATTTGACAGCGGGGCAACAAAAGCTCCCCATGTGCCCTGAGCCCCATTATCACACCAGATTATAGAATTAGAGTGGCCAAACATCACAATAATAACTTTATAGTAATGGTGTTTCCATTATTTTGTATCAGGATAGATCTCTAGAATCCTAGCTGGCTCTACTAATGAAATGGTCCATAATGAAGGTAAGAAAAAGAAATAGTGTGTTCTTTAAATCAGGGGTCCCCAACCCTTATTTCTCCAAGGACCGGTTGCAAGGAGAAATTTTTTTCCACGGACCGGGGGGGGCTGAACGCAGTGCGAATTGCAGGCGCAGTCTTACGTTTATGTGCGTCTTAATGCACGCATCGCGTTCGTTCGCACATTCTTCCTTACGGTGCATTCGTTCATGCCTTTAAATGTGCCGCGTGTTGCATTTCCGACTCTCTGTTTGCCAACGCATTGTGCTCCTTGGCCCAGTGCCAAGCAGTCCACGGCCTGGCGGTTGGGGACCCCTGCTTTAAATGGTGCTAGAAAACACTGTCAATGATGTTAACACATTACCACTGGGCAGGCCCAGACTGCCAGAGAGACTGCTGTAAGATGGCACAGATAGTCAGTATTTAGTGGGCTGGTGCCTCTGTGTATTTAAAATGCCAGGGCCTATTCTGAATCCCAGTCCAGACCTGCTACACAGTTCAGCCCTGGGAAGTGCATACATTATTTGATTTTCGCCTCAAAAAATCAAGCTGTATTTTGAAGGGGACAATTTATGATGTCACCTACTAGGTAGAGCAGCACTGGAACATGGTATGCTATTTGTCCTCAAAATAAATAGTACGATGTAATGGCATAACTCAAAATGAACACTTAAGCAAAAGATTTATATCCTAGTAAGTGACCTCTTAAAGATGTAAAAAAATGGCATGTACACATCACTAAATAATTCTCTTTTACATTGAGCCATGATTGTATGATGTTCTACATCATTCACTGATCACCTGATAGGAAATAATGCAGTTTCTATCTGTAACAGGAAGAAGCATAATAGTAAAAAACAGCTCTGCCTGCCCATCCATTGGCTAATTTAACCTAGCATGTATGCATGCCCTTAATTTGTGTGTGAGCACAGTCCCTCTAGTTCACTTGAGCATACAAGCCAGAGGGACCTAAAATGTGGGTTTTCCTATATGAGATTATCAATGGACATACCACCGTAAAACATATTTTTCATGAAACAGCATTTCATATATGGCTGTTTTATATGATATATTTGTATGAGGAATTTCTGACCAATATTGACCAAATGTGATAGCCTGGTGTCAGGCACAAATGAAAACATAACATTACAGGGCATAATTTCCTGCAAATGCTAATGTGGTGTTTTTCTGAAATTTGCAGACAAAGAATCATTAAACCCTGTTCTTTCCCATAAATATGAACCAAATAAAACGCACTGTCTACTTAAGGGTTCTTGTGCTAAAGGTTCATGGGTGAAATATTTGCATAAAAATAAGGAGGTAGTATCTGCTTTGACATAAAGGCTCCAGTGACTTGCTTGGTGTCCCCATACAAGTTATTTTATACGGACTTGCTACACAGGACAGTGAATAAGATCCACACAATGTGGTCACATTAATCCAAATTGCTATACACCTATGGCAGAGGAGAGCATTTTCATACACTTTAGGGATAACCCTATAAGCTTTTGTAAGTCTTATTTGACTAATTTTAACAAGAAAGGTAATTTTCAAGGGAAAAAATTATATTTAACACCCTGAGTTGATGTCATTGAATGCCATCAAATTAAAATAAACCTTCTATCTCACTGTGTTTTTATTGATGCACAAGTCTCTGATCATACGTTGATTAATAAAACAGCATTTCTTGCATATGAGGAAACCCTACTACCACATGTGTCACTTCCATGCATTTTTCATGGAATGACACTGGGGCAAAGTGAAATGTTATACAGCATGTGACTGGCAAGATCTGCTTTTACAGTGTATGTAACTAAAATATAAAACAAAATATAAAGAAACTCTTCATGTGTGCACCAGCGGGGACCGTAAAACAACCTGGAGTAAATAAAATATTTTATGACCTTTTTCCTTGGGTAGGGAAAGAAAACAAAGAAATGGTGAAAGAATTGTGCATTAAAATATAAAGGTTTAAAAAAAAAGTCACTCGGGAAGTCCGAGTGATACAGCAATAAACATTACCAGTGAATAAGTTGGGATATTTTCCCAGATGAGTGCAAATTTGCTGTCAGTCTCACATTTCTATATACGATATACACACTTTTTGTGAGAATGGAACTAGAAAAAAATGTAACACTATTTACCTGTCTATAACACAAATAATTTACTAATGTTTGATCAGGTATTCTTTTTTGCTTTCTTAGCTTTTTTAAGTATATCACATTTCTTTCTGTTTGGCCTCCGACACCTTTCATCGATACTTGGAATACATTCATAATGCCATACTTCCTCCATCTTGTCCACAGGGTAAACAGCCTCTACATAGTGCCGGATCAGTCTAAGTCTAACAGGATCAAGCTGCTTTTTGTTGCAAGCACCAGAGTGATTGTACTGCAGCCTAAGATTTTCTGGGGTAAAAAGCTCAGGAAAGAGTCTCACTAGCAGCCTGGCAGCAAAGTTTCCAACAGAGAGGCTCTGCTGTACTATGTCCCTGATTTCTTTGTCATTCAGGAGATATATTGAAGGCACTGGAAATTCAGGTGAAGGGACAGCAATTTTATCCAAAGGTATTTTACAAAAGTCTTTTGAGCTGCGCTCTGGAGGTAAGGGTGGTCCATCAATCAGATCCCTAAATCTCTCTGGGTTTAGCTCAAAAGGTACAAATTCTCTTCTCTCCGGAACAGGCACATAAACCTTCCTCTGCTGCTGGTAAGAGCGCCTCTGCTCAGTATCCCTACGACGACACCTTTCATCCAACTTGCCCACGAATTCTAGTGTCCAAACTCGATCATTTTTTGCTCTTGGGTATAGTATTTGTACATAATGTCTGATAAGTTTTACACGAACGGGATCAAGCTGTTTCTTCCCAAGGGAACCGCTACAGTTATACTGCTTCCTCAAATTTTCATGAGTGAAGAGTTCTGGAAACAAATGAACTAACAACCGTGATGCAAAATTTCCAATAGACAAGCTGCTCTCATATATGTTTTTAAGTTGTTCCTTGCTGAGAAGAAATTGTTGAAATGGAACTTCAAAGTCAGGTGGTGGAATGTCAATTTTGTCAAAGTCAAATGGCACAAGCCATATCTTTTTGGACCTTCTTCCAGGTTTTTCAGAATCAATGCCTTCCTCTACTTTTACAATAGACAAGTCATCCGGCAAGCTAGAGGAGTCATAACAATCATCCCCCATATCATCACATTCACTGCCATCTATCAAGACACTTTCCAACTCATCATTAATCCTTTGCACACACTGCTGCAACCAAACCTCTTCCTCTTGCACATCTGGAAAATAAATTTCTGTATACCGACGAATAAGTTGCAACCGATGGGGATCTAAAACAAAATTCTCGGTTTCTCTGGCACAATGATCAGCAAGCTTTCTTTGGTCAAATATTTCAGAAAACAGGCGATGAAGCAAAAACACAGCAAACTCACCAGGAGAAGAAGCTTCATCTAAAAACTCATTGAGATCTTGGGGATTTAGAGCATATTCTGAGATAACAGAATCAGTTCTATCCAGAGAAGAATTTTCCTCTTGTTCTTTACTTTCAATAAAATGAGAACTTGGATCAGATTGGGTTTCAAAGAAATTTGAAGATTGCATGTTCTGGCGGGTGACTTCCATCTCTCTCTGAGCCCAAAACTGATTGAAAAAGTCATTAAGCTGAGGCAAACACTCCACCTGCCAGATACCTGTGTTTTTCACAGAAGGATAGCAGACTTCAACGTAATTTCGGATAAGCTGCAGGTGAAGAGATTCAAGTTTAGTCTTGTTGATATAACCACAAGTGCTGCAGTTTCTGGAATAACCATCACTTCCAAAAAGCTCGGGAAAAAGCTGAACCAATAATCGGCATGCCAAATCGCCAGCACAGCTACTCTGATCCATCACCTGCTTCAACTCTGTGCTAGTTAGCTGGTACTCTGGGGGCGGCTGAAACTCAGCCACCAACTCTTGGGGACTGACTTTTTTCTTTATTCGACTCACCTCGAGTGACAAAAGGTCAACTTTGCTATGCAACTGGGACATATTAGAATTTAGAGTGTTCAGGGTGAAAAACATTTTTTGAATTAGAGAGTAAATGTTTGATTCCTCACTGGGTGATGATGTCATTAAAGCTGGAGAAGACTCACGTTTACGCAAATCACTGAAAATACGTAAGTTTGAAGGACTGCCTTGGTTTGCCTTGTCATAAAGTTCATAGGAGGCCAGTAGATCTGAGGTAACTGGATTTTTTTTCTCTGTTATTTTATGTGAAATTCCATATAAAGGCTTCTTGTATGATGAAGCAAATTCACTTACAGTTTCATCCCCTTCACACTGAGACGTAGTACTGTAATCTGAATTTGTACTTGACAACTCTGCATTAGCCTGAGATGCGGAACCACAGTCCTTGTTTCTCATGGTTGAGAGAAGACTCTAGGAAAGAATATGAATAAAATGGTAATTACTAAATAACGAAGATAACTGTGCAAGCCATAATAAAGCAGGAGGTGAAATGAAAGAAAATACTAAATAAAAGCACCAATACACTAGAACCTTGATTTTAATGTACCCAGATTTTACACTTTCCCAGAATTGACACCATTCTAGTCCCACATAGGCAAAACTGCATATTTTTCTTTTTAAGTTTTCCTGGAATGAATATGTTTTGAAACAGTCCCCCTGGAAATTATAAAAGCTGGGTTCTGCTGAATATCTAATATCTAAGGGTAAGGACACAAGATATGTTTTGGTCATACACACAAAATCTTTGTTGCAAGCTGAAAACAGCCCTGTTGCATAATCATGCAGAAATGTATGAAAATAGTATTTTTTGTGATTATACGATAAACTGTGCTATTGCTGTAGACTGCAATGGAAGGATATTTTCAGATGTTTTATTCCACATGCAAGAAGTGATCTCACGTGGTGACAAAAGGCACCATAGGGTTATTTAACGTTATTGCAAGCTTTTTTGCGTTAAAATTGACGTGAAAAAAAAAAAGTGCGCAATTCGATAAAGTATTATCGCATGCATTAAATAGCGTGCAACCGAATGTGTTAATTAGCGCGCAGAAATAATATTAACACATGATTCACAAACACTTAGACGCGCTAAATATCGCATTAGTCTGTGCAAAAATTAACACCTACTTAGGGCAGGCGGTAATTATAGAAAAGTACAGTTCATGAGTTTTGGCAACACAATATGGACTTTGCAGTGTGATTTATTGAAGTATGCATGGCCCTAGAGTGATGCATCCTCCAGTTTGCAGGGAAATGATCATTTTCAGAAAAGTAGTTTTACGAATGTAATGATGTGTATGGCTAATATGGCGTGTGCGCGATAAGTAGTGCACGTGCGTTAATTAGTGCGCACGATAAGTGGTGCGCTTTGTTAATTAGCACGCGTTGCATCAAATGCCGCACAAAAATAGTCTTTGCAACTTAAATAACGCAAACAACATCGCATCTAATTTAACGCAAGTATCCTTTTAGTGAATCGTGCATTAAGACACAATAAATTTTTTAACGCATGCTATAAATAGCGCTCGTTTTATCGCACTTTAGTGAATCAACTCTCATGTGTCTTTATTTACATATATATATATATATATATATATATATATATATATATATATATATATATATACACTCTCCGGAAGGAACTGAAACGTTGGATCAATAAAAACCTTAAAAGAATTTTGGTTTATCTATGATACTGCTGACCCGTTGACTCCTAATCGTGTAAATCCTGTGAGTGCCGTCATCTCTCTACAATATAAAATATATACTGTATATGTACTACAGTACCCTGGCAATGTTTTCTGTCAATAAAAGATATTCCAAAAGCATTATAGAGACCAGCACAGGTCCTTGGTTTATTGCTGAAAAAAGAAAAAAAAGGATTCACCTCTGGAATAAGTCGTCTTTTTTTTACAGTTGTTACAGTTTCAGGCTCACTGTTTGGACCATCGCAAATAAAAGAAGTTTGTTTTCTTTTGTTGGGCTCAGGCTGCCCAACAAATATGCAGTCTGGCACTTGCTTCCTTCCAGATACAGCACCTGAACAGTCCAGCAAATCATCTTCATGGCATGCCTCCACTTTTACTTTCACTGTAAGAAAAAAGTATACAGAAAAAACAAATTTTAAAGGAGTACAACAGGTACTTGTTATATTATATGGATTCCAGTACATGAAGAATATTACATTGGGAAATGCATTTTTTCTCTTATTAATGGGAATATTTTCCTTATTTATAACTTTTATTATATAACTTTATTATTATTATAGCTTTACATTACATTACAGTACAAGTGTACCCAATACATTCATGACACATGATTCTGCCTTACTGACCACCTCAGTAAGCACTTTCTGCAAGTATTTTAAGCCTCTTATGCACTCTGCCCACCAAATGCATAATACTAGTATCTTTATGTAAACTGTGCAACAAAAAAAACATGTATTTATCAACACTGATTTTTCCAAGTGAAAAAACAAAAGTTTATATTGAATTCTTCCCTCAGACATGGCATTCCTACGTTGCTCTCATCTGAAAATGCAGAACAAACAAAAGTAGCCAAAACACAGACAAATCTTCTGATGTAATAACTATAAGAAATAATGTGGCTCTGATTGTAATAGGAAGAAGTGTGTGTGCAAAACAATAGCTCTAACCATTTATTGGCTGTTTTAACTTAGCATGTATGTATGCCCTTGCCTTTTGTGTGAGCAGAGAGCCTCATACGAGTGGAACGTGCTACAAGAATAATATCATTTTCATGAAAAGGCTTTATGTATTTGAATCGTTTTACATATGGGCTAAATCATTCATTTTTTAAAGAGATCTGCAATGTGTAATGGTAAAGTTTCCTAAGATATGATGTCTGCAGATCAAGAACCAAGTAAGAGGGCTTACAACAGTTGCAGACACCAGAGGTCAACCAATAAGACAACATCAGAACTTCAGTATCATCTACAGGTCTTGATATACCAGTCCTCTGTACCCTTAAAGGACATGTAAAGCCTACATTTTCCTACAATGTATATCAGTTGGGCATGTCTCCCCCACCCAAATGGCATCATTTGTACTGCATATACCCCCTCCGCTTGCTACCACCATAACATTTTCCTGTGAAAAATGGTAGCTTTCTCCCAGTGGCCATTTTGCATTCATAATCATACATACATAATCAGTTACATTTAAATCTGCAAAGAGCATACACACACAGACCTCTATTCAGCATACATTTAATCAAGAATGCAGGTTCACACAGGCAAAACTGTCTCTGATAAAAGTTCTGCAAAACTTTTTGTTTGAGCACTGTAATGGTAAAGCTGAGCTCAGGAGAAAAAAATGGAAGCAGACAGCTAGAGCAGAGTTTCTATGGGAACCAGTAATGCCATCTCTTCACTGGCTGCTAGACTGGGGGGCGTGTTTAGTAATCTGAGCTTAGAACAACTGAGCATGTCTGGCAAGCCAGGAATCAAAGCAAATTCCTGAGGGAGGCGGCCGAGTGGGTTACAGGAGGAGAAGCAAATCTAAGTGATTAAGGGGATGCTGCAGCCTTACTATTAATCTCTGGACAACCAGTGTGGCATGTATTGAAAGATTTCAAAGAGGCTGATCACTGATTACATATTTGTGGGGTTTACATGTCCTTTAAATACATATGCTGGATTGTGCCTAGAATAAAGAATAGCTATGCCGGCTATAATAAAATAAGGGAAGTGTTCATGCTGTGTACATTTCTTTATAAAGCCATGAGTGGCTGTTTTCAGCTGGCTGCACACAAAATTATGTCAGGCCACAAGGGGATTATAACAAAACAGAATGGTGGGTGGTAATAAAGGAGGTTTCAGCTAGTCAGCCTAACAACTATATGAACGCTATAGGAAAAGCAAATATACTTTAGCCTCGCAATATTTAAAACTAAATAACTAAAAACTAAGCGTAGCGTTCCCCTTTAAACAAGAGCAATAGCATAGACATTATAAAATAGTCTGGCTGTGTATCAGCAACAACAGGTTTATTACATTGATTTATAGAGTTAATCTATTGAAATTTCTATATGAGATTTAAATACACATTATGGCAAATTTACATCAATGCAAGGTTGCTTGTGGGAATCTAGTCTTAAAAACCCTAGAACCGAAAGGGTAAAAGGAAGTGATAAAAATGAGAGAGAAGTTGACAGTTCCCTTAAGAGATAAATATAATACAATTAGGAAGGGGCGTTACTCATTACATAAAGATGACTATTTTTTGCATTAATTAGAAAATAATTTCAGTATTGATATTTGCCAAGCCAATTAGAAGTTTGGTACCTAAAGCAGTAGTTAACATTTGATGAACAATACCTTTTTTATCGTCATCATCATTATTATTATTATTATCTTCTCGGAATTCAGTTGGGTTCATTTTCATACCTCCCTGCAAGATAAAATACAATAAGAAGATCAGGCATGCACAGTGCGGAGTACAACAACTGTCAGTCCTAACAATTCATCAATGAAAAACATGCACTTAAAGGATAACAAATGCCAAATCACTTGATGAGGGTGCCATTTTATTAGACACCCCAATGATACTAATCTTTCATATGGAACACTGAGCTGGCACCCAGCCCAGGGTTCATTCTGCAGAGTCTGGTGCTGCCATTTTCGTTTTTTTTATCAATAATCCTCTGCGTATGTGCATACAGAACTCTTTAGCTGCCCATACACGTGAAGATTTGTTCGACTGGCGAGGTCTCCAAGCGAGCGGATCTTCACCCGATATCCCCACCTACGGGTGGGCGATATTGGGCAACATGTAGGCTAATTCGATCTTTTGGCCCTGGGGCCAAACGATCGAATTATAATGGCAGCAATGAGGCAGTCGGTTCGGGGACCGCACCAATTTCAGGCCAGATATAGATTGAGCATGCCCGTCGTTCCTGCCCCTACACAGGCCGATAAGCTGTCGAATCAGTCCGAGGGACCGATATCGGCCGATACAATTGGCCCGTGTATGGCCACCTTTACACAATTTTTGTACTGCACATGGAAAAACCATTACTCAGTAGTAGGGACAATTGGGAAGAATATTAAAATGCAGCTGCTCTCTGCAGAACAAACTTGGGGCTAGCGGGGTCACAGTTTAGTGATTAAAATCACTGGGGGCTCCTAACTAACTGATTTTGATTTTATTTGTCCTTAAAACCATAAATGATTATAGAAAAATATTGTTTCAATACATAATCCTAATAGATTTCAGCTAAACAAAAAAAAAAAGCAGTTTAATCTGTTATTGTGACAATAATCTGTCACTATACACCTGCCTACATGCCCTTGAACAGACAAAATCTTTGTCATTGTTCCAATCCAATCAACCTCCATCATCTAATGTATCTGCTTTTGGGATGACAAACAATACACACCTTTCTGGCTGGAAATTTACAAATGATACCAACTATACTCCCTTTTTTTACATACGCTTATTCAGTTGGGTTTCAATGAAAAAGGATCATAAATACTTTCTGAACTTCCAAATACGAATATTTTTTTTTACCTGATTCCACGGATTGAAAGAAAACCACAATAGTATTTTTCTGTGCTCACTGGGACAAGTTTCCCATCCCCCTAAGGCTCACAGCATAATGCAAATTCTCACTTTGTTCAACTGTGAAATGATGAATTCTGGGACTTACAGTCCCTTGGCTTTCCATAGGGGGTTGTGGATAGGTTCTCTGGAAAGCAGAGGGACTTTAAGTCATAATATCATAGTTTCCTTTCAGTCTGTGGAATCAGATATATCAGTGTAAAAAAAATGTATATTTGGACCACGACCCACTGTTTAACATTAAACAGAAAATTCTATTGCTGCTAACAGGGTCGGACTGGGGGGTGAAGGCCCACAGGGGTCCGCGCCCATAGCCCGCCCATATGGCCCGCGGCCATAGCCTCCCCCCCGGAGGGCCCCCCTAACCCCCCTCGCAGGGCCCCCCACCCGACGTCCTTCCCCAAGCGCGTAAATTTAACGCATCGGGGCAGAAGCGGTTGGGCAGGGGGAGCGCCGCAAGGGTCGGCCTTGCTGCAAACTGGAAGTGACATCATCAGAAGTGGGAAGGAGAACTTGCTATAGATACGATTTGCAACTCATAAGCCCACCAACCCACATGTATACCTACATTTGAAAGTCTTACCTGCAGGTTACCTGCTGTTTTGTGGGCCCACTGCAGGACTATGCATCTATTTTACATAAGCCCAAATTAAATTAATTTAATAAATTAATTAATTTAATAAATTAATGAGCTTATATAAAAAAAGAGGGGTATATTTCCCCTTTAAGTTACAATATGGACATCAATAATTCATTTGTAATGCTGCACAAAAGGGTTAAACCAGTCCAGGTGGCGTATGAATGCAAATGTTTAACCATGCAATCACCTTAAAGAAAAGGTAAAATCACTACATACTACTTCATATAGCAAAGGATTAAACTTTAAAGTTTGCCTTTAAGAATGAGTGTTGTAAATGTGACATTATGTTGGAATGCAACCTAAAAATCATTTAACTACTGTTACTTTAATGAACCAATATTAAAAAATCACTACTAATTTGATCAGTCACTGACAACTCCCAACAGCTAAGTCATCAGTGACAAAGAGATCAATTAAGAATATTTTATGGACAATGCCCTTGGTACAAGGTGGATTGAGCAGTTTTAATATCATTATGTGTATTAGGAATTGCTACTTACAGATGAGTAATATTACATGATTTAGATAAATGCTGAAAATTAAAGAACAGCTATATAGTACCAAGAATGCACCGAATCCAGGATTCGCTTCAGGATTTGGCCAAGATTTGGCTCTGGCCAAAACCACGAGCCTGGCTGATCTGAATTCAAATCATTAAAATCATGTGACCTTTTTCTTCATATAAAAATATAGAAAAAAAATGTTCACCACTCGCAAAAAGCATGGTTCTCTTTAACCCCTCCATGGCCTAATATGCATAAGCAAATTAGGATTTGAATGCGGTTCAAATCTTTTACATAGGATTCAGGGGTTTGGGTGCAATCTCTAACAGCACACTTTAGTTTTAGTTATTTCTAAGCATACGTGATGCATTTAACTTACTGAACACTTATCTAAAAGGGATCCCTTTTTTCTATGGACAAGCTTTAAAAGGGTAGTTCACCTTTTAAGTTAACTTTTAGTATGCTATACAATTGACAATTCTTAGCAACTGTGCAACTAATCTTGATTTGTATACTTTTTTTAATTATTTAATTTTTATTTTATTTAATTGCAGCCTTCTTCTGACTCTATCAGGTGTCAAATACAAGTCATTGCCCCCAGCAGCCAATACACTATCGCTCTCTGAGGCTACAATTTTATTGTTACTTTTTATTACTTATCTTTCTATTTAGGCACTCTCTTATTCATATTACAGTTTCTTATTCAAACCACTGCCTGGCTGTTAGGGTATGAGGTCCTCCATGATACTTAAATGGTTCCATACTTAGGTTCCAGAGCAAACTAAACAAGAAAGACAATTTTTTTGTATTAAATCATCCATACCTGTTAAAAATGTATTTTAAAATATGCCTCAGGCAAGAGGTGAGGTGGGTGATTACTTTTACTTTCAAGTACCCACTAGCACATACTACTATTTGCTTTTTTTATATTTTTTATATTTTTATAGAGACCTACATTGTTTGGGAGTATAGTTTTTCTTTAATAACAGAGTCTACAGAATGGGAAAAGCAAATCTAGACACAGGTTAAGTCTGGAGAGGAAACTGCAGGGTCATGGATGTTTTGTCCTCAACAACGCAGATGTCTATTTCACATATGCTCATTTAACCTATATAGGTCCAATGTTTGCTAAAGGTCTACACCTCCAAATATTGTGGTCTGTTTTATTAACTGGAGAGGTTTTGATTGGCAGATCCTGCTGGTGTTGCCATGACATCCACTAATTAACCCAATTGCAAAAAAGGGCATTTTGACTGTTGCTGCTGTCCGAAAGGAAACAGTGAAAGACAAAATGCCACTATACAGCAATCACTGCTCCTGATATTACTAGATAGAATGTGCCTTAGTTGACACACAAGGAGCAGTGAACTGCTTAAGCGTTTTGGATCCGATATCCACCTGTCACTGCTTCATGTGCGTCAGACAGGGCACTCTTCATTTTATAACATCAAGACCAGTGACAGGTGGAAAGTGGCATTTTGCTCATCTCTGCTCAACAGCAGGCAAAATGCCATAAGCCTAAAATTGCATATATTTGTACACCAACAGGCCAGATTCTGTCCCAAGCTTCCACAGAACCATCTTTTTCCATGTGTTGCTAAAATAATCAAGGTACAAGTTGCCTCCTGTTTAATGGCTGTGCTATCTCAATGTATGATCATCATGTTAGGTAAAACCAACCCCATGATAATCAAGCCTGCCCTTGACCTAAATCCTTTGTAATTTCCAAGCCAAATGAAAACTGTCATAACGTCATGGACTTTGTTAAAGTTTGTATAAAGCCCTTTCAACTACAAAATTGCTTGAGACATGGACTTAAAATACCATTTCTGACACACAGTGGAGAGAAGCACTAGTGGCTCCAGCACATCTCCCTTAAAGGAACAGGAAAGGTACAATCACTGGGGGGTGCCAAAATGTTAGGCACCCCCCCAGCGATTGCAATCGCTTACCTTATTCCCAAGGCTGGTGCTTCTGTTAGAAGAAAACAGCACCAGCAAGGGGTAGCTGAAATAGAGCAATCATCTTTCTTTTTGCAGTCTTTGCACCGCCTGCGCATGAGCAGTAGAGTGAAAAGCTGAACTTTAACAAAACACTCAGCTTTTTCACTCTACTGCACATGTGCCAGCCCCGGGATTCAGAAGATAGATGAGAGAAGGAAGAGGATCGCTCGTTCGCAGCTAGTGCGGTTTTCTCCTAACAGGAGCACCAGCCTGGGGTATCAAGTAAGCAATTACAATCATTGAGGGGCGCCTAACATTTTGGCACCCCCCAGTGATTGTACCTTTACTTCTCCTTTAACTATAAATGTAAGCTTCAGCAATTTTACACCAATCATATTACACCAGTTAAAAACTTAATAAAGTAAAGAACTTCACAGAAGTGTATAATATGCCTTTGCACAGGGACACTTTCAGCAAAGGTTCTTAGCCCCCCAAGACAAAAAGAAAACTGATGCCTTTCAGTGCTAGTGTCCTATGTTTCGTTATTCTGACCCTGACAGAGTTTGGAAGCTTTTCCCATGTACTGGTTCCTTTTGGGTACTCTACTTTCTGCCCACAAACAGCAAACATACAGATAGGCTTAGTTGGGTGTTGATTATACAGACCATAGTGTGTGAGAGCAAGTGTGTGTCTGTCTAGGGTAGAAAAGATAGGACAATGTAACATGGGGCAGTTTACTACTGACTATGCTAGTGTTATGCAAAGGCTAAAAATATCAGAAATAATGAAAGTGTGGTTTCACCATAGAATAGATAAAAAAGGTATCTGTATAGTTTCTCCCGCACCCCAATAACATACTGTTGGCAGCGGCTCCTGGTAAAAGAGACTTTTTACTCTGTGGGTGCAAGGTTTGGACTTTAGACTGTAGGTATGAATGTTCTGATCCATCGTTTTTGGATTTGGCCCAAATACCAAATCATCCACAAAAGATTTGGACGAATACCAAATCAGAATCAGAATTGCATTTCCAAATTTGCAAAGAAAATGTTTAAATTACATTGACTGCAAACAAGCATATGACTTAAGGGGGGGCATTTATTAACGTTCATATTTTATTTTTTTCATGATTAGTGTTTTTTTGTGTAAAAAAAAAACAACAATTTTTTTTGTGAATTGTTAAGTGTAAAAACCACAAAGACCACTTACTACAAAACTTTGCCATCTAAAAGCTGCCGAGGTCATTTAAAAGTCAACGGGAGTTGTCCTGGGCAAACTGTAAATCTTTAATTTGTGTCTTTAGAGGTTTTTTTTTTGGTTTATAAGTCACAAACATTTGTGGAACAACTTGTCGTTTGTATGTTCATTTTGTTTTCATTCTGTATTTTATATAGTTTGAACTTTTTCAGTTGGATCTTTTAAGCTCTTTTGGGCAGGGCTCTCTTCACCTCTTGTATCGGTTATTGATTGCTTTATATGTTACTCTGTATGTCCAATGTATGTAACCCACTTATTGTACAGCGCTGCGGAATATGTTGGCGCTTTATAAATAAATGTTAATGTAATGTAATGTAAGTGACTGAACATTAGTGGAAATTACTTTATTCATGGTTTCAAAAACCTCCAAAACTGTGAAAATCAGACTGTTGATAAATGGGCTTCTAAGTGTTCTGATTTAGTTCAGACTGATGCTTTTTGTCCACTTCAAAGCCCAGCAAAAAGTGCAAGGATTTCACTGAATTCTGAATGAATTGCTTTGGTGTGTTCCTAACTGTAAGCTATACTGGAAAAGCAACTGATGTGAATAAGGAACCCCTGCAAAATATATTAAAGCATAATAATATCCAGGCACTTGTCCCAGGCCATAGCACAGAACTAGGGCTTAGCTGTCCCACTACACTGGGAGGCTGAATGAAAGTCATGCCCACACTTTCTTACTTCTAAAGGCCCACTGAGGCTGCCAGGGAAGTGGGGAAGTGGGAAGTGGAAAGCTGTTCTGCTAGTTTGTGAAGGTCCCACAGATTAGATGAGCAGGACCTTGAAACCAAGCAGTTGCCCTACCTACCAATCGCGTTACACTGCTTAGTCGGCTAGATACTTTGCCCAGTAGCCCTTAAAGAGACAAAGCAAGCCGTGGGAATGCGGAGGGTTTGAGAGGCGAGTGTAGAATGGGTAGCCGGGAGCGCGCAGGCACCGAGGGAGGGAACTTACCCGAGAGAAAGTCGGGATCCCAATGCCGGAGCCCCACTACAGCTGCAACAAAGTTTCCAAGCGGCGCGGCGGCCACGCAACTAATATCCCTCCGCTGCCGGCTTCATCTTCAGCACCGGGCCGTGTTTTCCCCTCTCCCCCACGAAGAGCCTGTGTGTCTTTGTGTGCTGCGTGTCCGTGCGCTCTCGCGTGACGTGACGGGACTCCGTGTGTGTCATTTCCGCAGAAGGACACAGGGAGACACAGGCTGCAGTGGGAACAGCCCCCCTGCCCTCTCTCCACTGAGCAAGGACACCGGCTCCCCTGGGCTCCCGGTACGGACCCTGCTGTGCCGCTACCTGCACTCTCACAAACTTTCTCTTCAGCTACAGTTATCCTCCAGCTGCTGTGGAGCTGCTTTCCTAAGCTTTGTTGGCCGAAATGCTGCTGCTATTATTCACACTTCCACAGCCATTTCAGTCAGTCACTGTGGCTAGTCCCCGCCACGCCATTATCTCTAGCAAGATCGCCAAATATTCACTCACTGCTCTTGCTGACTGGAAAGTGGGCAGCCAGAAAAAGATGGCCTCATTCAGCATCAAGATAGGAAGCGAGTGACTAGGGTTGCCCAACAACTTCAGCCTGGATATAGGAGGGTGACTTTTTTGTTTGGGGAGGCTAAAGATGGGTCTTAAGGTGCCCATACACTATAAGATCCGCTTGCTTGGCGATGTCGCCAAGCGAGCGGATCTTCACCCGATATCCCCACCTACGGGTGGGCAATATCGGGTAGCAAGTAACTTAAAAAAAAAATAATCCATTCGTTTGGCCCTGGGGCCAAACGATCGGATTACATTTGAGCTTATGGGGCAGTCGGTTCGCGGACCGCATCAGTGAGTCAATGCGGTCCCCGATCCGACCGGATTTTCTAACCTGGCCGATCGAGATCTGCCCGATTTCAGGCCAGATATCGGTCGGCCAGGCCGCTCTGTTCTGCCCATACATGGGCCGATTAGCTGCCGAATCGGTCCAAGGGACCGATATCAGCAGCTATAGTCGGCCCGTGTACGGGGACCTTTACACAGACTGACCTAAAGCTAATGTGAGACTTAAGGTGGCCATACATGTAGCAATTTTGAAAGATCGTTCCCACCCTCCACTGACATTTAGGGCTGAATCTTCAGATATGGAGATAGAAACAATAGGAATTCTACCTCCTTCTGCCGATTCAGCCCTGAACGTAGATTTTGTTTGGGCGCCACATTCAAAATCTTATAACCCGGCCGATCGACAAGTCGACCAATATCCGCAGCCTTTTGTGATATTGGTCGCCTCGTCGAGCCGTTATACACGCACCGAATATAGCACAAAACAAGGTTTTGTACAATATTATTGGTGTGTGTATGGACAGCTTTAGTGGATTCACTGCTGGTGTAAAAAATAAACCTCCCAACTACCTCTTGCAGTTCCCACTGACTTACAGGCATACTGTGCAAAAGTGCTTGTTAAAGTGCTTTTTTCACCCTAAAATTCTTAGGATGTAAAAATATTCATGCATTTCTGTGAGGGGCTCTCCATCCATTTGTGATAAGTTAGCTTAAATTTGTTAGTTTTATAGAGAAAGGCAGTGGGTACTGACATCCCAGGCACATTATATACAGTGAAATGCAGTCTATATTTTAAAACCAGCACATTATATGCAGTGAGATGCAGTGGATACTGATGGCAGATATTCAGGCATGCCTTCGCACTATAACATTGGCACTCATAGAAACAATTATTTGTTTCCCAGCTATGGAGTTTCATGAGGGCTCCACTGTAACTAACTAGAAATGAACAAAAACAATGACAAAGTAAGAAAAAAGTAAGTGCAAAAAACAACAACAAAAACTAGAAAGGAAAGTTTGAGAACAAAATTCATGTTGGGTTGAAAAACGTGAAGTCACTGAATGAAATTTGATCTGGTGTTGGCTCCGCCCACTTTTTCTAAACTCGGACCAAAGTTATACAGTAAAAACCACTGTGCAAAGTTTGGGGACCCTGGTTTTAATAGTGTCTGAATGGCAGCAACTTAAATTTCCCCACTGAAAGGCAACCAGTGACATCTGATTGGCGGTTGGTGGCTCCGCCCACTTTTTCTAACCTGGAACTGCAGTTACCCAGTGACTAACTCTGCAAAGTTTAGGGACTTTAAATTTAAGTTTTAAGCAATAAAAGTCAATAGGTTAACTGTGGTTGGTGGGTGCACCCACTTTTTCTAACCTTGAGTTGAAGTCACCCAGTGAGGAACAGTGGGCACCCAGGCATAAATAGTGTGAGAATGACAGCATTTTAAATTTAAACCAATAAAATTCAATGAATGAAATCTGATTGGCTGTTAGTGGTCTAAACCACTTTTGAACTGCAGTCCCCCAGTGACCAACTTTGCAAAGTTTGGGGACTCAGGCATAACAATTGTGAGACTGACAGCATTTTACATTTTACCATTGAAAGTAAATAGGTGAAATGTGATTGGCTGTTGGTGGCTCCACCCAATTTCCCCCAATTTTGAACAGCAAATACCCAGTGACTAACTTTGGAAAGTTTAACAAGCCTGGAATTAATACTTAAATAATGGCATAAATATAAACCAATGCAATTTAATGGGTTGAAATGAATTGGCTGTTGGTTGCTCCGCCCACTTGTTCTAACCCTGAATACGTAGTCAGCCAGTGATTGACTGTTTGGGAACCCTGACATAAATAGTGTGAGAAAGGCAGCATTTTAAATTTAAACAATAAAGATCTTCCTACATCATTTTATTCACCAGTTCCCACTACCTTGAAGAAATAAGTTGTGTGTATATTACAAGACATCATTTCTCCAACCTCCAAAAACATATTACATAAAAACATTAGATAGTAAGCTCCAACCCAATTTTTATTCAGTAACCCTTGTTTGTTAATTATCGTAAGACTCTTGCGTAACTTGGTGGCGCTATATAAACAAATTATGAAAATGTATTACCTTTAAATCTTAAACAGAGAAAATATCTGTCCTATTATAAGTCTACCTAGAAGACATATTTCAGCATGTTTTTATCATTATAAACTAAAAATAGAATAAGAAAGATTCAGCTTAGACTTAGGATTTAAAACCTTTTCACCCCATGGAGACTAATATTATTTTCTCTTACTAAGTATTACTCAGGAAATCCTAGTTGCTTCTATCAAAGTCTATGATTAATGAATACAATCAGACGTATGGAGGGAACAACAATAGTGTTTGATCCACCTAGCCTATAAAGGATTTAAATTCAAAACGAATTCTCTCGCCAACTGCCCTAAATGTTCCTATCCTCAACCTAATACCTTCCTTGTAGTAAGGGAGTGTCCAATGTCAAAGCTGTCTGAAATTACATTGAGCTTTAAGTGAAGTCCAATTTGTATCTTCTTAGTTGGCATTACTTAATCAATGTAATAATGCAGAAGGCTTATCTATGAATCGTCATTTCTCCAACTCACAACTTCTGCATTACTAAAAACATTTCCTAATCTTAGCTGCTGCAAGACACATCATATTTAAAAAATAGAGAAAAATCCACTTTTGACTTTAAATGAAACTCTATCCCAATTAAAAATCTTATTCTCAAACAAAGCAATTTATTTTAGACAGGGCAACATCAGTAACTGTACCAAACATATGTCCAAATAGAAGGTTTTTCTAAATTCTCTTAATAACAAGGAAGGAGAGAGAATCAAAGAAATACTATATAATTCCACAAATTCTTAAAACTTGATCTACAACCATTACTCAAGCTGCATAAGTGAATTTTTGTATCTTGTTCTTTTTTATCCTTATTAGCATATTGTCGCATTATTCTATAAATATATATATATATCGAGCCAAGGGTGGCACACCGCTTCAGTCCTTGTCCCGGGTGCACGGTAAAAGAGTTTAAATATTGAAAAAAAGACCAGCAACACCGGATTTATTGCAAACAATTAATTATATATTGAAAAATACATGAACAGCCATTCATGTATTTTTCAATATACAATTAATTGTTTGCAATAGATCCGGTGTTGCTGGTCTTTTTTTCAATATATATATATATATATATATATATATATATTTGGGCCCCTTAGGTTGCCCTTTAGACAGGCACCAGAGGGTGGCCTTAGCTGTTTATCTCTAAAAAGGGAGTTTCCCTGCAGTTCTAACAGCAACCACTAGGTGGTGTGCTGAAGTATAAAATGAGACGGCACACATGTTGTGCAAGGTCTTTAGTCTTGGAACTACCCTGTGCTAGAGGTTAGCTACAGGCATCCAGTTAGAGAGTTAAGAGAGATATGTTATAGTTACTCTAGGAGTCAAAGGTTAGCTAGAGTATTTAGAAAGGGCAGTCTGAAGCCCCTCCAGGAGATAGTGAGGTTAAGACCTCCCAACATTACTGCCCGGAGTTCAGGTACAGTAAGTTGCCAGCTCAGGTGGTAGCTAGGGACGACAGAAAGGAGATTGCCTAAGCAAAGGGTATTCTTGGCGGGAGTACCGGGGAGAGCCCTAAGAGAGTGTCACTTGGCGGGAGTACCCGGGAGAGCCCTAAGAGAGGGTCTTCTGGCGGGAGTACAGGGGAATAATCCTAAGTGAGAGGGTCTCCTAGAGGAAGTAAGGAGAAATTACCTGAACCTGCATATCATACTTCTGGATACTATGTGTGAATACAATAAACAAGTTAATCTGATTAATCAGCACTTACAGTGTCTTGGTTAATTCCTCAAGGATTGGATCCTCAACTGCCTGGCAAGCAACCACCCCAAGGGGGTCAAGGTCTCGGGAGTTGCAGGGAGTCCATACACAAGAAGGACTGTACAGAGTTTCCCAGGGAGGGGTGTTACAGTTCAACCTGTCCCTACACTGGGTGGAGGCACGCCAAGTATAAAGTATACCTGCTCCCCCATAGTAAGCGGGGGCACAGAGCTCATGTTAGCACCACACGCAGTAATTGTGTGGTAGAAGTAAAGCCATAGCCAGAAGTGGGCTACATACTGTATATATATATATATATATATATATATATATATATATATATATATATATATATATATATATATATATATATATATATATATATATATATATATATATATATATATATATATATATATAAAGTTAATTTAGATGTGTGTAAAAGTTCTTGAACCTTTACAGTTTTGAATATTTCTTAAACATGACCTAAAACATAATTCAGTTCAGGAGAAGAAGCCCACCATCATTCCTAAGTTAAAGCTTTTCTCTAAAGAAGAATGGGCTTAACTCCTCTCCACTCCGCCGATGTGCAGGACTTACCAACAGTTACCAGAAACATTTAGTTGCAGTTATTGCTGCCCAAGTGGGGCTCAGCAGTTACTGAAACCCAAAGGCTCACATACCTTTATCACACTGAGATCATGTTCTTCAATAAGTAAACAACAAAGTATAATGTTTTGACTTATTTGTTTAAATGGTTTCTCATTATCTAGTTATGGGAAAAACAACACATTTAAGGTCATACTTATGCTGAAATATTAAACATTCAAGCTCAACTGTAAATAATAAAACTGACCCTAATGTTATAGGGACATTTGATTGTAACAGGGGATTGATCTATTGACATTCCATATCCCCCTGTTTTATTACTTAAACCACAATGCCATGTAAAGGTAAACCCCATATTGTGGTATTCTGGTCATATTTTTCATAGGCTGGCACCTCTCTGCACCCAGACATAAAATGCTGTATAATAAAAGTCCTGTTCAAATTAAACATGAAATCCAAATTCCTTTTTTTATTAACACATCCATACCCATTATAAAGACATGTAAAAATCCCAGCTGTCAATCATATATTGCTTGCCCCACCTCTATGCCTTAGGCATTGTCCACAAAATGGTGCCTGCCTGCTTGCTGGTGTAATTCAGAAGACAGAAGAAAACAAGATTTAGATTATTTATATAGTGCAAATTAAGTTTATTTTGCTCAACTAACATGGTAGAACTAAATTTGGAATTATTTCTTAGGGTGGCAGGTCCCCTTTAAAAGTGTCTCCATTACTCAATCTTATGCAACCCTACACCAAAATATTTTTTTTAATGCTAAAATGCTGGAGGAACAAAGTTTTGCCAATTGAAATCCATGTTTCCCAATGCCAGCAAAATGTAAATACATTTACTAATGTGAAAACACCAACTTCAAATTGTCACAAGCTATTCTGACTGATTTGTCTGATTCTTTAATAGCATTACAAATTCAGTCACCTAAAATTCAATGCCAAAACATACAAATACACCATATTAATGATGCAGAGTGAATATTTAGGAATTTAATGTTCTTTCATTAGCACATTTATCACCAATAAACATTTTCACTCTAATTTTACTTTATTCCTTTATACTTTTGTGAATGTATACCTAGGTCTTGAAGTCAGCTTTCCAACCCAAGCTCAATGTGCACTTCTGAGCACTGTTTCTGCATTTTCTATAATGTCACTTTTGAGACACTTGCAGATTTAGACTGCTAGTATCATGTTATCAGCTCAGCACAGATTTTCAGGCAGGTGCAGGTTAACGGACTAGGGAGGCTGTGTCTCCAAAACACAGCACTCAGTTCTCCTTTATAGCTCTTACACATGTGCATCAAAGTACATGCTGAGTGCATCAAAACAAATATATTGCTCTTATGCATTTTTTTTCAAAGCAAGTTAGTGTGCCTTTGTAAATTCAACACTTACCTCTCTACTTAATTGCATTATGAAAATACATCAAATTTTAAAATGCAGAATTGCGCTTAGAAAAAACCCAATGAAATGTGGTTTCAACAAAATGTAAATCACATTTTGTTTGTACATGAATACAAACAGGCAGAATACAATGGCATCAATTACTGCCTGCCTTTAAGTGCACTCAAACCTGCGGCACATTAAATGCACAAAAATACACACTCCTCCAATTACACCGAGTAGTAAAAACAATAGAATATCTGACAGCAGTTCCAATTTGTAGTGCTGACTCCTTCTGAAAGCTCAGACTAAAGCACAATGCACTGAGATGGCTACCTACACAATAATATTACAACTAAAAAAAATACATTTATTGGTTTAACCCTTTAAGTGCCAGCCGAATTCGTCATTTCGGTTCCCCCCAGTGCCAGACGTTTTTTAAGCATTTTGTACTCATTCACTTTAACAATGTTTTTTGGTAGGAAAACCTCCACGAAACTAGGGAAATTATATATCGTTTTTTTCGTCACTAATTGGGCTTCGACATACATACCAAATTTTATAACTTTTCTGGAGATATGATGTGTATTTTGGGTGAAATATGTAAAAAAAAAAATAAAATTATGAAAAATTTCTGTATATTTTGAGGTTTTTTTCCATAGAAAAGTTAATTTTACTCACTTTTTTTTATTGTTTGTAAAAGCCCTGATACTCCCAATTCCAACGATACCAAATATGTGGTGGTACCCCACA
The DNA here is from genome assembly GCF_000004195.4 of Xenopus tropicalis. NCBI lineage: Eukaryota > Metazoa > Chordata > Amphibia > Anura > Pipidae > Xenopus > Xenopus tropicalis. The sequence goes on along the minus strand of NC_030681.2, from coordinate 79,017,934 downwards.
GTTCCTGTCCAGAAGTAACCCCCAAACTAAAGCAATACTTAGTACAATATCACACCAGAACAAAGCAGAAAAGCGCTTGTAACAGTTAATGCAGCATAACTTATATGTAAATCTAAAATATCCCCTCATGTTTGGTATCTTTAGAAACTACAGACCTTCAGGTTTCTAGGTGCAATGTAGTTTTCACTCAAAAGCCAAATACCTTTTGTCAGTGCATTGTGAAATTTGGAACTTTTTATGACATTTTTTTTTTTTTCTAAAACGTAAACTTGGACGCATGATCAAATGTGGATTTGACAAAAAAAAATCTCATAAAAATTTTCTAACAAAGGCATATTTGAAAGACAAACTCCTCCTGAATAAAATGATGCCCCATATGTATGGGTGCACATAAAGACATGGGCACCAAACACTCCAAAGCAGGGGCAATGCACAAGGGCAATTACAGCTAAAAATGTGGGGGCTGCGCTCTATGTGCACTTCCTGCAGTTTTTCAGTGTTAACCCCCCCTACCTGTGAAATAACCCCCACAAACTATATATTTCTGAAAAGTGCACACCTTCAGCTATTCAGAGACACCACTCTTCTCTTTCTACATGGAAAATTGTGGCCACAGTCCCTTGCAGAAGTAAGCGCTTTGGTCAGAAATCAAGGAAAAACCAAATAAAAAACCTAGATTTCTCCCCAAAATCTCCATGGCAACTACCAAAAACTTACTAAACATCGATCTGCAAGTTCCCCTGAATAAAACGATACCCCATATGTATGGATGCACATAAAGACGTGGCCACCAAATGCCCCAAAACAGGGGCAATGCATAAGGGCAATTTCAGTTGAAATTTTGGGGGCTGCGCTCTATGTGCACTACCTGCAGTTTTTCATTGATAACCCCCCCTACCTGTGAGATAACCCCCACAATCTATATATTTCCGAAAAGTGCACACCTTCAGCTATTCAGAGACACCACTCTTCTCTTTCTACATGGACAATTGTGGCCGCAGTCCCTTGCAGAAGTCAGCGCTTTGGTCAGAAATCAAGGAAAAACCAGATAAAAACCTAGATTTCTCCCCAAAATCTCCATGGCAACTACCAAAAACTTACTAAACCTCAATCTGCAAGTTCCCCTGAATGAACCATACCCCATATGTATGGGTACACATAAAGACGTGGCCACCAAATGCCCCCAAACAGGGGCAATGCATAAGGGGGGGCTGTGCTCTATGTGCTCTACCTGCAGTTATTTAGTCTAAACACCCCCATACCTGTGAAATAACCCCCGCAAACTATATATTTCTGAAAAGTGCACACCTTCAGCTATTCAGAGACGCCACTCTCCTCTTTCTACATGGAAAATTGTGGCCGCAGTGCCTTGCAGAAGTCAGCGCTTTGGTCAGAAATCAAGGAAAAACCAGATACAAACCTAGATTTCTCCCCAAAATCTCCATGGCAACTACCAAAAACTTACTAAACCTCAATCTGCAAGTTCCCCTGAATAAAACGATACCCCATATGTATGGGTACACATAAAGACGTGGCCACCAAATGCCCCCAAACCGGGGCAATGCATAAGGGGGGGCTGTGCTCTATGTGCTCTACCTGCAGTTATTTAGTCTAAACACCCCCATACCTGTGAAATAACCCCCGCAAACTATATATTTCTGAAAAGTGCACACCTTCAGCTATTCAGAGACGCCACTCTCCTCTTTCTACATGAAAAATTGTGGCCGCAGTCCCTTGCAGAAGTCAGCGCTTTGGTCAGAAATCAAGGAAAAACCAGATAAAAAAACCTAGATTTCTCCCCAAAATCTCCATGGCAACTACCAAAAACTTACTAAACCTCAATTTGCAAGTTCCCCTGAATAAAACGATACCCCATATGTATGGGTGCACGTAAAGACGTGGCCACCAAATGCCCCAAAACAGGGGCAATGCATAAGGGCAATTTCAGTTGAAATTTTGGGGGCTGCGCTCTATGTGCACTACCTGCAGTTTTTCAGTGTTAACCACCCCTACCTGTGAGATAACCCCCACAATCTATATATTTACGAAAAGTGCACACCTTCAGCTATTCAGAGACACCACTCTTCTCTTTCTACATGGAAAATTGTGGCCGCAGTCCCTTGCAGAAGTCAGCGCTTTGGTCAGAAATCAAGGAAAAACCAGATACAACCCTAGATTTTGGTCAGAAATCAAGGAAAAACCAGATAAAAACCTAGATTTCTCCCCAAAATCTCCATGGCAACTACCAAAAACTTACTAAACCTCAATTTGCAAGTTCCCCTGAATAAAACGATACCCCATATGTATGGGTACACATAAAGACGTGGCCACCAAATGCCCCCAAACAGGGGCAATGCATAAGGGGGGGCTGTGCTCTATCTGCAGTTATTTAGTCTAAACACCCCCATACCTGTGAAATAACCCCCGCAAACTATATATTTCTGAAAAGTGCACACCTTCAGCTATTCAGAGACGCCACTCTCCTCTTTCTACATGAAAAATTGTGGCCGCAGTCCCTTGCAGAAGTCAGCGCTTTGGTCAGAAATCAAGGAAAAACCAGATAAAAAAACCTAGATTTCTCCCCAAAATCTCCATGGCAACTACCAAAAACTTACTAAACCTCAATTTGCAAGTTCCCCTGAATAAAACGATACCCCATATGTATGGGTGCACATAAAGACGTGGCCACCAAATGCCCCAAAACAGGGGCAATGCATAAGGGCAATTTCAGTTGAAATTTTGGGGGCTGCGCTCTATGTGCACTACCTGCAGTTTTTCAGTGTTAACCCCCCCTACCTGTGAGATAACCCCCACAATCTATATATTTACGAAAAGTGCACACCTTCAGCTATTCAGAGACACCATTCTTCTCTTTCTACATGGAAAATTGTGGCCGCAGTCCCTTGCAGAAGTCAGCGCTTTGGTCAGAAATCAAGGAAAAACCAGATACAACCCTAGATTTTGGTCAGAAATCAAGGAAAAACCAGATAAAAAAACCTAGATTTCTCCCCAAAATCTCCATGGCAACTACCAAAAACTTACTAACCATCAATCTGCAAGTTCCCCTGAATAAAACGATACCTATGTCTGGTTGCGCATAAGTACATGGCCACCAAACCTGAAAATGCATAATATTGGGGCTGCACTCTATGCACCCCTTTTTTTTTGCCTGCACCCGAATGAATGGGATACGCTCGGGTGCAGGCACATGTAGCCGATATACGCATGAAAACGCGTGAGAATGCAAAGTCTCGCGTTTTCATGCGTATATCGGCTACATGTGCCTGCACCCGAGCGTATCCCATTCATTCGGGTGCAGGCACAAGTAGCAGGCGTAGGGCTGAATTTTCGGCAAGCGTTTTTCCACTTGCTGAAAAAATCAGCCCTACGCCTGGTGTGGCATCAGCCTAACCCTTGGCAATAGAAACTACCAGAACAATCTTAGCACCTCTGGACCTTTCTAGAACAACTGAAATCAAATGAAGTTAAAATGGAATAAAACCACTAAAAGCAATCAAAGAACAATAGTTGCAATGAAATCGGTAAGAGCCCTGGATCCACCAATGTCACTGCAAAAGCAACCTTTTTGGGGGCACTAAACACACAAAGAACAATGCAAAGATAAAACACCATAAAATCAGTAAAATCCAATAAAACCACCTAAACCAACAGAAGAACAATAATTGCAATGAAATCGGTGGTCAGAGCCCTGGATCCACCAACGTCACTGCAAATTCAGCACCCAATAGCAATAAAAAAGTTACAGTGCAATAGAATAATTCAAAAACAGAAATCAATTATGAAAATGCCAAAAAAACACTAAAATGCAACCAAATAAATCAGATAATTATAGAGCAAGATCAGAAATAAAGTTTTAGTAAAAAAAAAAGACTGCCAAAGAAAGCAAAGAAAGAAAGAAAAGAAAAGAAAGAAAGAAAAAAAAAAAAAGTGTAAGTGTAAGTGTGTGTGTAAGTGTCTGTGTGTGCTTGGTAAAGTTGTAAATAAGTGTGTATGTGTACAAAAGTGTAATAATGACAAAGATAGAAGAAAAAATTGAAAAAAAAAAAAAAAAATTTTTAGACAGTTGAGATAGAAATAAGCAAAATAAACAGTGGTAGAGAGTTGTAGTTCAGCTTACCCAAGGCAGGCAGGCGATCAGAGGCGATCAGGGGCGATCAATCCAGCAGGAAGGCAGCAGGGGAGCTCCATCTTGTCCAACGTGCGCAGCAGGAGTGAGGGAGCCGACAGTAGGCGGCGCTATTTAAAGGGACAGCAGTGGACACGTCATCAACGCGTGCCCACTGCTGTCATTGGCTGGAGGACCCGATCGCCGGCGCTGGGGGACCGGATCGGTAAGTATGTCTTCCTCTGCTCGTTGCCTAGGGGGATCTGAGGGGTTTACAAGCGCTGCGCTGCTTTAAAAGCGAGCGCAGCGCTTGTAAACCCAACAGTGCCATTGGACGTAGATTCTACGTCCCATGGCACTTTGGTCCCTTGGTACCTAGGACGTAGAATCTACGTCCCTTGGCACTTAAAGGGTTAAAAAAACTTTTATATGGTAGAATAAATTATTTGGAATGTAGACAGTGTAAATATTAATAAAAACTACACCATGACAGAACCCCTTTAAAGGAGAAGGAAAGGCATCTTATTGCCAATAGATTAGGCAAGCTAGAACGCTATATTTATTCTGCAGAAAGCTGAGTAAACAGCCACAGACGCTCCCTCTGTTTGTTTACGATAGCAGCTGCCATTTTAGCTTGGTCTCACTAACTTCTGTGCTGCAGCTCTGGCTGCTGGTAGCTCAGATTACAGCAGAAAGGGAAGGGAGAGTGAGGAGCAAACTGAGCAGACTCCTGCCATTCCTGACACAGAAGATCATGTATATAGAATAAAAGGAAAGAAATGTGATGTTTCTTTTCACTGAGGACTCAGCAGTTCTGTAAGTGCTGTATTTACATAGACCTTTTTGATAAAGCTTAATTAGTTTTTACCTTCTTCTTCTCTTTTAATACTCCCATTAATTATTCATCTTCATTTTTAAATTAGCCTTCTTTTAACTGCCAGCTTGCAGTTTAAAAAGCCAACTGGTTGTTGGGGTCACTGACGCCTGATAACTACTGCTCCGTGAGACTGCAATATTTTTCTGGTTGCTAGGGTTAGTTGGACCCTAGCCATGCGATAGCTACTGAAATTGCAAACTGTAAAGCTGCTGAACAAAATGCTAAATAATTCAAGAAAAAAACAGACCATTTGTAAATTGTCTTTATTATAGTCTACAACATATTTAAAGGTGAACTAGCCTTTTGACTCCTTCTGGACCTTCAAACAATGATATGGAGTAAGCTGGTAGCCCGCATTTGTATGTGTGTAAATGAAAAATAAATCATGATGTGGTTAGACAGTACTACAATAAACAACAGACTATACATCAGCCTTGCACATCAATCTTAGGAAACATATTTTCTAAATCTGCACCATTCTTACCAGCATATTTAACCTGTCAAATTAGCTCAAAATAGCGAGAGTTCTGTCTTATTTAATATGCAGCTTATACATGTTTCTGTAAACCAGACACAACACACCATGTGTCAGCAATGCCATGGAACATAACAAGATTCATTGTGCAGCAGAGACACACAGCTCTGTCAGAAGCTGAATATGGCCTCCCTTCATTCAGAAGCACTGAAGCTAGAAATATCCCAGGGAAGGGAAATTGGTGCAGGGCCCAGAACACCCACATCTCAGTTACTTTTGAAGCAGAATGAAAGGATGATATTTGAGGAGGTAATGGTTTTGCTGATACATTTCCTGTTGAGGCCTAAAAATATTAATAGTCCTGTAATAACATAAATCTAGCCGCTAAACGAAGGCATACAGTTACTCTCATCTGTAACACGAGAATGGCTTGTATGTAATCTGTGCATTATGTAAAACATATAACAGGGCACGAGGAATTCCTGATGAAGCCACAAGTGAACCGTATGCTGGGACACTTGGAAACCCTGGGGCTGTGTGGTACTGATGTGGTCCAGGGAACAGAATATGAGGAGAAGCAATTTCTTTCATACTGTGTAGTAGAATACTGTGTGAATTGCACCATTGTACTCATTAGGGTACATGCACAAATCATATTATATCTAGACAACTTTTATTGAAGGAAAAAAACGTCAACAGTTAATAAATTATGGTGTAGCTTCCCAGCATAATTTCCAGTGACAGCACAGAAAAACACTGGAACTTTAGGTACTGAATAAGTGAGTGTGATAGTCAGTCTTTGCATGGGCTTTGGCTCCCACATACTGTATAGAAACAGCCAGGGAACTTTCAGCTCTCATGTTTATATGTATATTACTTCACAGCATAGGTGTAGTCAAAGCCCCCCAAATTTAGACCCCCTTTCTTTTTTGTATGATGACAGCAGTTGTACCTCCCTCACATTACAAAAAATGATATTTCACCTTCCTGATCCAAGTAATAAATAGGGTTACCACCTTTTTTGGAAACAGAATCACAACCTCTATTATTAATTTTCTTTCCTATTAACAACATTGGTATCAAGCTTCCTTTTTGGGGGGCCCTGGAGAAAGCAGGAGGATGCTGGGGGGAGCTGGAGGATGCTTGGGTGGCCATGGAGAATGCAGGAGGATGCTGGGGGGGGGGGCCTGGAGGAAGCAGGAGAATGCTGGGGGGAGCTGCAGGATGCTTGGGGGGTCCTGGAGAAAGCAGGAGGATGCTGGGAGGACCCTGGAGGAAGCAGGAGGATGCTTGGGGGGGCACTGGGGGAAGCAGGAGGATGCTGGGGGGGGAGCTCGAGGATGCATGGGGGGGCCTGGGGGAAGCAGGAGGATGCTGTTGGTGCCCTGGGGGAAGCAGAAGGATGCTGGGGGGGAGCTGGAGGATGCTTGGGAGGCCCTGGAGGAAGCAGGGGGATGCTGGGATCAAGTACAAGGTACTGTTTCATTACTACAGAGAAAAACAAAATCAGTTTTAAAATTCTGAATTATTTGATTAAAATGGAGTCTATGGGAGATTGGCTTTCCGTAATTCGGAGCTTTCTGGATAACGGGTTTTTTTTCTCTGTAATAATAGAACAGTACCTTGTACTTGATCCCAACTAAGATATAATAACCCTTTATTGGGCCAAAAATGCATATAGAATCATCTGTTAATGCAGTATGTGAAAACAATAGTCAAGACAGATAAAAGAGGAGATTGCAAAGTTCTGATACAATGTCTTTATTCCATATGTCAAAATAGAATGCTTTTACATTAATTGCCATAGAGGGTGTAACAATTATATACAGGATATAGAGCATCACTTAGCAGTGGATTTATGCCAGCTCCACTTTTATACATTTTGGCAATACCCAGTTTGCTTTCATAGAGATATATGCAGTAACGTGTCTGTTTAATAAAAAAAAAATGTATATACAATAAATACATATCAGCATAGTACATAAGTCATAAGCAAAAGGCTCAATATGTTTTCTTTATTCCAGTGGTACTAAGACAAGCAAATGCTCAGTTTTCTTACCATTTTGGTGGTCAAAATCCTGTAAAGCCCCTGCTCTTAAATAAGATGGTTAAATTGGAGAACAAAACAGGCTCTTTATACATACTGGGATAAGAGTAGATTAATTGCCCTCATTGGCTAAAACAGTTAAGAAGCTTGGTAAAAGTAATGTTTTTAAAATAAAATGGATTTTTTTAAATCTGTTTAAAACCTATGGAGTAGTTTAACAAAGGATCACAATTATTATTTTTATATATATATAACTGATTATGATCAAGGCCATCTTCTGTAATCATGGGGTCCCATACTACTAGGTTAGTAGTGCCCCTTACCCTAGCAGGCCGCCAGTCAACTAGGGATGCTAGGTTTTTTGATCTTCCTATATTTTTGTCTTTCTTTCCTATTTTTCATTTTTACTGCCCACTCAGTAAAATACTGACCAGATGGCAACCCTAATGGTTACCCAGGGCCCCCTGGTTGGTGGGCCCTGACTACAAGTAAACTGGGGCAAATAAATGCCACTTGCATGCATTATCACACCCCTAATCTGCCTTGGCCCCATTACAGTTATGCCAAAAGCCACCCCCACAATGCAACAATCCCTACCCATTACCTGTAAGCTCCATTGCTTTCATGATTCCTGCCTTTCCATCTCAGGCCCCCTTCTGCAATTTCTCCCTGACTGCAGTACCCTTAGACTCCGCTAATGGTGGCCCTGATAATGATAGCTACCGCTGAAAAAAGACCAATCAGTTTCAAAGATATGTTTTCACATTTGCTTAACAGTTTAAATAATGTGGAAAAGATTATAGTGATATATATGTAAAGTATTTCAATAGACTAGCATGTAAATTAATGCAATCATCATTTTTCTTCGCTGACTTTAGTTTTCCTGTAGAGCCTTGGAAGATTACATAGGAAACAATGGAACTGATTAAAAAGACAGTGGGGGAAGTGGGCAAATACTTTGATAATTGGAGTTTATGAAATATGACAACACTGAAACTGGAAAAATATTAGAAATCCCAATAGGACCTTTTCTATAACTCCCTGTACTTCTAGGGTAGATATTGTCCCCAAAATGCATACTTACACAGCACTTACAGGCAAGAGTAGTGCTTACAGGATGGGGTGTGGGTTGGAGCAGATGTTTTTTCTGCCTAAGGTACAAGGCACATGGGGATACTAGAGGAGCTTTACATGGCATGGCATTTCTTTAGCATTTGGCATTTTTTTTGTGGCTTCAAAATGCTGCATGAATGACAACATCCATCCACAGACTTAAATGAATATTGCCTGACAAGCACTGCTGTCTAAGCTTGTGGGGCAATAGACTGAAAAAAAGGCAATAACGTTTCTAGGGTACAGTCACTTCAGCTTCAGACATCTGAATATGTATGTATATGTATGTACAGTGGTGTGAAAAACTATTTGCCCCCTTCCTGATTTCTTATTCTTTTGCATGTTTGTCACACAAAATGTTTCTGATCATCAAACACATTTAACTATTAGTCAAAGATAACACAAGTAAACACAAAATGCAGTTTTTAAATGAGGGTTTTTATTATTAAGGGAGAATAAAAATCCAAACCTACATGGCCCTGTGTGAAAAAGTAATTGCCCCCTGAACCTAATAACTGGTTGGGCCACCCTTAGCAGCAATAACTGCAATCAAGAGTTTGCGATAACTTGCAACGAGTCTTTTACAGCGCTCTGGAGGAATTTTGGCTCACTCATCTTTGCAGAATTGTTGTAATTCAGCTTTATTTGAGGGTTTTCTAGCATGAACCGCCTTTTTAAGGTCATGCCACAACATCTCAATAGGATTCAGGTCAGGACTTTGACTAGGCCACTCCAAAGTCTTCATTTTGTTTTTCTTCAGCCATTCAGAGGTGGATTTGCTGGTGTGTTTTAGGTCATTGTCCTGCTGCAGCACCCAATATCGCTTCAGCTTGAGTTGACGAACAGATGGCCGGACATTCTCCTTCAGGATTTTTTGGTAGACAGTAGAATTCATGGTTCCATCTATCACAGCAAGCCTTCCAGGTCCTGAAGCAGCAAAACAACCCCAGACCATCACACTGCCACCACCATATTTTACTGTTGGTATGATGTTCTTTTTCTGAAATTCTGTGTTACTTTTACGCCAGATGTAACGGGACACGCACCTTCCAAAAAGTTCAACTTTTGTCTCGTCAGTCCACAAGGTATTTTCCCAAAAGTCTTGGCAATCATTGAGATGTTTTTTAGCAAAATTGAGACGAGCCTTAATGTTCTTTTTGCTTAAAAGTGGTTAGCGCCTTGGAAATCTGCCATACAGGCCGTTTTTGCCCAGTCTCTTTCTTATGGTGGAGTCGTGAACACTGACCTTAATTGAGGCAAGTGAGGCCTGCAGTTCTTTAGATGTTGTCCTGGGGTCTTTTGTGGCCTCTCGGATGAGTTGTCTCTGCGCTCTTGGGGTAATTTTGGTCGGCCGGCCACTCCTGGGAAGGTTCACCACTGTTCCATGTTTTTGCCATTTGTGGATAATTGCTCTCACTGTGGTTCGCTGGAGTCCCAAAGCTTTAGAAATGGCTTTATAACCTTTACCAGACTAATAGATCTCAATTACTTTTGTTCTCATTTGTTCCTCAATTTCTTTGGATCTTGGCATGATGTCTAGCTTTTGAGGTGCTTTTGGTCTACTTCTCTGTGTCAGGTAGCTCCTATTTAAGTGATTTCTTGATTGAAACAGGTGTGGCAGTAATCAGGCCTGGGGGTGACTACAGAAATTGAACTCAGGTGTGATAAACCACAGTTAAGTTATTTTTTAACAATGTAGATTTGGAGTTTTTTTTCTCCCTTAATAATGTAAACCTTCATTTAAAAACTGCATTTTGTGTTCAATTATGTTATCTTTGACTAATAGTTAACAGTTTTTGATGAGCAGAAACATTTAAGTGTGACAAACATGCAAAAGAACAAGAAATCAGGAAGGGGGCAAATAGTTTTTCACACCACTGTATGTATGTATAACTTTATTTATAAAGCGCCACAAGGGTACGCAGCGCTGTACAATCTTACAAAATACAAGATTACTCACAGAGAGGACAAGTGATATAATAAATATGTACACAGTCACAGTAGGAAGGAAGTCCCTGCCCCATAGAGCTTACAATCTATCTAAGTGATACTGACACCAAAAAACTACTATTCAAAATATGAATGTACATAAAAAGTTCTCTATAGGTCATGTTGACCATTCACTGATAGGGCTGCTATTGTAAGTAATTGTTACTTGAAGTTCCTAAACCTGACTGTTTTGCCAACCTGACTGTCCCTTCTCAGCCTGTCAGTTATAGCTTCTAATGCTAACGGCCTAATGCTGTACAAATATGGCCGCCCCCTCATAGAGGAACATGAGGGATCAGATAGGGAATGTAAAAGTCTCAGGCAAAATTATAAATAGCAGAAAAAGACAAAGTTGTAATACATGTAAAAAAAAAATTAATTTCTGGTGTAGGTATCACTTTAAGCCCTGGCTTAAGCAGCATGAGAACAGAATCAAGAATTAAAATACAAAAAAAAGAAAAACCTGAAAGCAGAAGTGGAAAACAGACATGAGGTAATAAAAAAAGGAAATGGCAAAGAAAATAAAAAAATAGCAGTATAGAAAAGCAGCTAAAAAGAAGAACGAGAAAATGCAACCGGCAATTAGGTGCCAGTATGAGATAAAATAGACAGTATCACTACACAGGGTTTACATTAAAGTGGGTTGTCACTAGTGATGCGGGGGTCGACAAAATGTTAGCCAGCACCCAAGCCTAACTTGCCCAGTGTGCCATCATTACTTATATACCTATGCCCAACCCATCTTTGAAGTCACTAGGGGTTGGGGGTGGAGAGGGGAAGGTGCAAGTATATAAATAGGTGGCAGTCAGCAGGAAGAGGAATTGGAGCGCGTTGGCAGGGTGAGATCGGCTTGTCACCTTTTAGAAGAGAAACCTAACTGGCATGTGGGCTTCTGGCAGCCCGCACAACAATAGTTGTCAACCCAACTCTTTAAAATTGGACACATCAACATCCTGCATGGCTAGTTATTAGTTTGTTCAGTCAGTTGCTCAATGCACATTTACTTAAACATCAGAAAAAAAGGAAGAGCAAATGGTATTTTTAACATATAATACTCTTTATATAGTAGATAATCACAAAACAATTAGCACAATTACAGTGCTAATATACATACCACCAATTGGCCTAAACACAGTGAAGCAGAAAAAGCAGACACGTATGGATTGAGAAAACCCCAACGTTTCGGAACCCAGTCCTTTGTCAAGTTATTAGTTTGTTGACTGTAATAGCTTCCCTGCTAATAAAGCCAGTGAGATGTATGTCTGGTTTTTAAGAAGTGGCAACTCTAAGCTACTGTAGGCTTCCCTTCTCATTTTCATGGCACATATGTGATAATGAGCAGTTTAATGAGTTTTTTTTATACAGAGATCACTGGTAGGTGCTGTGGGATAATGTCCTTTCTACAGACATAATTTGGACACAGCAATATGACCATAACTGACCCTAAATGAGGAAATATGTGAATGAGTATATAAGAACATACTCCTCATTAAAAAATATAAATGCAGCAGCAATGTCTGTCAGCACTGACAGCTTTTATATAAACATATGAAAGCACAGAGACAACAAACAGGTCTTGTGCCAAACCTGCCCTCTGGCTGATGAGAAATACAATTCCCAGTATCCCTAGACAGCTATGCGGCTGCAATATTGAGGTCAGTAACTGCTGATGGGCAGTTTGACATTTAAGCGCACTATCTGTGCTATAACCACTAGAGGTCACTTTTGTATCACACTGACTGCTCTGTGGCTGTGGGAGTTTGAAGACAGGTAGATAAGGCAGTTGGAGGGATATGTACATAGAATGCTGATGATAGATTAGATAGAAAAATTATAGCTATATGATAGGTCAATATAGATATAGATAGATATAATCAAATATAGATAAAATAATAGATGATAGACAGAGAGAGATGATAGATAGATAGATAGATAGATAGATAGATAGATAGATAAATGATAGACAGATATAATCATAGATAGATACAGTGATAGATTATAGACTAACAGAGATAGATAAAGTTCCATTCTAAAGCTACTTTTACTTCTTGAATGACAGGTTAAAAGATTAATGCCTGGTCTTTTTATGTTATTCTAGACACCATATGAGCAATTACTAAAAATGATTGGTTGCATAAAGTTTCTGAAAAGGTTTGTTTTTGTAGTAGAAGTAAAATATCTAGCAAATTCAAGTTGTTGAGCCAGGGGGATCCTTAATTGAGAAGGATCTGGAGATTTTTGTACAACGTAGATAACAAGTTGTGTAATTCCAGGCAGTGTCATTCTGTGGCTACTAAAGCAAATAAAGTGCTGTCCTGTAAAAAATAGGCATTGACTCAAGGGATGAAAACATAATTTTGCCTCTTTATAGGTCCCTGGTAAGGCCTCACCTTGAGTATGCAGTGCAGTTTTGGGCTCCAGTCCTTAAGAAGGATATTAATGAGCTGGAGAGAGTGCAGAGACGTGCAACTAAACTGGTAAAGGGGATGGAAGGGTTAAACTATGAGGTGAGACTGTCGAGGTTGGGGTTGTTTTCTCTGGAAAAGAGGCGCTTGCGAGGGAACATGATTACTCTGTACAAGTACATTAGAGGGGATTATAGGCAGTTGGGGGATGTTCTTTTTTTTTTCCCATAAAACCGATCAGTGCACCAGAGGCCTCCCCTTTAGATTAGAGGAACGGAGCTTCCATTTGAAGCAGCGTAGGTGGTTTTTCACGGTGAGGGCAGTGAGGTTGGGGAATGCCCTTCCTAGAGATGTTGTAATGGCAGATTCTGTTAATGCCTTTAAGAGGGGCCTGGGTGAGTTCTTGAACAAGCAGAATATCCAAGGCTATTGTGATACTAATATCTACAGTTAGTATTAGTGGTTGTATATATAGTTGATGTATGTGAGTGTATAGATTGGTAAGTATAGGTTGTGTGTGCTGGGTTTACTTGGATGGGTTGAACTTGATGGACTTTTTCCAACCCCATGTAACTATGTAAATATGCACTTGTTAAGACATATGGCGGCCATTGAAACCTGGTGCAGCTTATGAACAAACTATACCATGTGTATTAGCAGCATTGAGGATGCCTGCTCTTTATTGTAAAAACTATATCTAGGTGCATCCCTGAGAAAACTCCCATCATTTACTATTGTTACCTGTTAAATCAGCTTTAATGTACATGTACACAAAACAAATTTTTTTCTGCAACTTCTAAAAAAGGTAATTTCCTTAAAATGACATTTGTTGCAGACAATAATATTATTATTATATACTCTGAAATCAGTCTTCATTTACAGCAATTGGGTGTTCTACTGATTATGGTAGAGATCCAGCACATATACATATACATATATATATATATACATATATATATATATATATATATATATATATATATATAAGTTCCCGATAAACAGCACTCACGATATAATGAAATCTCAGGCACCTGGGTGAGGTCCTCTTCAGCGTAGATAGTAAATAAAAATATGAATCGCATCGTTCAGGACTTATAACAAAATTGTAGTTTATTAAGTGTAGAAACAGAGAACTGACGTTTCGGCTACAATTGCAGCCTTTCTCAAAGTATATATATATACATATATATATGACACACCTGATTGCCACATACACAAAACAGTTGGCATTTTAGGTAAACAGAGGCCCAATAAATAGTGACTGTATATGTTAAGTGAGGTTAAATGATTCCCCTGGACAAAATATACATCATGTACCTAAAGCCTGGATTATATATGCAATGAAAACCTATATTCTAAAATTAATACTAAAGAATGTTCATCAACGAACCATATCTGACAATAAATGAAAATATATTTATTTTTATGTTCCTTAGTTCGTAGAATCCATTAAAGGATGACAGGACCATATATTCTACATTTACAATTTCCCATTTGTTCAGTGTGGGATGTGATCCTGTTCAGTGGAAGCCATCTGGCACTGAAAAGGTTAAGATTACCAAGAATAATATTAAACTAGCAACAAAAGGCAGTGCTGTCCAACTGGTGGCCCCCACCTGTCTGGCTGCTCTGACTGCTTACCTTTGTGTAAGCTTTAAATGGTATCAGTACTGAGATTAACTGGCCCCCTGCATTGTTCACACCTCAGATTCAGTTTGTAATCCCCCTGTATTGATTAAACATGTAATCCCCTGTACTCAGTGTCGGACTGGCCCACCAGGATAACAGGAAAACTCCCGGTGGGCCCTCTTGCTTCTTACTATTTGGCCAGTTGCATGGTCATTCCCTATTTCTGTATGGGAAAAAGAGATGGAAGGTTAGAGAAAAGAGACTTGGATAATAAAGAGGTTGAGGGAGGAGAGGAAGATTAATAGTTCAGAAAGTAGGCCTATAGTCCAAGGTTTTCTGATGGGCCCCTGGCATCTCAGTCTGACACTGCCTGTACTGTTCACACCACTGGACAGACTGTAGGAGCAGTGCCAGCATTGTGTCACAGTAGGTACTGCCTGCCCTATGCTGCCTGTGTGTATGGCATAAACAGGCAGCATGGTGCACGCAGAGTATGGCACACCCAGGCAGCATGGGGCAGGCAGAGTATGGCGCACCCAGGCAGCATGGGGCAGGCAGAGTATGGCGCAGGCAGGCAGCATGGGGCAGGCAGAGTATGGCACAGGCAGGCAGCATGGGGCAGGCAGAGTATGGCACAGGCAGGCAGCATAGGGCAGGCAGAGTATGGCACACACAGGCAGCATGGGGCAGGCAGAGTATGGCACACACAGGCAGCATAGGGCAGGCAGAGTATGGCACACACAGGCAGCATAGGGCAGGCAGAGTATGGCACACACAGATAGGGTAGGGGAGGGAGAGTATGGCACACAGGCAGGGTAGGACAGGCAAACTATAGCACACACAGGCCGTATTCTGCCTGCCCTATACTGCCTGTGAATGCCATATTCTGCCTGCCTTATGCTGCTGTGATACAGCCATGAGCTCTGTGCATTGATAAACTTCAGTCACACTTTACTGCTGAGATGCAAGTTGGAGTGATATCACCCCTCTTCCAGCAGCTGATCACCAGAACAATGGGAAGGTAGCAAGATAGCAGCTCCCAGAAGATATCAGAGTAGCACTCAATTGTAAGAAATCCAAGTCTGGATTAGGACTCCTCCAGTTACATGGGAGTAGGAGAAACAATAGGTTACCTGAAAGCAGTTCTAATGTGTAGCGCTGGCTCTTTCTGAAAACTCAGACACAGGCACAATGCACTGAGATGGCGCCTACACTACACAACTAAAAAAAATACATTTGTTCAAGAATAAAATTTGAAATGGTAGAGTGAATTATTTGCTATGTAAACAGTGTAATTTAGAAATAAAATGTATATCATAAAAATCAGTACCTGAATCACTGTTCTACAGCTGCAATGTCAAAAGCCCCCCGTTCCGTACTTCATCTCATGTATGTTGTCAGCCAAATAAGTGCACAGATTGTCTAAGAATGTTATTATAATATGTATTTCCCCAAGCAGTCGTGTCTAGGAAACTCTTTTTTACTCCATGCATTCTTGTGCCTTCAATACCGTTTTTGATCTGCTTCAGTTTTTTCTTGAGGGAGAGTTTAGGGGTGTCAGACTACTGTTTGGTAAGAGAGCATAATGAAGCCTGTTCTGGAAAAACATCATTTAGCATATAAAGTGATTGTGTAGCAGGATTGGAAATAGAGTCAGTGTCAGTTTATAGCTAAAAATAACAAGTGCCTTAGAGTAAGGTCTGAAAGTCACTAAATTTTAATTGCAGCCACTGTTATCTGCAAACTGCACTTGTTTGTGGAAAACCTGGAGAAGACAAGGTACAAAGTTGATATTAACCTTTCCATTTCTATCAGTCTCACATCTTTCCGCAAATGCCCATGTCTTAGTGGTGTGCAAAACAGTTTTGCTGATCAAGTGGAAATAGGGACGTGCTGATACATTCATTCCGCCCAGCATATCAGCAGCTGTATTGTTCCTATGGCATAAATATAATCAATTCAAAATTCTGTACCGTTTCTGAAATAATCAAGTCACTCTTCACTATCCCCCTCTTATCAATCTGTCTCTCTTCATGCAGGAGTGGGGGGTCAGACAATAAGGTCTAATAGAGAGTAGAGTAAAAATGGAATTTTGATATTTAGAACTAGAAATTAGAATTTTTTTTTAGAAGTTTCTTGTTTCAGTGAGAAACTGAATTCTTTAGGACATATTTATCATCACTAGGTTTTCATCTAAACTCTTTCTTAAGATTACAGGCTAAAAGTCAGTGAGGGTCATTTATCAACACTGGGCAAAATTTGTCTGTGGGGAGTAACCCATGATAACATGGGTTATTGCCCACAGGCAAATTTTCCCAGTGTTGTTAAATGAGCCCCACTGAGCTAAATACACAACAGTGAAACGTAATTCCTCTGCGTTTAATCCAATTGGAGAGTGTTGACTCCCATATTATATATATATATATCTCATCTCACCATTTGGTTGTTAATTGTGCAACCCACACCTGTATTAGAATAACAGGGAAACCTTAAACAACTTCCAATAGATGGGTCATCTTGTAAAGTGGAGGTAACACAGGACTTCTTTTGGTTTTTTACTTTTACGTCATTTAAGGGTACAAACCACTTGAAAAATAACCCTTTTGAAGAATCTTTGAACCATTTCTTCTTATCAAATAATAGTATATCATTTACCTGAAAACCTAACAGTAGTGTGAAACACACTTAGGGCATTACATAGGTCATGTATTTCATACTTGTCACCTCTTCATAAAACAAATATACTATCCACCTATGTTAGATAATTATCTAAATGAATCTTAAACCCTGCGCTACACTGATGAGCCCCAAGAAGGGCGAAACCGGTCTGTAGTTGGGAATTTGATTAGCTATTGCCCTGACTTCAGCTTCAAACCCAGTGGGTGAGCTTTAGCCTATAGGATAATGTAAATGGGATTTTTTCAAGAGTCTGAAATTCACTCCCAGAATTCCTTTTGTTTGCTTTTGTCTGTATGAGGCAGTCTCCTCAACCCTATTTATTTGTTTCTAAATGAATCTTAAAATACAGCACTAGACCATTTATATTTTAGTTCAGAATTATTAATAAAAATGTTGGGATATGAAAGAGTAAAGTTCACCCCCATACTAGTACCTTGTAATTGGACAAACACCCCAAAGTGGTTCAAGACAATCTCTAGTAGTTTAGAAATGAGCATAACTTTATGGTTCTTCATTATAGCTGCTAATAGGCACCACATGTCTACCCATACTTACTCTATATAAATAATATAAATCTTGTTTCATTCAGTCTTGGAATTACTCAATCAAAGCAAGCAGGCAGGCACCATTTTGTGGACACGGTTATGAAGGCAAGCTTTGTATAATGCCAAAATCTTGTGTATGTGCCAGAATGGGGGACCAGATGCCCATACCCTTGCACTGGTTACACAATTAGATGATGAGGAGGGAGGGGGAAAGTGAGATGTGCAGTGACATCTAGGTAGTGCTGAACAGAGAGTTAAAGTTATTGTCTGCCTAAGACATAGAGGCGGGGCAGGCAATATATGATTGACAGCTGGGATTTTTAAATGCCTTTATAATGGGTATGGATGTGTTAATATAAAAATGAATTTGGGTTTCATGTTTAATTTGAAAAGGACTTTTATTATACAGCTTTTTATGTCTGGGTGACAGGTCCGCTTTAAGACTAGTTTCTCATTTAGATATAAATTTAAACAGAATATAGTGACTAAACAGTTTGTTTTCAGTCTATGTTAAAGGAGAAGGAAAGGCTAATAAAGAGTTACTCTCAAGCTGCAGGCATACCTTTAGTTCTCTCAATAGTGCCCTTAAGTCTCCCCATATTTCTCCCATTCAGATGATCAGAAGCGTTATAGGAAAAAAAAACGCTGAGCTGTGTAAAGAAAGTTCCCATATTGCCTCACTCCTGCATCAAGACCAACACCTGTGTACATGCTCAGTTTGTAAGACTATGAGGAAGCTTCCTGATTCTGATTGGCTCAGATCCACATTCCTAAAGGGGGGAGTGAGTTCTTAGCATTCTAGAGGGAAGGGGGAGAGGAGAGAGCTGCGTGTCTGTGGCACAGGAAAACAGAAACAACAAATCTTTTGACAGAGGACCCAGTGCAGCGTTTCTGTGAGTGCTTATGGCTGTATTTACATAGACCTTTCTGATAAAGCTTACTTAGTTTTTACCTTTCCTTCTCCTTTAAACACAGGTTCGTATTTTATTTTGGTATATTTAATAACTAGATTTTACTGAAAGCACAATCACAGACTGTATCACTATGCTGATACAATAAAGATCTCTGCTGTAAACATCACCGGATTGTAGCGCATATGGAGCACTCGCCACAAATCCAGGCCTGGCTGTATATAATGTAACTTTGCATTCATTCTAGTTAGAGCAGCAGTATGAGGCATATTTGTTTGGTGAATTTCAGAGATGAAGCAAATTAAGATGCATGTATGCAAATTATGGAAAGTATCCGCCTGACTGTTACTTACAGGCAGTTATGCAACACTGTGTAACTTACGAAGATAATGTACTTAATAATTAGAAATGAGGGTTCTGCTTCTTCTTTATTACATAAAGTGATAAATACAAGCTATTAGCCACAGTAAAACAGCCTTGTTATAGAAAGCATTAGGCAGGCTCTTTTCAGTTATTCAAAGCAAATAAAAAATGACAAATTGTCATTATCATGAGAGAGGCAGAGGCGTTTTTACCATATAGGCACTCGGGGGCCTGTGCTTATGGGGCAACTCTGGGATGTCTATATGGTAAATAAAACTTTTTTGGGGGAAAAAAGCCACTTCCCCTGCTGCCAGATACTTTTCTATCAAATCCGGCAGCAGAGGCGAGGGGTTCCTTTGGTGGGGTGCAAGCAGAAGAGATGTCACACGGCGACCTTACATCAGCGGTTGCGCCAATGCGTGCCATTGAGGTGGGAGCGACCAGGAAATCAGCGGTGGGGGTAAGAGATCCCGGACTAGGGGTTGGCAATAGGTAGAGGTACCTGCCTAGTGCCCCTGCACTGTTGCACCCTACCTACCCCTGATTCCGGCCCTGTGGACCAGAATACACTATTGAATATAGGGAAACCCACAAGAACAAGAAAGCAAAAGACGGCACCAATACTAAAGTCTCTGCAGGACTTGGACATGTAATTTCTTTCGTCAGTAAAACAAATGAAGCTAAGGTGCTAGTTCCTATTTGGAGTTAAGACAAAAGCTATAAGCTTGGCACAATTCAGATGCACTAGTAGCCAAAGTAGTAATTAAACTGGAACTCTTGAAGGGTTAGTCCACCTTTGTACTAACTTTTAATATGATGTAGACAGTGATATTCTGAGACAGTTTGCAACCGGCCTTTATTATATTTTTTTGCCGTTTAAAATTATTGTTTTTTCGTGCAATTAAGTGAATCTCCAGTGGGAAGGTATACACAGCGCTTCATTTTCTGAAATTACCCTAAATTTCCTACTGCAGGAAACTTGGGGCGACCCCTAGATTAGATGATTGGTACTCCAGTTGCCCTAGATTTCCTACCCATTTCGTTTTGAAACTGATAAGGGGAACTAAAGTTTTGGGCCACCACCACCCCCCCCAATACACAAAAGCTGTCAGAAGTGTGTGGAATCTAAATCACCATTATGTTTCATTACATTATGTTTATGTGCTCGTAAGTATGCCAATTTCTGGAGCAGTGCTTAGATAATTCACTTTTTTACTTCAGTGGGTTTGTTTCTATTCAGTTCAGGAATCTCCATAATTCTATTCTACACTTGTGCACCCAGGGGATATGAAACTTTCAATGTCAGTTGTGTTTTTATGTATACATGATGTTTTTACATTTAAAGAGCATAAAATGTTGAAAAATCATGCTAAAATGTGTTTGTGTAATTATTTAATTTATTTCCCTGGTTTCTATAGAGACCAGCAATAAAATTACATTATTTCTTGTTTTCTTCTTGTAATCTTCTTTAACCTCTTCTCTATTCTGTACAAAGCCCAATTACTCAGCACAATTAAAAGGGAACTGCCATTACAATAAAAAGCTACAGTAGAGAATACCCAATAAATCTTTTGCACAAAAAGTGTACTTTTCCTTACCCATGTCTAGATATATAATGATTTTTGAGTTTCACAACCTAGCATTTTTCTAGCTACAGCCAAGAAAGTCATGTTGCTAATCAGACTGATTTCTGCACTCTAATAACCCATTTATATGTCATAAATATTGTGAATAAATAATAAATAAATGCAAAATAATCACTAACTGTGAAAAAGAATTTTAAAATTATGTACAACGTGACTAATGGCAATTCCCAGCTTTAGGGGTAACTGTCCAATTATTCAGTAAAGCAGTAATCAGGGACTGGGTGCCTTTCCTGTGCACCTTGTATTGATTTGTTTTTGTGTAAACGGAGATGCAGCCCTGGCCTCCTTATTATAGTAAGAATCAGACGGACAGAGGAAAGCTCCTCTATGCTATTAGAAACCTATGGAGCCAAATCAATCCCAAAAGAAGGGAGCATAGTACGACTAAACGTGGCAACCAAACTTTCACTCATCTAGGTTTTGCACTGGAAAATGTTGTAGAGATCGACACATCTATGGATTGGAATTACTAGTAAATTCATACAGCCTAGTAGAAAACCACACAGACTTTTTAAACAGCAGCCATATATCCCATGTGCGAGAAACCTGGCAACATGGAAAAAGATATACAGTATGAATCTATATACAAGCAGAAATGATTTCTACACTCATGGGTCTTTGGAAAATAAATCAAAAATATTTATATAATCATATGCAAAGTTTGGACTTAGTATATGATTAAATATTTATTATTTATGTTTGGTTTTCTTGCAGCTGTTTTTTTTTTGTTTTGTTTGGATTGAACCTCTGTGCTGTGAATCTATATACAGGTATGGGAACTGTAATCCAAAATGTTCGGGGCCTGGGGTTGTCCAGATGATTTGGATTACCATACTTTGTCTGCTAAAAAATCATTTAAAGGGACATTAAACCCAACCGTAAAGCTGTCCCACTGTGCCCCCTAGTTCTCTATAGAAGTTGATGAAAGACATAATTACACATGGTAACTAATTTACCAATAAGAATTCTTTTCACATTTAATGCTGCCGTGGGCACTGGAGAGCCTGAAAAGTTTTATCGTGCAATATTGCTTTAAGACTACAACCCTGATGTTTGCTGGACTACAGCTCCCAGCATGCCTCTACCTTCATTATATGTTAAAATGTTCTGGGATTTGTAGTCTGGCAACATTTAAGTAACATTTGGTTGAACAGCACTGTGCAGCAGGGTTTAGTCCCTTTAAAAAAAAAAAACCCAGTAGGATTGTTTTGCTTCCAATAACAATAAATTATATCTTAGGATCAATGACAAGGTTCTGTTTTAATATTACAGAGAAAATGGAAATCATTTTTAAAAACTAGATTTAATTAAAATGGAGTCTGTGTGTGATGGAGCTCTGTGGATAACAGGTTTCTGGAAAATAGACCCATACCTGTTGTAGTGCCCACCCTGGCACATACAGAGGGATATGGTCGCATTCATAATTACTGAGTGAGATACGTGTATGTTTGCCAGCACTAAGCAAGAAACGTAAGGACTCAAAGAAACTTTAAGGGGAACTAAATACTTCCAAACAAATTAATGAATAATTGTTCAAGGTGCTTTTCTGAACACTGAGCAATTTAGACTGCTAATATCATGAATTTGCAACAAAAGTTAACTAGAACAGAACTAAGCAGAAGAGTTCCAGGACATACTTTCTGCATCAGTGACTTAACCCTCTGGCATCTGGTTAGACAGCAGCAATATAAAGCTGCTAATATGAAAAATCATTTTTAAAAAATGTGTAAATTGAAAAAGGGCTGAGAAGAACACACAGATCTGCCATTCATTTGCTTGTGGTTTTCTTAGTCACACGCTGGTTGAAATTACCTAAAGCTGCAGCAGCTTAAAGATGACATAAAGGATAAAAGAAAAAATCCTAATCTTGTAGGCAATAATGAATAATATATGGTGCTGGTCAGGGCTAAAAGGATCAGTAACTTTTAAAAATAAACCCTTTATTGCAGCTCCTCATAGATCTGCTTCAGTCCCTGACTGTATTTTAAATGAGGGGTGGGAGTCCTATTGGTTCCTACCAGAAGCACAGTAGAAGGGGGATAGCCAATCACAGCCCTGCAGTGACACAAGCAAAGACAGGCTTCAGTTCCCTGTCAGGTCAGCCTAGCTGCTGATTGGTTCCTATCCTACAGTACAGTGCGCTGAGTCCCCCCCGGACCCCCTGCACAGCCTAAGGTAAGAGGCAGCAGGAAAAGGAACACATTGGAGGGGCGAGTAGGGTTTTTTCAGAAATTTTCAATAAATCAACCTGAAACGACATTTTTAAGTACATTCTTTGTAGAGATGTATAATGCACTTGCACATTCTTTTGTTTTTCAATATGTCCCATATAAGCATCATCATGAAAGCAGGACCAGCCAAAAGCCTGGTATTGATATCTGGCAGCCTGATGGAGCTGCATGGGTGATAAAAAGCCGATCATGGGCAAACCTAAAGCAATGTACATCCCCATGCCAGATCCCCCTATTATGGATTAATCCAACCATGTAGACATGTTTTAGCTGCAAGTGAGGTACCAATATAGTTTCCACATCAACTGATATTGGCTTTGGCTAAAATATTTACCTCTCTGTACTAATGGTAACCATTTTTACTGACTAGTTTATTAACAAAGCTGTGGGCAGGTTATTTTTAAAACAGTATTAGTGTTACTGAAACAGAACTCTTGCAGAAAAAAACATGCAAACATGTATAAAGGTGGACATGGACATATACAAAGACATAAAAACATATATAATAAAATACATGTCCAACTATTACAGGCAGAGAAACACAAAGGGGCACATTTACTTATCCATGAACGCTCTGAGCGTTTGTTCGATTGGCCCAATCGTATTTTCCGTGACTTTTTCGCACCTTGCGCGACTTTTTCGTATTTTTAGCGCGGAAACATCGGATTGGTTTTGCCGCTGTTTACAATTGTGAGATCGCCAATACGATATTATCGTGACTAATACGATTTTTTTCGTAAGCATTTTCGTCATATTTGCCATCTTCAGAAATTTTCGTTTCCAATCCGAATTTTTCCCATCCGTGATTCGAACTCGTGTTTTGATAAATCTGCCCCTTACATTTACTGAAAACACACCATGCAGAATATTTGCAGCAGGCATCTGGGATATGCAAGCAAAACGAAGATATCCTGTAAATATAAGTAAACCTGTGAGCACATTCAAAAAATGAGAGATACATGCATGCAAACACTTAACACACACAGACATATCATCAGTGGGTAAACACTGGCAGTGAAACATAGCCACAAACCTTCATTCACAGCAAGGCATGCGTCAGTAAAATACACAGCCTTGCAAACATTTTTAGACACTTAATCAATTATTTATAGGGATTCTGTCATGATTTTTTATGATATACTTTTTTTTCGGAAAAGGAAATATGAATAGTAGGGGGCCTAAATAGAAAGATAAGTAATAAACAGTAGCAAAAACAATATCATTGTAGCCTCACAGAGCAACTGTATTGTGGCTACTTGGGTCCATGTCCCCAATCTGAGAGCTGGAAAAAATGTGAGGAAGGCAAATAAATAGGAAAACCAACTGAAAAGTTGCTATAAATAGGTCATGCCTTGGCTTGTACCCTACTAAAAGACAAACTTTTGCCAAAGCTTTCGTTTCTAACTAACTGAAACAGATTAATTTGCATTATTTCCCCGTATTTTACCATTCCATACGTTTCTCCTTCTGTTTTGAAAAGATACCAATTTTTTACTGAAAAAAAGCAGCCCAACATCATGATATTACTCTACTGTACAGTTATTTTTGTGCATCTTAAGGTTTAAAATTGTCCCAGGAATTCAAAGTGCACTACAGCACAAGTTCCAGAGGAGCCCAATATAAAGCATTAGCTCACAGCAGCTTATAGCTACCCCCTTCCCACATCTGCCAGAGCTTCCAGAGCTTAAAGATTGCCAGTTCAAGCCTGCTCCCAAACAGGCCCATGTAATGCAGATACGGGTCAGTAGTCTCGTCTCAGCTCCTGGACTCTCATAAGTCTCATTCTTGCCTCTGCAGAGAATAACCGTCCTACACTATAAGGTGACGAGATTTTCAGAGCAAAATCTGGCATTGAGTACTGGCACCACAGGCACATTATATACAGTCAGGGGCAATGAAACATTAGGATTAGGGGCAATGAAACATTAGGATTAGGTTGCATACAGGGTAAATGCTTTAACAAAATTAATTTATAATGCACCCAGAACATATGGTAGAATAAAAGCCATGAAAGTATTATGTATTATTCCTTTAGAAAACAAAGTAGGATAAATATAGAGCTCGATGTACCCTATAATACAACCAAATACAATGCAGGATATTTGCAGGTACAACACAAATTGTGACAGCCAAAAATGCACAACACTTTACTCACATTCCCTTCTCTTGTTGTTCCATGCTCTGTTCTTTCTTTTGTCTTTACCTCACTATCCATTTGCCTTGTTTCTTCTTCCAATTTTCCTTCTCGTTGCTTGTACTTCCAGGTTTACCTCTCTCACCTCTTTTCCTGTGATTCTCACCTAACTCAGCTCCTCTCTTCATGTGTACTTTCATGTGTTCTCCATCTTGATTTTATCTCCCTTTCAATAAAACTCTTTCTCTCTCTGTTTTCTCTCTGTTCCTTTTCTGTTTACCGATTTTGTCACTTTTTATATTGCTCCACTTGACCCCATTTGTTTTTTTTTAGCATAGATTTGCATTATAGTAGTTTAGAATAAAAATGACATTTCTGACTGAGAATGAATTCAACATTTACATTTTACTATGTTACCCAGAACTGGCCCACATACTGCTGGTGCTCAAGGCCAAACTTTTTTAGGTTAAAAAAAAACCTGAAAACATTTGTACAAATTGTGTGTTGCTATGTAAGTACTGTGGTGCACAAGAGAACCCTTACCACAAGAAAATGTGCAGTTTTTCTTTTGTAATACCTGAGTACAGCAATGTGAAGCCTGAAAGTGGCATGTGGCCCAAGAAATTGGGGGCAATGCTTGGGGGCTCAGGATGAATAGACAACAGTAGATGGGGGAGGTTTATAAAAATTTGGTTTAAAGCTTAATACAAAAAAACTCAACCAAGTTCTATTAACCCCTATGGGATTATTAAAAGCGTATTTATCAATGGGTAAGTAAGAACTCACCATTTGATAAATACGCTTCTAAAAATCCCATAGGAATAAATATAAAGCTTTTCTACATTAAGCTCTAAACTCACATTTTGATAAATCTGCCCCTAGAAATGTTAAGGCCTGTTGCCTAGGGGCAGGAAAATAGTGGGACTCAAGTGCTGCAGATTGTAGATTCTATGATCTGTAGAACTTAATGGGTTAAACTAACTTTACATAAACAACTCATCTAGTAAGTTTAGAACAGTGCCCCCCCATATTCTTATGCCTTGAAAACTTGAAATGTAACGACAGATATGGAGCTTTGTCTTCCACTGGCAAACACCTCTCCTGTAGAGATGTAGCGAACTGTTCGCCGGCGAACTAATTCACGCGAACATCGGGTGTTCGCAAACTCGCAAGTTTTCGCGTATGTTCGCAATTTGGGTTCGCGTGGCGTTTTTCCGCTGCGTTTTTTCTCTGCCTAAAAACGCCGCACAAGCCACACATGGCGTTTTTCAGCAAATCCCGTTTCCATGGTGCTAATAGCGCGAAATAGCAAAAAACGATGCGTATTCCCGCTAGGTCTGCCAGCTGCGTCAACACTGTGTCAACAAAGTATTTTTCAGAGAAATTTTTGCCCTTGATCCCCCTCCTGCATGCCCCTGTCCAGGTCGTGGCACCCTTTAAACAACTTTAAAATCAGTTTTCTGGCCAGAAATGGCTTTTCTAGGTTTTAAAGTTCGCCTTCCCATTGAAGTCTATGGGGTTCGCAAAGTTTGCGAATACCGTATATACTCGAGTATAAGCCGATCCGAATATAAGCCGAGGTACCTAATTTTACCTAAGAAAACTGGAAAAACTTATTGACTCGAGTATAAGCCTAGGGTGGGAAATGCAGCAGCTACTGCTAAGTTTTAATAATCAAATAAATACCTGTAAAATTACATTAATTGAGGCATCAGTGGGGTATGTTTTTCAATATTTATTTCATAGAAAAACAGTAAACTAGCTCTGTAAGCGGAGAAGAGGGTCAACAAAAACATTATGAGTACTACCCCACGCTCATTGCACATTGGCAAACTGGCAGCAGACCCGGTCCCGGAGGAGATGTAAGGGGAAATAAGTATTGCTAGTGGGAGCCTAGGCCAGGGCACTGGAGGGTCTGGTTGCAGGTGGCCTAATTTGCACACAAAGGACAGAGGGTGCTAGTCTAGAGGGACCCATGGCACCCGACTCGAGTATAAGCCGAGGGTGACTTTTTCAGCACATTTTGGGTGCTGAAAAACTAGGCTTATACTCGAGTATATACAGTATTCACACTTTTTGGCGTAAGTTCGCGAACGCGTTCGCAAACTTTTTCTTTGAGGTTCGCTACATCCCTACTCTCCTGTGGTGACAAAGTGTCTAAAATACTTGCCCCTCCATATTCACATGCACAAACATGCCTTCTTCTGCATTACTGGGCAATCACCGCCTGTAAAGTGATCCAAATGAATGCGGATGGACAGGTATTCCTTCACAGGTATTCGAAAATCCAGAAAGGTTGCACCGATTGCAACTGAATTTAAATGCAACCAGTACAAAGCTACAGCACATATTTCTGAATTTTCAAGTGATCTGGTAACTTACTTTGTCATTGCTCTTAAAGGAGAACTAAAGCTTAACTAAAGAAGAAGGGCAGAAATATTGTACATTTTGTTTTGGGTTTCTGTACCAGCCCAAGGCAACCACAGCTCTTTAGCAGGGAAGATCTGTGCCTCTAAAGATGCCCCAGTAGCTCCCCATCTTCTTTTCTGTTGATTCACTGCACATGCTCTGTGCTGCTGTCTGTTAATGTATATAGAATATAATAATAATAAATATAAACAAAATAAGGCTGATTAATGATTAATAAAGATAATTACTACATGGCAGCTCAGCAACCAGTGCAATTATCATCACAATTACAGCCCTGTAGCATCAGTTTATATGACAGGACAGCCTCATTTTCTGCTTGATAATTTGCAACGACCCCTAAGCTTAGCTTCTCAACAGCTGCCCAGAGAACACTGAGCATGTGAGTGTCACTGACACTTCTAACTAAATCCAAGATGGGGAACTCCCATGCCAAGTTTAAAGTCCTGGATTATGGCAGTTTAGAAGCTAAAACTATAGGCTGGATGCAGAAAGTTCAGTATATAAAATAAGGCATTTTTGGCCATATTTATTTTGAGGGTTTAGTTTTCCTTTAAGTGCTTAAAAACTAGCAGATTTTAGCTTCTAAATCATATGATCAAATAGGCACCTGATTGCTTTGTGTAGGGGCCCAAAACAAAGTACGGCTAATGGAGATATTTAAAGGGGCAAGTGGAAAATCTGCAATGCACCAACTTTACAAATGACTGCCTCCATATAATGGCACATGAACCAATTATAAGGACACTTTTCATTTTTAATTAGGCAGTGCAGTACAAGCCATAGATTAACTGCATAACTGTATTTTAAAAAGTGTGGGGCTACTATAATACCTAGGGGCAGATTTATTATGCTGTGTAAAAAATGGTGACAAAATTCACCACGCACAGCCAGCTTTGCCATGTAAAAAACGGCGTCAAATTCTGCGTAATTTTTGATCCATGTTTTTGCTTCTGCCAGAACCTACGTAAAATAATGGTGTAAAATCTGGTGTTTGGATGTCGAACTTCTCCATTTCTTTTACACTTCATAATAAATAGGCCCCTTATTGTGCCTAAAACATTCTACAAAGAGAACTGCACGCCTATTGGACTGGACAGTTTCTTGGATGTTTAATATGAATACTTCAGATGAAACAAGCAATATGGCAGTTTAGTTATAAATGCTACAGGTAGAAAATGAATGTTTTGGCAATGTTCTAACTATATTTGACTGTACCATATTATAAAGACTCTGAGATAATACTATTAGGTACATTTGTTTCAGTGAGTGTGTGGTAACAAAGCTTAATGGAGAAACTGATTAGAATATATCAGAATGGGCACTAGCTTGTCGGTAGGAATACTTCCTTTTCATATCCACTTTCAGGAATTCTTAGATAGAATGAAAGAAAGAGATGAGGTTTAGTAAACCATTTCCTAGCCAAAGGAATTCAACAAGCTGCTGTGATAAGTTTGTGGCAAAGTTCTACTTCTAGGTGAGAGAAAGGAAAACTAAAAAAAAAGGAATCTCACAAGTGAAAGAAACTTTACTTCAAGTGTCTGAGTGAACGATGTAATGAAATCTGTTTGCTGCGCTAGCTGTCTCCGGATTGGGCTGTAATTACACCAGAGAAGGAAGAAAGGTAGCTGAGTCTCAATCTAGATCATTTGTGTAAACTCAGCCTTCTTGTCAACGATGGGCTCAGGTTGCATGCATGCAAACCACAAAATCATCTCCAATGAACAAAACAGAGACAGGCTCGAGTTCCAGCTTGTGATTACCTTGTATTCTATCTGTCATTGGCGTTTTGAGAGTTGTTTAATCTGACAAACTAAGGTTAGAAAAGAAAACACTTCTTCTGTAAAGTTCTGACGAATGGCAGTAATCTTTTCTGCACTCAGATATGAGGGATTACTGAAATCAAATAAAATAAAAGATAATTATATGATTTTATTACTTCTTAAGTATCAATACCCATTTAAAACGATTAGAAAGAGATGAAAAAATAAATATTAAATGCCTTTGAGGAAAATTGGGTGTATACAGCTTTATCTGCTGTTGTAATCAGATTAGCTATAAAGCTATAAAGTCAAAATGTAGCACTTGATTACATTGTCATTAATAGCATTTCATTTTATTTGACAAAAACAGTCGCTTCCAGGCATGATGGATTTTATTAGGAGTGCAGTCCTGAGAACTCTAATATAAATTAGGACCTTTCTCAAGGATAAAAAATTGTTTTTTATCCTTGAGAAAGGTCCTAATGAGGACCGAAACGTCGGTTTTAACAATATATTTTCAATAAATTTTTGATAAAGCATTGGAATAATAGATGATTATTTTCTATATATACATAATTTTGGCTATGCACCCCGCAGAATATTGAGCCTTGGAGTGCGGACACCATTTGAATTGATTATATATATATATTACACATATAGGTATATAACAAATGTAAATATCTTTTGTTTTATGCAGAGTGAGAGTGACTTGAATGTGCAGAACATAAAAAAACATTAAAACCCGATTGCTGATGCTGATTCTGAACGCGGTTGCTTCCAGGTTTCCTATAAATTAGGAGTGTCCTTGATGCGAAGTCTATAATGAAATAAACTCTTGATTTTGTCAGGCTCGGAGAAGAGATTTCCTACTGACACCTGCAGAATCACACCCCTTATGTCCTCCTAGGAGCAGGAAAACCACAGGCCACCACACTGGCGCCACTCCTGGCTATGTCCAATCAATAAGGACTTATTTCCTGGCCATTTGCTGAGGTCACAGAAGCAAACCTCATTAATTATTTCTACTGGTGCAGCCTCAAGTGTGCTTCTGGCATGACAAGAGAAAACTGTTTGACCTTTTTTTTCCCCTCACTTTCTATTTTTGTCCTTAGCAATTAAAAAAAAAAAAAAAAAAAAGGTTTCAAGCCCACTGTAGATTGTGATAAGCGAGAATAGCAAAGGATGAAAAGGAACAATGGGCCAAGCAGTGACAGTTCTAGGCTCTGCAGCCGTCAGTTTCCAGATGATTAACGTAAAAACATAAGCAGGAGTCTCCGATGCAGTGTAGTGTCAGGAAAATCTAGTCACAGCGTAAATAATGTTTTCCAAGGCAGATCTGGCCTCAGAGGCAGGAAAACACTGCAGGGCCTCCAGAGCTTTGTCTCCATGGTAACAACACAGGTCAGTAGCAGAAGTCACACCTTTGCCAGCCTTGATTGCCTTTTGCAACTGTCGAGAAACACACACACACACACACAAAAAAAAAAAAAATACTAATTATCGGCCATGATCAGACATGCAGCTCTTAATATGACAGCAGGGTGATTAGAATATTACAGGAGTTGTCCCATGCCTAGTACAGGCTATCTGCACAAAAATGCCAAATGCTAATGGCTGCTAAGAGGGTAAAATCATGTCATGGTTAAAGAACATGAGACAGCTTTTTTTTTTTTCCCAGGGAAGTTCATGGACTAATTCAGTAGATGCAGAGCTAAATCACTACCTTTCCTATTGGCTTTTCTTTTTTCTGACAGCTGGTTCTTAAGTAGTCTTGTTCACAATGGAGTGCATCGTAAAGCTCACCTTGAAGAAAACCGAAGCTGCAATATGGATCAGCAACCGACAAGATGCGCTGGCACTATTATGATTATTATGAACGTGTTCTTGTCTGTCTGCTGGAGGCTCACTCAACCTTCACTAATATTAGGAATGCTATTTTCCATACTCCATGATTCTTTATAGATCCTTTTATTCCTTCCTTCAACTTCCATCAGTTGACATGAAGTAATACCACCCCCACTGCCTCTAAATTCTCTGTGGTCTCTAACAGTGGGGGAGAGTGCTAATGATAATGACTGATGCCTTTCTGGAGAATACCCCAGTCATGTTTTCCATTTGCTTCTAACCTGTATATAGAGTGTGAAGCAGGCAGATTATACAGGTTCAAGATTAACCCCTGCTTTAGTATCCAGTCCCTCCCACCTCCCTGAGAAACATAAAATGATACCTACTTTAAATAAAATCAGGAGCCCTGAAATCTGATATTTCCAACCCACAGCAGTTATGAAATACAAATACAAAGGCTGAGGATTCTGGGAACTTTCTAAAAGAATTCCTGCATTAAATGATTATTAGCCAACACTTCTCACAATTTAGAATACAGTATATAAAATCTAATAGATATTAGAATTTTAAATATTGACACAGAGAAGCATTAACTAAATAGATGGAAGTTCTTATTGGTTCCTATTGACTCTGCTGATTTATGCCTGCCTTTTCAACTGTTTTTTATCTTCTATTTATATTTTCTCTAGAGCTAACAAAGAGCAGCTGATAAACTTAAAATTTGCTTAAGAAGGAAAAGTAGCACTTAAAGAATGGGGATCTCCCTTGATTTTTTTTTTTTTTTTTTTTGAGTTCTTGGTATATTTTATTCGCATATAAGTATGTGGATGCCCCTTTTAATTAGTGGAATTGGCTGTTTAGGCTACAAGTAAGAACAAGTTCACCCCCTGTCCCCTCCATTCCAGTAGCAGCCCAGTGCACAGTATCGGGGAAAGCACCCCCTTGCGTTACACAGACAAAACAACTGGCACAATGGGCTTGATGCAACCAGGGATAATCCTGTGTGTTTAATTCCGCATGGAAACACACAGGGTTATCCCTGGTTGCATCAAGTCTTTTGTGCCGGTTGTTTTGCCTATTTAAGCCACAGACATCACCGACAAAACAGGTGCCACTACATCACACAAAGACATCTGACAAATCTGTGCTTCCTACTTTGTGACAGCAGTTTTCCTGTTTTTGCCCAACAATGCCCGCTGTGCACAAAGTAAGGGTCATACAGGACTGGTTTGCAGAGATTCAGGTAGAAGAATTTAACTGGCCTTTACAGAGCCCTCACTTCAACCTAAATGAACACTTTTGGAATAAACTGGACTGGCAACATTGAATCCACAAGCATACTAATGCTCTTGTGGCTTAATGGGGTTTCTGGTAGAGGGATGGCCTTTATAAAGGTAAATGTAGATATGCAAGTAGGTTATGTTTTTAGATATACATGATGAGAATGTTTCCTAGAAACTTGCATGATTGTTAGCCGTGTATACAGTATGTACATGGATACATAATGATACAGGGATGGCTAGTGGTAAAAGGGTTGTTATACTTTTTTTACAGAAGCAAAAAAGAGACAAATTCACCAAGTGGTAATGTATTATACAAATCAAAATAAGAAAAGCAATATGTATTGTGAATTAATCAACTAGAAAATAATTGCTAACAATCCACAGATGCTGCTGAGAAATGAATCGACTAATGTATCAAACTGTAACAGTTCAGGTTCTGCACTTGGGTTATGGAGCTGCCAGACTGAAACACCAGAGAGATGAACGTTAAAGTTTAAATTTTTTAAAAAACTGACCAAAAACAGCAAAAAAAAAAAAACACAGATGCAATTGGAAGTCTTTTTTTTCAGTTCAGTTGGTACCAGAAATAAAGGTAAACAACCCCTTTAAATGTTCCTCTCAGCCAGGTGATATCAAACACATTAGATTATACATATAAAGGCACCAAATCTTTATACAGAAATTACAGTATGGTAGTAATTAAATCTACAAGGTCTGAGGCAATACAATAGATTAATACAAAAGCTTACATGATATAAGTAGCTGCTATTATTTGAAACTAATCTTCAGGCATCTGTTGTTGCCTAGAGAGATTTACTAACTGTCCAACAGAAAAAACAAAACGTCAGTCTTACTGCTTTAACACACAAGAACTGCCCTCACCTTTATGCGGTCAATCAAGTTGTCTTTCAGTTGAGCCTAGGAAGACAAAAACACAAGATTGGGTTTGGTTAATTAATGAATATGTACCAATGGTATTCTGGGTCAGTTTAAGCAGCTGAATAAAGAGAAGTTCACCTAAAAGACATTTTTGTTGTATTGCAGATGAATCACTACTAAAGTGACCCTTATTTTTTTTATGGTGATATTTTATTTTTACTTGCCTTCACTCCAGTCTGAAACATTGCAACCAGACAGCAGGCTCTATTCCAAACGGGAGTGTGTTGCAAAAAGGAACATCACAGTGCAATGCATTGTGGGTTATGTAGTTCCTGCATGCAGTCTGTAAGCTGTGGAGAAGTGGTTACAATTTGTAACATCAGTGTTTTAGTCCCTCCTCCCCTGCCAGGCTTTTAATGATGCAGAAAGAGAAAAACTGATTTGCAGCTGGATTTCAGTGTATAAAATGGTATTTATTTATAGTTTTTGATGGAACAAATTACAGCAATAGGTATATTAGGGGGTTCTGTGTTGTGTGAGGCTCTCTAAAAAATTTGGGTAAAGAAGCAGGAGTTCTCAAATTTCCACATTAAGCTCACATTAAGCTTAGATATTTCTGAAAATACATCTGAATAGAATGCACTTTGCTTCGTTCCACAAATAAGACATGTATTCCTGTTTCCTGTGGGTCATGTCACTGACCTGATGTTTTAAAACAAATTCAGTCCTAAATATGGCAAAACTGAGCTCAACTAGGGATAAGCCTAAGGGCCTATGTTGGGATGTGTCATGTTTTCTTATATGGACATTACACGGTCACTCCTTAGTAAGTACAATTCACGCAGAATTCTATTGAACCCAATAACTGGCTGAGCCATGTGCTACGAAATGTCAATCAACGCTTCTCTTAGGATAAGCAAACAAGCCCAAGAGCTGAAATCAGTGGTATAACAACGTAGTTAATAGTTTCAAGGCAATTTTGCCTTTTCTCCTCCCAAAATTGTCCATGTTTCTCTGCACATAAAAAAATTCACATTGGCAATTATGTCACATCCCTGTAATTTATTTGTTGACCACAGACTGCATGAACTAAGTTTTAGCTGATAAATGGGGTCTATATATTGCATGACTTGTGTACAAATGTGGCATATGTCGCTTCAGCAAATATAAGTGTGTGCACTTTTGCAGCAAACCAGCATAACCCACTAAAGGAGCTTTTCACGCTTGCCAGTGAAAAACAGCATTAAACTTCATCTTTACTGAGCTCTGTTCAAGGCAGATAGTCACTAGCACAAGATGCTAACGCAGACAAGTATTCTCAACTTATCTGGCATACCAGTGTCATCCTGGGAGCTCAGCAGCCCACCCCAGTGGCTGGAACTAAATTTAGCATTCTCACTCTGAAAGTCACTAGCTTTGTTATGTGTAACCTCAAAATGATGAAATTTCACTCTTGTTTGTTCATGGCTCAAGGTCTGTACTCTGCTTGCATCCACTAGCTGCCCATCACCTACCACTTCAGCTTCTATTAATTATACCTAAGGCTGTATGAAGGAATTGTACCTGCGCACAGAAAATCACAGCTACAAATGCTACTGTATTTTTAAATAAAAACAAAGAAATAAAGTAGAAATAGCTAGTTATATAGAATTCAGGATATTTTACCTAAGTTAGCAGATACTCGCACCAGTGCTTTTTGACGATCTTTTTTTCCCCTCATATCCATAACCCTAGTAACCTTATTCACACTGTAGTCATCTTATTGTGTATTTTACCTAATTCTCACAACCTCAACCAACCAATCTTTTTTAAATGCACACCATCTACACTTTACCAAACCCATAGGCTACTATGCAATTAACTTCTGACTCTGCTTGCTTATGTTTGCCTTTCAGGCATGCAAACATTATTTAGAAAACAAGCAGTTAACAAAAATTGCTTTGTTTGAAGGGGCAGTATAACCCCTTGTTCAACATGAGGTCAATGAATAGAGCTTATGCTAAACATACTTTAGCCTACTGTTTTGTAACAAAAAAATATATATAATTTTTATTTCTTGAGCTAAACAGGGAGACTGAAGTTACTCTATGTTTGGTCCTCAAGGTAGGTATTTATTTTCCCTGTATACAATCCCCTCCTTTTACACTCTTTTGATAGTTTTGTTAGTAGAAGTTCATTATGCAGTGTATAGGGTATATACAGCAGCTTGCAAAAGTAATGCAAATTTGTACCACACCGGCTACGCACAACTGCAATGTGGTTTTGCAATGTATTGGCTAGGTGCTTCATATACATTTCTACCTTATGCTTCAATTTACACTGACAATGCTGCAGAATGACTTTACTCAATATTGTGTCCTTTTTGGCACTGTTTAAACATGGTACTGTAACATTTTACCCTGCAAGGGGCTGCTATTACAAAGCATGAGGATGGAAGTTACCCAAATGTGTAGCCCTATACTTGTATGAAGATATGAAAGTTTCATTAATTTTATGTTTATAATGTTTGCTGATGAAAAGTGTGCAGCCTCATTTATTTATATGGGAGAGAAAGAAAGAAAGAAAGAGACACACACACATAAAAAATCAACATCTCCACAATCATCATGTTGTAGAACATCAGTAAATCATTTTGTAACAGAAAACTCCTGACTTTTGCTCTTTCATGTTTATTTGCTAATGAGATCCCAAGAGCACTACTGACAACCCTGCAAGACTTTTTGGATTCATAGGCAACTACTGTAAGAATTTATTATTTACAGAAATAAAATAATTGTGTCTTGTAGGACTTTTCTTTTACATGTCTAATTTTACTCTTAACAAAATAACCTTACCCTCAAACCTAAATATAATCCCAAACTCAACCTAAATGTATTGGGGTTCATATACCAATACTGGGAAATACATGCTTCTGAGGAAGTGGCATGTTGCCATGAAACGCGTTAAGAAAGGCTCTCTGTTATGCTTTTAATAATGGAAATAATAAAGAAGTGCTTTTATTGAGAGAGAACCCAGTGCTCCGCCTTATTCCTTTTCTACTGTTTCCACTAATACAGGTATTAGACCTGTTTTCCAGAATGCTCAGGACCTTGTGTGTTCTGGTTAAGGGGTCTATTCATAATTTGGATCTCCATACTTTAAGCCAGTGATCCCCAATATGTTGCTCACTACCCCTTCAATGTAGCTCCCAGTGTCCCAAAAGTAGGCAAATGTTTAAATCTCTGGTTGGAGGCAAGTTTTGAAGCATGGACACAAAGTTTTACTCCAAGCAGAGCCTCCTGCAGACTAGCAGTCCACATGGGGCTACCAAATAGCCCTTATTGGCATCCTCAAACAACTTTTTTCATGCTTGTGTGGCTCACCAGCACCTATTTACATCCAAGTGTGTCTCTTGAGTAAAAAAGGTTGAGGATCCCTGCCTTAAGCCTACTGAAAAATAATTTAATCTTTTAATAAACCCAATAGGATTGTTTTGGCCCCAATAAGGATTAATTACATCTTAGTTGGGATGAAGTAAAAGGTCCTGTTTTATTATTACAGAAAAAAAAGGAAAAGCAATTTTAAAAATTAGAATTATTTGCATATAGTGGAGGCTATGGGAGATGGCCATCCTGTAATTTGGAACTTTCTTCATAACGGGTTTCACATCCCATAACTGTACCTCCAGAAAAATGACTATATTATGTGACATGTTTGCTTAAAGGAGAAAGACAGGTAAAAAGCACTCACAGAAACGCTGCACTGACTTCTCTGAAAAAAGATTTCTTGTGTCTGTAATTCCTGTGCCAGAGACACGCAGCTTTCTGCTCTCTGCTCTCTCCTGCTCCCCCCTCCCTCAAGAACTCACTCCCCCCCCTTAGGAATGTGGATCTGAGCCAATCATCAGGAAGCTGACTCATAATCTTATTAACTGAGCATGTTCACTTGGTCTGGGTGTCTGTGCAGAAGTGAGGCATTATGGGAACTTTCTTTACACAGCTCAGCGTTTTTTCTTCCTGTTTGGCTTCAGATCTTCTGAACAGGTGAAATTTGGGGAGACTTAAGGGCACTATTGAGAGAACTGAAGGTATGCCTGCAGCTTTGAGATTAACTCTTTACTAGCCTTTCCTTCTCCTTTAAAATTGTCCTGCATAATTTTAACAATTATTAACCAATATTAACCCTGTTTTCAAATTCAGGCTATCACAATTACCTGAAGGGTGAGGTAATCTGCTTACAACTGAGGCTTTTTGCACTGCATAACACCATCACAGTTTTAGAGGGTCAGTTCCAAAAACTGGACCCAAAAAGAGGTAGAGTTTCCCTGAAAGTGAATAGAAAACCAATGCCTACTCTCCTCAATTATCACAAACTTTATCACATTTAACAGCAATGCATTTTTTGTGCCATGTGTTTGGCTTTACTGTATTCACTTCAATTAAAAAAAAGGCAAAATAAAGCAACACTGCAAAGCAGGATGCATTTATTAAAGTGAGGTACCTAGACATGAGCAAGGCACATGGCCCAAGTAGTCCTTATTTTTCAGTGTTGGTAGATGTGTAATGCTAATGTTTAGCTTTAAATTCATGATTTGCAGCACCAATATGATGTACCATTGCCCAGGAAACGTTCTAAATTTCCTTATTTCCCAGCTCCATGCTCTTTTCTTTATTTGTCATCACTGCAAGCAAAGCCTTTTCTAAATACAAATAATGCTACCATGCACAAAATGGTGAGGGGGGGAATAGTGAGTTGAGACTAACAGCAGTCCTGCAATTCTTACAAATAAGTACACCTGAGCTATAGTCTAACAAGACTCGAGATTAATGATCCATTGTAGCGTGTTAAGCCCTTAAGAGCTTCTTTAAAAGGCTTGCAAATTAAAAAAAAAAGTCACACATAGAAGGCCTAACAAAAAAAAAACCTCTTAAATATGAATATAATTTTTGGAACAAGTAAATCCCTGATAAAATGCAAGGCTTTAAAGGCAAAGATCTGCTGCATTGCTTGCAGTGCCCTGTAGCCCTATGTCTTTTATAGTAGGAAGACTTAGTTGGCGGAAGAACAATGAACTGGAGTAGTTAATGCCAAAAAAAAAAAAAAAAGGCCCTGCAATGTTATAAATGTTTATTAATTTGCTCCATATCTGCACTGCATTATGTAAATAAGAAAAATAAATGTGTTTACCTCTTTGATCTGCTCCATCCAGGCTTCTGTTCCAATAAATTCCTGGTGAAGAACCACTGGAGCAGAATTCAGGCTAAACAACGAATCACTGTATTTTCTATTGATGAATGGCTGGAGGTCTGAACTTAGCTAAAGGATAAATAAATAAAGGTCAGGTACCAGAACAGTCTACACATTAAAGCAGAGGTACTGAACTTTGGTTGATTCCCCCTTATTGGTGAAGGGGCTTATGTTTGTAAATTGTACTGGATACTACTTTAATCTATAGTCAGGTGACACTGCATTGATATTCTCATAGATTGTGTAAACTTAATATGAGTTATAAAGGGGGCTGAGCCACAGAAAATAGCCCAAATATAGTGGAGGATTTTTGTGTCATTAGGTAAACGACATTACTACTATGAGAGGAATTTTTTTAGCAGTTGTTACTTAACTTAAAGCAAACATTCCAAAATTCTTCATGAAACATCTTGCCAACAGGGATCCCCATTCCATGACAAGTTTTAAATTAGGTTACCTCATCAGAGAAAACATGGCTGCTCCCATTGATAAGGAGCTGTATGTACATCAAGATCTCCCATGTAGGGAAAAATGTGTGCATTCCATTTAGCAAATCATACTGCTGGCACTGATTTAGACACATCTAGAGATGTTCAGCTGTGTGGCAGCCCCACCTGCAACAAGCCCCTGGATCAGCATGAAATTCTGGCAGCTAGACAAACTTTCCTAACACATACCCCATTATTTACATCAACCGGTGCATCCACCCAGTGGCAATGTCGCTTTCCATTTCATAAAATGCTTGCAATTATATTTAAACTGGATTGTCTAGTGTACACTAAGCAAAATGGCATAAATCATAATTATAGTGAAGGATTTAACTGTAGACAATTTTCTGCATCTTGGCCACATCCCAATCAAATTCTGTTGGGATAAATTTGAGTTTTGTGCCTCATATTATACCACAGGGTCCAAAGCACCTGCTTCATCTCTTAAGGTTGCACATTTTGTGTTGGCAACATAACACAAACACCCAGACACATGGAGGAGTTTAAGTTGCTCCTGGGCAGAATTTGAAAACATTAGGGAACACATCACTAGAGTGCCCCTGTACATAAAATCACTCATAAATTATGGAATTAAAATCTGCTCTGCTCCATTACCTTACACAACAAGAATTGGGACAAACGGTTTCACTTTAACTTAAAATCACTGCAGTGCAAACAGAGCCCGTGAGAAGAAACACTTGCCCGATTTAGAGGTGAATATTACTAAGCGAAAGCACTTTTGCCATAGCATTGAATACATAACATAGAAACTACAACACTCAGCAGTTATGTCATTGACAGGCAATGCCATAGATACCATATTCTGTGGCAGACAAAGGGCTGTAAATAGAATAATTCACTTTGTATCTATTAAAAGTCTGTTTAGTATATTCTGTTCTTACCCAAGAGATATAGCTATAAACAATGCAGGCTGTTATACGAACCACAGAACCCTATTACAGCTCTACTGTCCCACTTTTTAAATTTCAATTCGTTTTTAGAATGACCATATGTAAGCTTTTCAATTTTTTAAACTTTTCAATTGATATTGATGTTTTAGTTTGTATGGCGTTTGGATTTTTTGGCCTGCAACTGAATGTATCTAGTTATCAGATTACTGACTCTATCAACTATTTAAAAAAAAAAAAAGGATTGATTTTGAGGCCTTGAAATTTTTCTTGGTTTTACTTCCTTATCTTTCTATTCCGAACCTCCTCTGTTTACGGTTCATTATGACTTCCATGCTGCTGCTAAGTGCTATCGTAGTAAAGACACCAAAAGAGCAGTCTAAATTTCTTGATCTGCAAAACACATATGTATTTTAAAGGGATTCCGTCATGATTTTTATGGTGTAGTTTTTATTACTAAATTACATTGTGTACATTACAAATAATTCACTCTACCATTTAAAGCTTTATTCTTAAACCAACAAATGTATTTTTTAGCTGTAATATTGGTGTGTATGCGCCATCTCAGTGCACTGTACCTGAGTCTGAGCTTTCAGAAGGAGCCAGCACTACACATTAGAACTGCTTTCAGGCAAACTATTGTTTCTCCTACTCCCATGTAACTGGAAGAGTCATGACTTGGGTGAGCCATCATGTCTAATATTAGACGGGGCATGGGAACATTTTTAGCTATGCAGGTATAAGGGAGCAGTTATCCTATTATCATCTGCTGGGGGAGAAAGGGAGGGGGTGATACCACTCCAACTTACAGTAAAGTGTGACTGAAGTTTATCAAACCACATGTTTGTGGCACCCTGGAAAAGTTAGTTAATGGCTAGCCCCATGTCACATTTCAAAATTAAATATAAGAAAATCTTTTGCTCTTTTGAAAAATGGATTTCAATGCAGGATTTTGCTTGAGGAGTGCTATTAACTGATGTGTTTTGGAAAAAATATGTTTTCCCAAGACAGATTCCCTTTCATCCACAAGTAGGCTGCATTTTTGGTCCGAGAACTGGTGTCTAAGATTTATAGACTCCTTTATAATTAAAGAAATTCTGAGAAACTGTAGTTTTGTACTAACTGTAGTAAAACAGCAACAGCTTACGGGTTAAAAGTTTAGGCTGTTTTGCAGATATTATGATGAGTTAAAATGTTCAAAGAGCTTACAATCTAAAAGGAGAAAAGGTATGAGAGAGAAACTATGGAAACACTTTACCCCGTATACAGACCTTGTAACTGATAGACATATGTTTTCCATATTGGAAAGCCCTTGACGAAATCTCTGAATCATGATGTGCCAATAGCATTGCAGATTGACAACTCTTGGCTAGCAGTGAACCATGACTAAGGAAAATGTTCTCCATCCAGTTAGATATGCCATTAACATCTGTAAAGGTGTTCTGTAAAACATAAAATAAATAATTGTATGTGCAGTTTTAAAGTTAACAGTACACACTCTGTTGCAGACATTATGTTATTGTCAAATGACCTTTTGCTAACTACACATGAAGCAGGCTTTGCGAATACACCTATTTCCTCACAGTGGCTATGGCACACCAAACCGCATGCTTGCCACTGTAATTTTTATTTTTCCTTTGTATTAGTTTAACAAAAAATTTAAGAGTGAATATATCATTATTTCCACCTCAGCTTATGATCGGGGGTATGGATTTGACTTGTTACTTATCACACAATAGCTCAGGCTGCATAGCCAAATCTTTTTCTAAAACCTCCCCTTAAGCCCTTCTACTCCGTAAGACTCCAGAACAGCATTACAAGGTACCCCAAAAACTTTTACATAACGTAACAACGACTTGCCCATCTTTTTTTTTTTTTTACCAACCAATATCTTTATTGAACAACAAGATAATCAAAAACAACATTGGCATAAATTGTGTGTTGGTACTAATAAAGGTCCAAAACCTGAGAGTCCTGTAGGGGTTGGGAGCTGTGGAGGCTTTACGGGGGAGGGGTTGTTATCAATGGGTGATCTCCTGGGGGGAAGGGGACTGGGGAGCCGAGGCAGTCTGTCCAGTGACGCCAAATTTACATAAAGGTGAGAATTTTCCCTCTTTTGTCCAGTATAGTCTGTCCTAGAGCTGCAGTTTCGTCCATGGCCTTTTTCCATTTTTGCGATTTTGGGGGTATACGGTCCTTCCAGTGCAAGGTGAGTATTCTCCTGGCGTGGAACATGGCTTTCAAAATAAACATTTTTGTATGGCTGTCAAGGTTTTCATTTAAGTCCACTGTTAGTAAGCTGTTTCTAGCAGTACCCTTGCCCCAGCCCGGAATTGCAGCTGTAAGCCACCCTGTTATTTCTTCCCAGTATTGTTTTAGACTCAGGCAACTCCACAGAGTGTGTACTAGTGTAGTAGCCTTGGAGCCACATCTCAGGCATAGAGGTGAGGTCAATACTTTCATAGCATACAGTCTTTGTACAGTATAATAAGCTCTGTGAATTAGGTACAATTGTAACAAGCTATGCCTATATGCGAATGAAACCAGCTTTGGGGTGGTAAGTATCCATTCCCACTGAACATCAAGGAGAGCACCCAACTCGCCCTCGCAGGCATCACATGCTCGCAGTTCAGGGTCTAAATGCTGTGGTTTGTACAGTTGTTTGTACACGCTCGAGATCTTGCCCTTGTGGACTGGTATTAGTAGAGTGTCTATTATTGGAGAGTTGGCTACCGTGATGTTGGAGCGAGCAGATTGAGGTAAGGGCCCTTGACAATTTATAGTGTGTTAACCATTGCGTGGGAGGGAGCTGCCTGCCATAGTTGTTGCAGGGGTATGACTTGGTTATCAGCCCAGACATCTCCAATCGTGGTGAGATTGAGTGTGCACCAGATTCTAGGAGGGTTATATGATGCCAGTTGAGGGAAATCTAGATTGTGCCAGAGGGCAGTCTGGGGTGGGTATTGTTCCAGTTTAATTAACTTATGCCCAGCCTGGAGTATTCAGTTTTGGAGTGCCAGTATAGATGAGGCATTCCTTGGTAGTTTTTTGGTCAATAGAGAGGGCCAGGGGGATACCTGTTTGCCAGATACCAAAGCCCACAGTTGGTGTAGTGGGGAGGAGATGTCCGAATGGATTATAGGGGAGAAATGTGCTAACTGAGCAGCCACATAATAGATATACAGTCATGGCCAAAATTGTTGGCACCCCAGAAATTTTTCCAGAAAATCAAGTATTTCTCACAGAAACGTATTGCAGTAACACATGTTTTGCTATACACATGTTTATTCCCTTTGTGTGTATTGGAACAGAACAAAAAAGGGAGGAAAAAAAGCAAATTGGACATAATGTCACACAACTCCAAAAATGGGCTGGACAAAATTATTGGCACCCTTTCAAAATTGTGGATAAATAAGATTGTTTCAAACATGTGATCCTCCTTTAAACTCACCTGGGGCAAGTAACAGGTGTGGGCAATATAAAAATCACACCTGAAAGCAGATAAAAAGGAGAGAAATTCACTTAGTCTTTGCATTGTGTGTCTGTGT
Organism: Xenopus tropicalis; assembly: GCF_000004195.4. NCBI lineage: Eukaryota > Metazoa > Chordata > Amphibia > Anura > Pipidae > Xenopus > Xenopus tropicalis. Next base: position 78,974,397 of record NC_030681.2, on the reverse strand, counting down.
GTGCCACACTAAGCATGGACAGCAGAAAGAGGAGAAGAGAACTGTCTGAGGACTTGAGAACCAAAATTGTGGAAAAATATCAACAATCTCAAGGTTACAAGTCCATCTCCAGAGATCTAGATTTGCCTTTGTCCACAGTGTGCAACATTATCAAGAAGTTTGCAACCCACGGCACTGTAGCTAATCTTCCTGGGTGTGGATGAAAGGTTGCAACGCAGGATAGTCCGGATGGTGGAAATTCAAGCTGTCCTGCAGGCTAAGGGAGCATCAGTGTCAGCACGAACTATCCGTCGACATTTAAATGAAACACTATGGAAGAAGACCCAGGAGGACCCCACTGCTGACACAGAGACATAAAAAAGCAAGACTACAGTTTGCCAAAATGTACTTGAGTAAGCCACAATCCTTCTGGGAAAATGTCTTGTGGACAGATGAGACCAAGATAGAGCTTTTTGGTAAAGCACATTGTTCTACTGGTTATCAAAAACGGAATGAGGCCTACAAAGAAAAGAACACAGTACCTACAGTGAAATATGGTGGAGGTTCAATGATGTTTTGGGGTTGTTTTGCTGCCTCTGGCACTGGGTGCCTTGAATTTGTGCAAGGCATCATGAAATCGGAGGATTACCAAAGGATTTTGGGTCTCACTGTAGAGCCCAGTGTCAGAAAGCTGGGTTTGCATCCGAGATCTTGGGCCTTCCAGCAGGACAATGACCCCAAACATACGTCAAAAAGCACCCAGAAATGGATGGCAACAAAGCACTGGAAAGTTCTGAAGTGGCCAGCAATGAGTCCAGATCTAAATCCCATTGAACATCTGTGGAGAGATCTTAAAATTGCTGTTGGGAAAAGGTGCCCTTCCAATAAGAGAGACCTGGAGCAGTTTGCAAAGGAAGAGTGGTCCAAAATTCCCGGTGAGAGGTGTAAGAAGCTTATTGATGGTTATAGGAAGCAACTGATTTCAGTTATTTTTTCCAAAGGGTGTGCAACCAAATATTAAGTTATGGGTGCCAATAATTTAGTGCAGCCCATTTTTGGAGTTTTGTGTGACATTATGTCCAATTTGTTTTTTTTCCTCCCTTTTTTGTTCTGTTCCAATACACACAAAGGGAATAAACATGTGTATAGCAAAACATGTGTTGCTGCAATACTTTTCTGAGAGAAATACTTAATTTTCTGGAAAAATTTCTGGGGTGCCAACAATTTTGGCCATGACTGTACATGTCTGGGAGTGCCAGTCCCCCCCCATCTCTGGGTTTCATGAGAGTAGTTAAGTGTAGTCAGGGTCTGGAAGTGCCCCAGATAAATTTGCTAAGCAATGAGTTCAGCTGGGTAAATACCTTTTTGGGGATGTATACAGGGGAATGCCATAGCGCATACAGGACCTTTGGTAGCAGAAACATTTTAATCAGTTGGATTCTCCCCGCTGGTCCCACTGGTAATGTTTCCCAGGCTTTAAATCTATTTTGTGCCCACTGGAAGAGGTTCTCTATATTGAGGTTATGGTATTGTGATATCGGGAGAGCTATCTGTACGCCCAGGCATGTATCAAGGGGTTCGTTGGGTTGTTGCTTGTCCACCAGAAAGAGTACCGATTTAGCAGTGCTGGTTTGTAGCCCTGAAATCCTACCAAACCCCTGGGTGAGTTCAATCAGTGCAGTCAAGGAGGGGCCTCTGGCCCCTAGGTACACTAAAGTGTCATTGACATAGAGTTGCACTTTTTCAGTAAAGACAGGTTACTCAAATCCTGTGATCTGCGGGTGTGCCCGTACTGCCTGGGCAAAGGGTTCTATGGCTATGGCAAAGAGCAGGGGAGATAGCAGGCACCCCCGCCTTGTGCCCCTGGATAACGCAAAGGCTGGGGTGGTGAGAGAGTTAATGCGAATACTGGCCTAAATACTAAATTTTTGTCCCCGAGATGGCAATCATTTATAACACCTTCCAGACAACGTCTCCATCATCCTTCAACTCTTAATACAACTGCCTTCTTGTACACGTATGCCATACTATATTATAAGGCACCCCCACAAAAGTAAAATAAAATAAAAAGTAGAAAAAAACTTTCTTACAATACAGGTGGGTGCAGCATTTTAAGGGGTCAAGCTTGAACCTGCAACCTGAACTAAAAGTAAAATCACTGGATGATTCTGGATTCCCTCTAGAGATTCTAATGGAAAACTTGCTACTGCAGGGTGGTGCTCCATGTTTTTAAAAAAAGTGCAATGGCTTAAGAAAAACTTTCTTCTGAGCCCCATAACACCATATTCTTACTTTTTCTGGGCCATCTAGGTATTTTCTGAACAATCATACATTGGGAAGCCTAACCCCCCCCCCCCCCATTTTACCTCTAGTTCTACTTCAAAGGAGGATGTTTAGTTCCTGTTCCAGTTTTGAATGTAGAAAGCAAAGTAGGATGACACACAGGGGTATATTTTAACACAAGCCAATTAACTAACCAGTATGTTTTTTGGCCAGTGGGGGAAAACCAGAGCTCTCAGAAGAAACACAAGCAAATTTGGATGTAAATTCCATGCAGATATAGTCCTTTTAAAAATCAAACCCAGAAACCCAGCACTGCAAGGCAGTAATGGTTCCCTCTGTGCCACAACGTTTTAAGTTACTGGCAACTAAGTTAAGCTCAAATAAGCAAACATCCCATCTACATATTAACGTTTTTAGCATGGTTTGATTTAACAACAACCACATTTCTATTAGACTACACTAAGCACGTTATATTGTACCAAAGCACAGCACAGAAAATGCTACACATGATATCCTAAGAAATGAATGAAATTTAAGCTCATCTTATTCATGAAGTATCATCTTTCTAGAAATCAGAACCAGAAACTAAATCAAATTCCTTCAGCAGACTCTAATCTTTCTAACTTGACCACGTGCCAAAGGGTGCAAAGTTACAGGGCAGAGGAGGGTTCAGAAAATATGAGACTGATTTGAAAAGAAACTATATCTTTTGTAGCAACTATGCATCATATCAAAATACACCAGGCACAAACAGGCTTTTAATTCAGGAAAGGTAAGGAAAGTTCTTCAATGGCGGCTTTGGAATTTCAGACAGAATAGGATGTGATATCAATATCTGAACTACAAAGTTTGAACCTCCTACCCCCAAGTACTGGTGAGGACGCCAGACTAATAAAACCAGAATTCATTATAAAGATCTAACTTTAAAATTGCCTTTATAAAAAGTGTTCTGGCTGAAGTGGGGCCAGTTACAACTATTGTAGTGGATATATCTAAACTCCTATACAGCAACTGAAAATGGGAACAGCTCAGATTATGGGCTGAAAACTTCAGTTGGCTTTTTCTGATCATTGCAAAAAGGCCCTGCTTTTTATCTGGTCATACAGCACTTCTGTAATATGATAATTCTCTCACAAGAACCTTCTGTAGATTGGCTACTAACCTAAGGTGTGTGCTATAATGTCACCGGGGGCAAACTCAACCAAACATGGCCAAATGTTGTTGGCAATGAAAACCCCTATTTATAGAAGTAGGTGGCAAAAACTAATTTTGAATCATCTAAATAAAAATATTATAGCTAGGGTATATTTGGCAACCTGTACTGTTATTCGTATAAACCCTGTATGTTCTATGTGTAAGTAAGTTCTAATAGCTCCTGATGAAACTGTCCAGTTTATGAGACAAATGTGTCTGATACAGAAAAATTAGACTGAAGCAGGAACTGAAGATTAAACTCATTGTGTAAAATGCTGCAAAAATATAAATCAAAATATCAATTAAAATCTGAGTAAACAATTAGCTAACTATTGTGTCATACATAACTGCCTTTACAGTGAAACATGTGACCATCTTTTACAGTTCTGCTATGTATAAAGCATACAGCTCTCGCCCTATAAAGAATAACTTTAAAAGTATGGTAATAACTCATATTATCCGTTAAAGATAACATATGCCATAACTGCAGACCAATACAAGAAAAGAAACAAAAAAGAGCAATATTGCAAAGAAGACCTCCCACCCATAAATAACACAATCTTTTAACTAGAAAGGGAAGTTTGAGAACAAACTTCATGTTTAAAAAACGTGAAGTCACTGAATGAAATCTGATCTGTTGTTGGTTCCGCCCACTTTTTCTAACCTTGGACCTCAGTTATATAGTAAAAACCACTGTGCAAAGTTTGGGGACCCTGGTTTTAATAGTGTCTGAATGGCAGCAACTTAAATTTCCCCACTGAAAGTCAACGAGTGACATCTGATTGGCTGTTGGTGGCTTTGTCCACTTTTTCTAACCTGGAACTGCAGTTACCCAGTGACTAACTCTGCAAAGTTTAAGGACCCTAGGATTAATAGTTAATGGATGAAATCTGATTGGCTGTTAGTGGCCCAACCCACTTTTCCCATTTTTGAACTGGAGTCCCCCAGTGACCAACTCTGCAAAGTTTGGGGACTCAGGCATAAAAATTGTGGGATTGACAGCATTTTACAGTAAATGTGATTGGCTGTTGGTGTCTCTGCCCACTTTTTCTAACTTTGAACCACAAATACCCAGGAAATACCTTTGGAAAGTTTAACAACCCTGGAATTAATACTTAAACAATGGCACCAGTTTAAATATAAACCAATGATTGGCTGTTGGTGGCTCCACCCACTTTTTCTAACCCTGAATATGTAGTCAGCCAGTGACTGACTGCAAAGTTTGGGAGACCTGACATAAACAGTGTGAGAAAGGCAGCATTTTAAATTTAAACCAAAAAAATTTAATAGGTGAAATCTGATTGGCTGTTGGTGGTTCCATCCACTTTTTCTAAATCTGAACTGCAGTTACCTGGTGACTGACTAGCTCTGCAAAGTTTGGGGACCTTAGTATTAATATTTAAAGCATGGCAGCAGTTTAAATGTATGAAGTCTATAGGTAAAAATCTGATTAGCTGTTGTTGGCACCGCCCACTTTTCTAAACTTGGAACATAGTCATCCAGTGACAAACTGCGCAAAGTTTGGGAACCCTGACATTAAACATGTGAGAATGGCAGCAGTTAAAATTTCCCCACTGAAAACAATGAAAAAAATGTGATTGGCTTTTGGCGGCCCCGCCCACTTTTTCTAACCTTGAGTATGTAGTCACCAAGTGACTGACTGTGCTAAGTTTGGGAACCCTGGCATCAAACCAATAAAATTCAATAGGTGAATCTGGCTGTTGGTGACCAACTGTGAAAAGTTTGGGGACCCTGGTTTTAATACTGTGAAAAAGGCAGCAGGTTGAATTTCCCTATTGAAAGTCAATAGGTAAAATCTGATTTTGACTCTTGGTGGCTCCATCCACTTTTGATAACCTTGAACTGCAGTTACCTGGTGCCTAACTCTGCAAAATTTGGGGACCCTAGTGTTATTACTGTGAGAATGGCAGCAGGTTGAATTTCCACCAAGTCAATAGGTAAGTTCTGATTGGTCCACTTTTGGGCATCCAACAATCATGATATTTTCATTCAGGCTGACCCCATGAGTATGTGATTTAAGTTTGGGGAGTGTAGCCTCAAAGCTGTAAGATTGGCAGCAGTTTCAATTTCCCCAAAGTCAATGGGTGAAATTTGATTGGCTGTTGTTGGCCCCTCCCACTTTGGGACATCCAACAAATGTAGATGTTTCATTCAGGGTGGCCCCCTGATTGTGTTATTCAATGTATCCAATTCGGGGGGTGTAGCTGTCTCTTCTCTGGAAAAGACAATAGGAAAATTGGGGTGTTCAGAGCGGCGCCACAAAAAGACGGGGGCGGGATCACTTAGAAAAGCACAAGCAACCTGCTCGACTATAGGGCGAAGAAGTGTGGCGAGTTTGGGTGTTGTACCCCTAAAACTGTAGGAGGAGTAGCGTTTAGAAAATGGGGGGGCACTAAGAAGAAGAAGAAAAAGCGGAGGAATAAGCTGAAGTCGAAGAACAGTAGGTTGGGTTTTCAACCCAACATAATAAGTTAGTTTGTATTTCCCTTATCCTCCACTGATCTTTTGGAATACTTTTGCAATACATACAAAAATTTGAAATAACCTAACTACTAAGTTTAGTCTATTTATTGCATGAAGTCTTCCATGAATTATCTAGTAATCTTTTTCACTGTCAGGCATTAAATATTTTTTATCTTCCCTTGCATTGCTATTACTAGTGACTGTACCAGAAAAGCCTCAAACAGACATTTATTTCAGCATCTCATCACTTCCAATGAGACAGTCATAATAAGACCTTGTTACTGGATTTCATACTCTATTAGGCACAAGGCAATATGATGATTGGGGTAAATGAAGCAATTTTTGTGTTATGCAGTACTCAACCAATATTATGTCTCAAGTTTATCAAGTCTTGGGAAAAGAAATGTCTGCATTTCTAACCATATCTCAGCTACATTCTCTGTATAACTGGCAACATTTATGCCATTTGCAGTGTTTCTAACAGGAGCAATTTCAACTGATTACAGATTCATTCAATTCATTATGATGAACTGATATAGCTGGATATGGTGCTTGGCCAACAAGTAGAGTAACTCATCAAAAAGTTCTGTAACAGAAGTGTTTCAGAAACAGTTGCCAGTTATACAAATCCAAAATGATTTAACTTGTATCCTGTATACTGAACTGGTGAATTCCAAAGGATTCCCAGCGGTCGGATACAGCAAAACTTTCCTGGCTGTCAATTAATGAATTGAAACATTTATAAAACCAAATACTTGTATCAATTCAGCAGAATACATTCAGCTACTGTGAGCAGTCAAATGCCTTACTTATTGGTAGGATGATAGAGCGCTGCTACTGAACAGTGCTGAGCACCATCACCTGTAGATCCGCTCGCTTGGCGATGTCGCCCTGGGGCCAAACGATCGAATTCTACAGACGGCAATGGGGCAGTCGGTTCGGGGACCGCATCAATGAGCCAATGCGGTCCCCGATCCGACTGGATTTTCTAACCTGGCCAATCGATATCTGGCCAATTTCAGGCCAGATATCGGTCGGCCAGGCCCCTTGGTTCTGCCCCTACACAGGCAGATAAGCTGCCGAATCGGTCCAAGGGACCGATATAGGCAGCTATAATCGGCCCATGTATGGGGACCTTTACTCACTGACGGGAGCATAAAGGATTCAGACAATTTCAGTTTGTTCTAATGTACCTCAAGTAAAGTTTTACAAAGCCATAAGAGGGAACCTGTTCATTCACTGGTAAAATCCCTGTCATGGCTGCCTGGTAAGTAAAAGATAGCATATAAAATCCTTCTGCTAACATTAACATTAAAGGGATTCTGTCATGATTTTTATGGTGTACTTTTTATTTCTAAATTACACTGTTTACATAGCAAATAATTCACTCTACCATTTAAAATGTTATTCCTGAACCAACAAATGTATTGTTTTTAGCTGTAATATTGGTGTGCAGGCAGCCATCTTAGTGCATTGTGCGTGATTCTGAGCTTTCAGAAGGAGCCAGCGCTACACATTAGAACTGCTTTCAGGTAACCTATTGTTTCTCCTATTCCCATGTAACTGGAGGAGTCCCAAGCCGGACTTGGATTTCTTACTATTGAGTGCTATTCTGATATCTACTTGGAGCTGCTATCTTGCTAACTTCCCATTGTTCTGCTGAAAGATTGCTGGGAGGGGGGATATCATGCCTACTTGCTGCTCAGAAGTAAGGTGTGACTGAAGTTTATCAGAGCACAGATCACAGAGCTGTGGCACCCTGGGAAATTAAGAATATGGCTAGCCCCACGTGAAATGTCAAAATTAAATATAAAAAAAATCTTTGTGTTTCTGAAAAACAGATTCAATGCAGGATCCTGCTGGAGAAGCTCAATTCACTTATGAGTTTTGAAAAAAAAACATGACAGTATTGTTTTTAAAGGAGAAGGAAAGGCTACGTCACGGGGGGGGGGGCAAAATGTTAGACCCCACCACCCCCCCAGTAACTTCAATCGCTTACCTTTTACCCGGGCTGGTGCTCCTGTTATAATAAAACGGAGGTACCTGCGAGTGTCTCCTCTTCCTTCTTCTATCTTTGCTCCAACTGCCCATGTGAAAAGCTGAACTTTAACAAAAAAAAGTCCGCTTTTTCACTCTACAGTGCATGCGCCAGCCCCAGGATTCAGAAGAAATAAGGAAAAGGAAACATATCCCATAAAGGAGTTTATGGGATTACTCCAAGGCTAAGTAAAATATACAAGTAGAATGGAAGTAGAACTGATCTGCACAAATTATACAAAAGATCTGGACAGAGCATACAAAAGAGAGAGGATTGATCAATTGGTCCAGTTTCACTAGCCATTTAGTTTGTGTGCATGTGCGAATATTTTCAAAACAGGGATTTTAGTTACAAGGTTATGATGATAAAATTGGCAACAGTAGCATAGTATCAGGAATACAGCATTTTTATTATATCCAGAAACCTATAATAATTTATTAAAGAGCCCATGCTGTAAAATAAAGTTCAAACCTTGGGAAGATTAACTTTAGACCAGAGGTTCTCATCCTGTGGGTCGGGACCCCTTTGGGGGTCGAACGACCCTTTCACAGGGGTCACCTAAGACCATCGGAAATATGTGTTAGGAATAATTTTATGGTTGGGGGTCACCACAACATGAAGAACTGTATTAAACTGTTATGGCATTAGGAAGGTTGAGAACCACTGCTTTAGACAATCAAGTTACAGGTAAGACCTCAGCTGTCGGAAAGCAAAATATATGGAACTTGAAAAAGATTTTTGTGTATAGTTTATATGTTTGATGTATGCAGCCTTCTATTATTAATGCTCCAACATACATTGATGCTTTCAAAACATGTTTTGTTAAGTGTTTTCTCTTGGTTTGTATTGACTTTAAAAACGTAAGTATGGGACGTTTTGACATCTTGTACTGATCATTGTTCGTTTTTGCACATAAATCTGTATATTCAATACATAGTATATACGCATTTATTGACACTTTATAAATAATAATTCTGAGTTCTGTGCTGATGTTTTCATTTTCTACACAGTGTGCAAGCTTTACAAAATTTCTAGAGCAGTTTGAGGGTAATGGCACACGGTAAGATTTGTTGCCCACAGGTAAATCTGTGCTACCACCAAAGACAAATCTCCTGAAAGTGATTTGCCAAAGAATAACATTAAGATTGCCAAAAGAATACAGATTACTCGTGGCATCACAGGAAATTGCCGCCCTATGTTTTTTTCTGCAATTAAGGGCCATTGCAGACAGGGAGATTAGTCGCCGCGTGACAAATCTCCATTGTGGCGCCGAAATTTCCTCTCAAGGCATGCCAGGTATGCCATCCCACGACAATTTACATTCTAGCCGGTGGGATGTCATATAGGGGAGATTAGTCGCCTGCGACAAGGGATATTTGTCGCGGGCGACTAATCTCCCCGTCTGTCACGGGTGTAAGCCAGATCACCACAAGCAATGTGTTTTACTTGTGGCTCAAGTCATTTTTGGGATTGCAGATACCAAGGAAGACATGTTTGGTAATTTTTTTTCTAAATTCACTACTCTGTTGCTCTAATAATAAGTTGCTTCTCTTTCATTGGTAAATGAAGATCTCCAAAATGTAATGGTTGCCTTAATCTTCTTAAACTCTCTGGAAGCAACTAATTTGGTCTGCCAACTGATGGAGTGTAGCTGCTTTTGTCCCCCTGGCAGGTGAGAGCATACAACACTTTGTTTTTGTGATTTATAGCTTGTAAAATTATATTAAATGTAAGCAAACTTACCTCTGGCATATACGAATTTTCATAGTATACTCCTTTTACCATGTCACCTATGGCACTAGATACAATCTCCACAACCTATAATAAAAGCAATAAATCATTTTAGGATGTTTAAAACAAAATATTTAGGGAAAATTACTTTTATTTAAACAAGAGTGGTACAAATAGTCTCAGTGCATGTATAATTTAGAGGCAGAAATATAGATTGATGCAGAATGCATTGGATGTATTTATGCAGTTGAACATTTTTATTTTTAGTGTGGTGTTAATCAGTGGCGTAACTATATAGGAAGAAGTCCCCACAGTTGTGGGGGGCACGGGGCACAAGGGGGCCACTTTTTTCACATTTCACAAGTTCCAATAAGTTTCATATTTTAAGCTCTGCATCTGCTTCTGATTAAATGTTGTTGGTCTTATAGAAGCAGCCCTAGCAAGATGATTCAGTTTATATTGTGCTAATCCTTATTAACAGAACTGTTTATAAAGAAAAAAAATAAAGGGTTGCAAATGGATTAGTGTTAAGAGTTAGTAGAAGGCCCTTTAAAAACTCTTCAAGATACATACAAAGTCTAAATACCAATAAAAGACTTTTCAAAAACACATACACAGTCCTTATATATCCACCGAGTACAGATAAATAATAGCCAATAAAAAAAGTCCTGATAAAGCAAATCACTCCCACTGTCACAACAAGTTGCAGCCTCCTTATAAGAAAGGATCAAATCTTCAGCCATACATTTATTCATAATTTTTTTTAGTTGACCATTCACTGGTACAAAGGTACATCAGAACATCTCCAGAATCCCAGAGCATTGGTGGTAATTGTAGTCAACAGCACTGGTCCTCTGGAGACCTCGGGAAGTGCACACTGTTCCTCATGTCACACTCACTACCTGCCCTGCCCGCCCGCCTTCACACAGTAAAAGAAGTTAATTCTCTCTGACAAATTATCCATTGTTAACTGTTTCATGTATGTACGTGTCAAAGCTTTTGTGGGCAAATAAAAGATGACAGACCATTGCTGTCTGTTCATGTGGGAACAGGGAAGGCAATATACAAATAAATGCTGAATGTGGTAATCAAAATTCCTCCAGGCAACTCCATCTGTTTTAGAATGAATATGAGTGGTATTATTTGCTGCAGGGAGAAGAAAGCCATCTGAAGATCATTTGCTGCCTTCTGCCATCTCCATCAGTGATAATTTATTACAGCCCTTCACTGTTCCATATAACATCGGTTCCACAAAGCCAAAAATGTACATAAAAAGTGGCTATTTGGTAATCCACATAATCAAAAGACGATTAAAGAATAACTCACCCCCCCCAAAAAAAAAGTTATGGGCTTATTTATCAGTTTTCGAGTTTGTGAAATCGAGTTTGTTTTTCTATTAATAAGGAAAACTGGTTTGAATAAAAAACTCAAACATCTCAAATTCTTCGAGTTACGAGCTCTAAAAACTCAAGTTTGAGAATATGGCTTAACTTTCCTATGACAACTCCCATTGACTGCTATAGAAACTCGCAATCAAAAAAACTAGAATCAAGAAAATAAATCAAACTCGACCATTGATAAAGCACCCAATAAATGGGTTATATAACTCTTAAGCATATCCCCCAATACAGTATATGACCCCAATTTATCCCATCCCAACTGTTCCATATATTATGAATATACAGATGCACTCAATTTGATCGGCATTATATAAACCAGGCAGGTGCAGGCAAAAATTGGGCTATTACCAATATGCCAGCACAAACCCCAATTAATAAAAGCTCTGCCTGCAATTATTTATTCTGCATGAATGCATATTTATACTACTAAAAAAGGGAGTACATTTAACAGAGATCTTAGGCATGTTACAGAAAACCAACTGCCCATGTACAAGCAAGAAAGTATAAGTATAAGTCAGATGCCTCACAGTTTTGCCAAGGGTATACTTGTTATTCACACGCCAGCTTGTTTGGGTAAGGCAACAATCGCAGCACATTTTTTACAATATGTAATATACAGAGGTCTGGGATCATACAAATACTTGACCCCAGACATTGCAATCTAAAGCCCTATTTTCCCTTAGAACTCATGACTTTTTTGTATCTATAATAGTATACATCAATGTTCAAAAATAAGAAAGCAAAAAGAGACACACACTTGGGATTGTTAATGAATGTATCTTTATTCTGTTGACATTAAGTTACATACCTTTGTACACGGATATTTATCGCTTACACCAAACCAGCAGTTCTCAATCTTTCACAGTGGGTGCCCTAAGACCACCAAAAAACACATATTTCAATGGTCTTAGGAATAATTTTATGGTTGGGTATCACCACAACATGAGGAACTGTATTAAAGGGCCGCGGCATTAGGAAGGTTGAGAAACACTGTGCTAAACATAAGTTTACATTGCCCCTTTAAAAAAAACTGAATATTTTTAGAGTTGCATTTTTTTGAATTATAGTAGTTGATTGTGCCTCAGCTAAACCTCTTTCCTTCCCTCGTGTCAAAAACAAAAAGAAAACTGTCAATGTTCGCCAGTCTTTAAAATCAGAAAATATATCAACACCTTGATAGAATGTTACAAATAAGAACTAAGGTTTAATCTTGCGGAAGTGAAGCACAAACATATTAATGTACCAACATACACAGATTAAAAAAAAACTGTAGCAGATACGACATGCAGCAAAAGGAAAACAACTTTTCAGCTCCAGTCAGTTCCTAATCACTGGTAATAGAACATAATGAGCACCGTTTCATATAGAAATCAACACATTTTGTCTGAAATAGAGACTGTCCGCTGTGTTGAAGCAATTCCATTCCCAATAGTCTATCACAAGTATAGAAGTCATCAATCATGTAACCTGATACAAGAAAGACAGTTAGTACAACTATGCTGAACCTCTAGCTCCTGTAAGCACTACATGTTACACAATTTCACTACTATGTAAGGAAGGAAGAGATCAAGATTTTAATTGTTGCGATAGCCCCGCCCAGCATTTCCAACATTTGAAAAGGGGACAACCTTGTGGTGTATGTAGAAGGCTGCTAGGCCTAGGTAACAGTAAGTTTTTTTTTTTTAACTACTAAGTCACTTAAACGAAAATGAACAAAAAAGACAACACAGGTCCTAAGCATTCTGGATAATAGATTCTACACTGCAAGTATAGAATCTATCATCCAGAATGCTTGGGACCTGGGTTTTCCACATAAGGGATCTTTTCCTTAATTTGAATCACCATACCTAAAAAATCATCATTAAATAAACCCTATAGAAAGGTTTTGCCTCCAATAAGGATTAATTATATTTTAATTAGGGTCAAGTACAAGGTACTGTTTTATTTTTACAGAGATAAAAGAAATCATTTATAAAAATTTGAATTATTTGCTTAAATTGGAGTCTATGGGAGATTAATGCTGAGCTTTCTGGATAACGAGTTTCCGGATAACAGATCCCATACCTGTAATTATAAATAGTGTCAGTATCACTTAAAACTTAACTTTGTTAGTATCTTTCAAGCTTGGCTTGTAGATTTAGACCATTCTTATGGAAGATGGAAAAGTAACTATACATGTTTTGTCTGAGGTTACTTACAAATCACTTTTATTCACTGAAGAAAAACTTTTTAGGATTATATCCCTTTAAACAACTCAGTCTAACAAATCTTATATAAGAGACTTCTCTCAGGGCTATACAGTAAAACACACCACAGTGTTTGCTAAGTAATAGATTCCAATAAAATCCAACACAAATGTCACTAATACCCACCCTGATAACATCAGTAAGTGAGAGTACCATATCCCACTACATAAAACAGTACAATATATTGTGTATAAATGTTTCTTTAAATATGCCTTTATGACAAAAGATAAACATAAAATAAAT